>NW_027149924.1:0-295315 GCF_031143425.1 Pleurodeles waltl
TTCTGTGGCAGAAAGTTCTGGAATCTGAGAGGAGCTACGAAATTTCCTTCCACCCAACGTTCCCCCAAGTCTCCCGATAAAAATGATACCTCACTTGCGTGGGTAGGCCTAGCGCCGGCGACAGGAAACACCCCAAAGCGCAACATGGACACATCCTAAATTTTGGAAAAAAACAGAGGTGTTTTTTGCGAAGTGCCTACCTGTAGATTTTGGCCTGTAGCTCAGCCCGGCACCTAGGGAAACCTACCAAACTGTGCATTTCTGAAAACTAGAGACCTAGGTGGAATCCAAGGAGGGGTGACTTGCGGGGCTCGGACCAGGTTCTGTTACCCAGAATCCTTTGCAAACCTCAAAATTTGGCTAAAAAAACACATGTCCCTCACATTTCTGTGGCAGAAAGTTCTGGAATCTGAGAGGAGCTACAAATCTCCTTCCACCCAGCGTTCCCCCAAGTCTCCCGATAAAAATGATACCTCACTTGCGTGGCTAGGCCTAGCGCCGGCGACAGGAAACACCCCAAAGCGCAACGTGGACACATCCTAATTTTGGGAAAAAACGGAGGTGTTTTTTGCGAAGTGCCTACCTGTAGATTTTGGCCTCTAGCTCAGCCGGCACCTAGGGAAACCTACCAAACCTGTGCATTCTGAAAACTAGAGACCTAGGGGAATCCAAGGAGGGGTGACTTGCGGGGCTCGGACCAGGTTCTGTTACCCAGAATCCTTTGCAAACCTCAAAATTTGGCTAAAAAAACACATGTTCCTCACATTTCTGTGGCAGAAAGTTCTGGAATCTGAGAGGAGCTACAAATCTCCTTCCACCCAGCGTTCCCCCCAAGTCTCCCGATAAAAATGATACCTCACTTGCGTGGGTAGGCCTAGCGCCGGCGACAGGAAACACCCCAAAGCGCAACGTGGACACATCCTAAATTTTGGAAAAAAACAGAGGTGTTTTTTGCGAAGTGCCTACCTGTAGATTTTGGCCTCTAGCTCAGCCGGCACCTAGGGAAACCTACCAAACCTGTGCATTTCTGACAACTAGAGACCTAGGGGAATCCAAGGAGGGGTGACTTGCGGGGCTCGGACCAAGTTCTGTTACCCAGAATCCTTTGCAAACCTCAAAATTTGGCTAAAAAAACACATGTTCCTCACATTTCTGTGGCAGAAAGTTCTGGAATCTGAGAGGAGCTACAAATTTCCTTCCACCCAACGTTCCCCCAAGTCTCCCGATAAAAATGATACCTCACTTGCGTGGGTAGGCCTAGCGCCGGCGACAGGAAACACCCCAAAGCGCAACATGGACACATCCTAAATTTTGGAAAAAAACAGAGGTGTTTTTTGCGAAGTGCCTACCTGTAGATTTTGGCCTGTAGCTCAGCCGGCACCTAGGGAAACCTACCAAACCTGTGCATTTCTGAAAACTAGAGACCTAGGGGAATCCAAGGAGGGGTGACTTGCGGGGCTCGGACCAGGTTCTGTTACCCAGAATCCTTTGCAAACCTCAAAATTTGGCTAAAAAAACACATGTCCCTCACATTTCTGTGACAGAAAGTTCTGGAACCTGAGAGGAGCTACAAATTTCCTTCCACCCAGCGTTCCCACAAGTCTCCCGATAAAAATGATACCTCACTTGCGTGGGTAGGCCTAGCGCCGGCGACAGGAAACACCCCAAAGCGCAACGTGGACACATCCTAAATTTTGGAAAAAAACAGAGGTGTTTTTTGCGAAGTGCCTACCTGTAGATTTTGGCCTGTAGCTCAGCCGGCACCTAGGGAAACCTACCAAACCTGTGCATTTCTGAAAACTAGAGACCTAGGGGAATCCAAGGAGGGGTGACTTGCGGGGCTCGGACCAGGTTCTGTTACCCAGAATCCTTTGCAAACCTCAAAATTTGGCTAAAAAAACACATGTCCCTCACATTTCTGTGGCAGAAAGTTCTGGAATCTGAGAGGAGCTACAAATTTCCTTCCACCCAGCGTTCCCCCAAGTCTCCCGATAAAAATGATACCTCACTTGCGTGGGTAGGCCTAGTGCCGGCGACAGGAAACACCCCAAAGCGCAACGTGGACACATCCTAAATTTTGGAAAAAAACAGAGGTGTTTTTTGCGAAGTGCCTACCTGTAGATTTTGGCCTCTAGCTCAGCCGGCACCTAGGGAAACCTACCAAACCTGTGCATTCCTGAAAACTAGAGACCTAGCGGAATCCAAGGAGGGGTGACTTGCGGGGCTCGGACCAGGTTCTGTTACCCAGAATCCTTTGCAAACCTCAAAATTTGGCTAAAAAAACACATGTTCCTCACATTTCTGTGGCAGAAAGTTCTGGAATCTGAGAGGAGCTACAAATTTCCTTCCACCCAGCGTTCCCCCAAGTCTCCCGATAAAAATGATACCTCACTTGCGTGGGTAGGCCTAGCGCCGGCGACAGGAAACACCCCAAAGCGCAACGTGGACACATCCTAAATTTTGGAAAAAAACAGAGGTGTTTTTTGCGAAGTGCCTACCTGTAGATTTTGGCCTCTAGCTCAGCCGGCACCTAGGGAAACCTACCAAACCTGTGCATTTCTGACAACTAGAGACCTAGGGGAATCCAAGGAGGGGTGACTTGCGGGGCTCGGACCAAGTTCTGTTACCCAGAATCCTTTGCAAACCTCAAAATTTGGCTAAACAAACACATGTTCCTCACATTTCTGTGGCAGAAAGTTCTGGAATCTGAGAGGAGCTACAAATTTCCTTCCACCCAGCGTTCCCCCAAGTCTCCCGATAAAAATGATACCTCACTTGT
The DNA here is from genome assembly GCF_031143425.1 of Pleurodeles waltl. NCBI lineage: Eukaryota > Metazoa > Chordata > Amphibia > Caudata > Salamandridae > Pleurodeles > Pleurodeles waltl. The sequence continues at coordinate 2,780 of NW_027149924.1, forward strand.
GTGGGTAGGCCTAGCGCCGGCTACAGGAAACACCCCAAAAGCGCAACGTGGACACATCCTAAATTTTGGAAAAAAACAGAGGTGTTTTTTGCGAAGTGCCTACCTGTAGATTTTGGCCTCTAGCTCAACCGGCACCTAGGGAAACCTACCAAACCTGTGCATTTCTGAAAACTAGAGACCTAGGGGAATCCAAGGAGGGGTGACTTGCGGGGCTCGGACCAGGTTCTGTTACCCAGAATCCTTTGCAAACCTCAAAATTTGGCTAAAAAAACACATGTTCCTCACATTTCTGTGGCAGAAAGTTCTGGAATCTGAGAGGAGCTACAAATCTCCTTCCACCCAGCGTTCCCCCAAGTCTCCCGATAAAAATGATACCTCACTTGCGTGGGTAGGCCTAGCGCCGGCGACAGGAAACACCCCAAAGCGCAACGTGGACACATCCTAAATTTTTGAAAAAAACAGAGGTGTTTTTTGCGAAGTGCCTACCTGTAGATTTTGGCCTCTAGCTCAGCCGGCACCTAGGGAAACCTACCAAACCTGTGCATTTCTGACAACTAGAGACCTAGGGGAATCCAAGGAGGGGTGACTTGTGGGGCTCGGACCAAGTTCTGTTACCCAGAATCCTTTGCAAACCTCAAAATTTGGCTAAAAAAACACATGTTCCTCACATTTCTGTGGCAGAAAGTTCTGGAATCTGAGAGGAGCTACAAATTTCCTTCCACCCAACGTTCCCCCAAGTCTCCCGATAAAAATGATACCTCACTTGCGTGGGTAGGCCTAGCGCCGGCGACAGGAAACACCCCAAAGCGCAACATGGACACATCCTAAATTTTGGAAAAAAACAGAGGTGTTTTTTGCGAAGTGCCTACCTGTAGATTTTGGCCTGTAGCTCAGCCGGCACCTAGGGAAACCTACCAAACCTGTGCATTTCTGAAAACTAGAGACCTAGGGGAATCCAAGGAGGGGTGACTTGCGGGGCTCGGACCAGGTTCTGTTACCCAGAATCCTTTGCAAACCTCAAAATTTGGCTAAAAAAACACATGTCCCTCACATTTCTGTGACAGAAAGTTCTGGAACCTGAGAGGAGCTACAAATTTCCTTCCACCCAGCGTTCCCACAAGTCTCCCGATAAAAATGATACCTCACTTGCGTGGGTAGGCCTAGCGCCGGCGACAGGAAACACCCCAAAGCGCAACGTGGACACATCCTAAATTTTGGAAAAAAACAGAGGTGTTTTTTGCGAAGTGCCTACCTGTAGATTTTGGCCTCTAGCTCAGCCGGCACCTAGGGAAACCTACCAAACCTGTGCATTTCTGAAAACTAGAGACCTAGGGGAATCCAAGGAGGGGTGACTTGCGGGGCTCGGACCAGGTTCTGTTACCCAGAATCCTTTGCAAACCTCAAAATTTGGCTAAAAAAACACATGTCCCTCACATTTCTGTGGCAGAAAGTTCTGGAATCTGAGAGGAGCTACAAATTTCCTTCCACCCAGCGTTCCCCCAAGTCTCCCGATAAAAATGATACCTCACTTGCGTGGGTAGGCCTAGTGCCGGCGACAGGAAACACCCCAAAGCGCAACGTGGACACATCCTAAATTTTGGAAAAAAACAGAGGTGTTTTTTGCGAAGTGCCTACCTGTAGATTTTGGCCTCTAGCTCAGCCGGCACCTAGGGAAACCTACCAAACCTGTGCATTCCTGAAAACTAGAGACCTAGCGGAATCCAAGGAGGGGTGACTTGCGGGGCTCGGACCAGGTTCTGTTACCCAGAATCCTTTGCAAACCTCAAAATTTGGCTAAAAAAACAAATGTTCCTCACATTTCTGTGGCAGAAAGTTCTGGAATCTGAGAGGAGCTACAAATTTCCTTCCACCCAGCGTTCCCCCAAGTCTCCCGATAAAAATGATACCTCACTTGCGTGGGTAGGCCTAGCGCCGGCGACAGGAAACACCCCAAAGCGCAACGTGGACACATCCTAAATTTTGGAAAAAAACAGAGGTGTTTTTTGCGAAGTGCCTACCTGTAGATTTTGGCCTCTAGCTCAGCCGGCACCTAGGGAAACCTACCAAACCTGTGCATTTCTGACAACTAGAGACCTAGGGGAATCCAAGGAGGGGTGACTTGCGGGGCTCGGACCAAGTTCTGTTACCCAGAATCCTTTGCAAACCTCAAAATTTGGCTAAAAAAACACATGTTCCTCACATTTCTGTGGCAGAAAGTTCTGGAATCTGAGAGGAGCTACAAATTTCCTTCCACCCAACGTTCCCCCAAGTCTCCCGATAAAAATGATACCTCACTTGCGTGGGTAGGCCTAGCGCCGGCGACAGGAAACACCCCAAAGCGCAACGTGGACACATCCTAAATTTTGGAAAAAAACAGAGGTGTTTTTTGCGAAGTGCCTACCTGTAGATTTTGGCCTGTAGCTCAGCCGGCACCTAGGGAAACCTACCAAACCTGTGCATTTCTGACAACTAGAGACCTAGGGGAATCCAAGGAGGGGTGACTTGCGGGGCTCGGACCAAGTTCTGTTACCCAGAATCCTTTGCAAACCTCAAAATTTGGCTAAAAAAACACATGTTCCTCACATTTCTGTGGCAGAAAGTTCTGGAATCTGAGAGGAGCTACAAATTTCCTTCCACCCAACGTTCCCCCAAGTCTCCCGATAAAAATGATACCTCACTTGCGTGGGTAGGCCTAGCGCCGGCGACAGGAAACACCCCAAAGCGCAACATGGACACATCCTAAATTTTGGAAAAAAACAGAGGTGTTTTTTGCGAAGTGCCTACCTGTAGATTTTGGCCTGTAGCTCAGCCGGCACCTAGGGAAACCTACCAAACCTGTGCATTTCTGAAAACTAGAGACCTAGGGGAATCCAAGGAGGGGTGACTTGCGGGGCTCGGACCAGGTTCTGTTACCCAGAATCCTTTGCAAACCTCAAAATTTGGCTAAAAAAACACATGTCCCTCACATTTCTGTGACAGAAAGTTCTGGAACCTGAGAGGAGCTACAAATTTCCTTCCACCCAGCGTTCCCACAAGTCTCCCGATAAAAATGATACCTCACTTGCGTGGGTAGGCCTAGCGCCGGCGACAGGAAACACCCCAAAGCGCAACGTGGACACATCCTAAATTTTGGAAAAAAACAGAGGTGTTTTTTGCGAAGTGCCTACCTGTAGATTTTGGCCTCTAGCTCAGCCGGCACCTAGGGAAACCTACCAAACCTGTGCATTTCTGAAAACTAGAGACCTAGGGGAATCCAAGGAGGGGTGACTTGCGGGGCTCGGACCAGGTTCTGTTACCCAGAATCCTTTGCAAACCTCAAAATTTGGCTAAAAAAACACATGTCCCTCACATTTCTGTGGCAGAAAGTTCTGGAATCTGAGAGGAGCTACAAATTTCCTTCCACCCAGCGTTCCCCCAAGTCTCCCGATAAAAATGATACCTCACTTGCGTGGGTAGGCCTAGCGCCGGCGACAGGAAACACCCCAAAGCGCAACGTGGACACATCCTAAATTTTGGAAAAAAACAGAGGTGTTTTTTGCGAAGTGCCTACCTGTAGATTTTGGCCTCTAGCTCAGCCGGCACCTAGGGAAACCTACCAAACCTGTGCATTCCTGAAAACTAGAGACCTAGGGGAATCCAAGGAGGGGTGACTTGCGGGGCTCGGACCAGGTTCTGTTACCCAGAATCCTTTGCAAACCTCAAAATTTGGCTAAAAAAACACATGTTCCTCACATTTCTGTGGCAGAAAGTTCTGGAATCTGAGAGGAGCTACAAATTTCCTTCCACCCAGCGTTCCCCCAAGTCTCCCGATAAAAATGATACCTCACTTGCGTGGGTAGGCCTAGCGCCGGCGACAGGAAACACCCCAAAGCGCAACGTGGACACATCCTAAATTTTGGAAAAAAACAGAGGTGTTTTTTGCGAAGTGCCTACCTGTAGATTTTGGCCTCTAGCTCAGCCGGCACCTAGGGAAACCTACCAAACCTGTGCATTTCTGACAACTAGAGACCTAGGGGAATCCAAGGAGGGGTGACTTGCGGGGCTCGGACCAAGTTCTGTTACCCAGAATCCTTTGCAAACCTCAAAATTTGGCTAAAAAAACACATGTTCCTCACATTTCTGTGGCAGAAAGTTCTGGAATCTGAGAGGAGCTACAAATTTCCTTCCACCCAACGTTCCCCCAAGTCTCCCGATAAAAATGATACCTCACTTGCGTGGGTAGGCCTGGCGCCGGCGACAGGAAACACCCCAAAGCGCAACGTGGACACATCCTAAATTTTGGAAAAAAACAGAGGTGTTTTTTGCGAAGTGCCTACCTGTAGATTTTGGCCTGTAGCTCAGCCGGCACCTAGGGAAACCTACCAAACCTGTGCATTTCTGAAAACTAGAGACCTAGGGGAATCCAAGGAGGGGTGACTTGCGGGGCTCGGACCAGGTTCTGTTACCCAGAATCCTTTGCAAACCTCAAAATTTGGCTAAAAAAACACATGTCCCTCACATTTCTGTGGCAGAAAGTTCTGGAATCTGAGAGGAGCTACAAATTTCCTTCCACCCAGCGTTCCCACAAGTCTCCCGATAAAAATGATACCTCACTTGCGTGGGTAGGCCTAGCGCCGGCGACAGGAAACACCCCAAAGCGCAACGTGGACACATCCTAAATTTTGGAAAAAAACAGAGGTGTTTTTTGCGAAGTGCCTACCTGTAGATTTTGGCCTCTAGCTCAGCCGGCACCTAGGGAAACCTACCAAACCTGTGCATTTCTGAAAACTAGAGACCTAGGGGAATCCAAGGAGGGGTGACTTGCGGGGCTCGGACCAGGTTCTGTTACCCAGAATCCTTTGCAAACCTCAAAATTTGGCTAAAAAAACACATGTCCCTCACATTTCTGTGGCAGAAAGTTCTGGAATCTGAGAGGAGCTACAAATTTCCTTCCACCCAGCGTTCCCCCAAGTCTCCCGATAAAAATGATACCTCACTTGCGTGGGTAGGCCTAGCGCCGGGGACAGGAAACACCCCAAAGCGCAACGTGGACACATCCTAAATTTTGGAAAAAAACAGGTGTTTTTTGCGAAGTGCCTACCTGTAGATTTTGGCCTCTAGCTCAGCCGGCACCTAGGGAAACCTACCAAACCTGTGCATTTCTGAAAACTAGAGACCTAGGGGAATCCAAGGAGGGGTGACTTGCGGGGCTCGGACCAGGTTCTGTTACCCAGAATCCTTTGCAAACCTCAAAATTTGGCTAAAAAAACACATGTTCCTCACATTTCTGTGGCAGAAAGTTCTGGAATCTGAGAGGAGCTTCAAATTTCCTTCACCCAGCGTTCCCCCAAGTCTCCCGATCAAAATGATACCTCACTTGCGTGGGTAGGCCTAGCGCCGGCGACAGGAAACACCCCAAAGCGCAACGTGGACACATCCTAAATTTTGGAAAAAAACAGAGGTGTTTTTTGCGAAGTGCCTACCTGTAGATTTTGGCCTCTAGCTCAGCCGGCACCTAGGGAAACCTACCAAACCTGTGCATTTCTGACAACTAGAGACCTAGGGGAATCCAAGGAGGGGTGACTTGCGGGGCTCGGACCAAGTTCTGTTACCCAGAATCCTTTGCAAACCTCAAAATTTGGCTAAAAAAACACATGTTCCTCACATTTCTGTGGCAGAAAGTTCTGGAATCTGAGAGGAGCTACGAAATTTCCTTCCACCCAACGTTCCCCCAAGTCTCCCGATAAAAATGATACCTCACTTGCGTGGGTAGGCCTAGCGCCGGCGACAGGAAACACCCCAAAGCGCAACATGGACACATCCTAAATTTTGGAAAAAAACAGAGGTGTTTTTTGCGAAGTGCCTACCTGTAGATTTTGGCCTGTAGCTCAGCCGGCACCTAGGGAAACCTACCAAACCTGTGCATTTCTGAAAACTAGAGACCTAGGGGAATCCAAGGAGGGGTGACTTGCGGGGCTCGGACCAGGTTCTGTTACCCAGAATCCTTTGCAAACCTCAAAATTTGGCTAAAAAAACACATGTCCCTCACATTTCTGTGGCAGAAAGTTCTGGAATCTGAGAGGAGCTACAAATCTCCTTCCACCCAGCGTTCCCCCAAGTCTCCCGATAAAAATGATACCTCACTTGCGTGGCTAGGCCTAGCGCCGGCGACAGGAAACACCCCAAAGCGCAACGTGGACACATCCTAAATTTTGGGAAAAAACAGAGGTGTTTTTTGCGAAGTGCCTACCTGTAGATTTTGGCCTCTAGCTCAGCCGGCACCTAGGGAAACCTACCAAACCTGTGCATTTCTGAAAACTAGAGACCTAGGGGAATCCAAGGAGGGGTGACTTGCGGGGCTCGGACCAGGTTCTGTTACCCAGAATCCTTTGCAAACCTCAAAATTTGGCTAAAAAAACACATGTTCCTCACATTTCTGTGGCAGAAAGTTCTGGAATCTGAGAGGAGCTACAAATCTCCTTCCACCCAGCGTTCCCCCAAGTCTCCCGATAAAAATGATACCTCACTTGCGTGGGTAGGCCTAGCGCCGGCGACAGGAAACACCCCAAAGCGCAACGTGGACACATCCTAAATTTTGGAAAAAAACAGAGGTGTTTTTTGCGAAGTGCCTACCTGTAGATTTTGGCCTCTAGCTCAGCCGGCACCTAGGGAAACCTACCAAACCTGTGCATTTCTGACAACTAGAGACCTAGGGGAATCCAAGGAGGGGTGACTTGCGGGGCTCGGACCAAGTTCTGTTACCCAGAATCCTTTGCAAACCTCAAAATTTGGCTAAAAAAACACATGTTCCTCACATTTCTGTGGCAGAAAGTTCTGGAATCTGAGAGGAGCTACAAATTTCCTTCCACCCAACGTTCCCCCAAGTCTCCCGATAAAAATGATACCTCACTTGCGTGGGTAGGCCTAGCGCCGGCGACAGGAAACACCCCAAAGCGCAACATGGACACATCCTAAATTTTGGAAAAAAACAGAGGTGTTTTTTGCGAAGTGCCTACCTGTAGATTTTGGCCTGTAGCTCAGCCGGCACCTAGGGAAACCTACCAAACCTGTGCATTTCTGAAAACTAGAGACCTAGGGGAATCCAAGGAGGGGTGACTTGCGGGGCTCGGACCAGGTTCTGTTACCCAGAATCCTTTGCAAACCTCAAAATTTGGCTAAAAAAACACATGTCCCTCACATTTCTGTGACAGAAAGTTCTGGAACCTGAGAGGAGCTACAAATTTCCTTCCACCCAGCGTTCCCACAAGTCTCCCGATAAAAATGATACCTCACTTGCGTGGGTAGGCCTAGCGCCGGCGACAGGAAACACCCCAAAGCGCAACGTGGACACATCCTAAATTTTGGAAAAAAACAGAGGTGTTTTTTGCGAAGTGCCTACCTGTAGATTTTGGCCTCTAGCTCAGCCGGCACCTAGGGAAACCTACCAAACCTGTGCATTTCTGAAAACTAGAGACCTAGGGGAATCCAAGGAGGGGTGACTTGCGGGGCTCGGACCAGGTTCTGTTACCCAGAATCCTTTGCAAACCTCAAAATTTGGCTAAAAAAACACATGTCCCTCACATTTCTGTGGCAGAAAGTTCTGGAATCTGAGAGGAGCTACAAATTTCCTTCCACCCAGCGTTCCCCCAAGTCTCCCGATAAAAATGATACCTCACTTGCGTGGGTAGGCCTAGTGCCGGCGACAGGAAACACCCCAAAGCGCAACGTGGACACATCCTAAATTTTGGAAAAAAACAGAGGTGTTTTTTGCGAAGTGCCTACCTGTAGATTTTGGCCTCTAGCTCAGCCGGCACCTAGGGAAACCTACCAAACCTGTGCATTCCTGAAAACTAGAGACCTAGCGGAATCCAAGGAGGGGTGACTTGCGGGGCTCGGACCAGGTTCTGTTACCCAGAATCCTTTGCAAACCTCAAAATTTGGCTAAAAAAACACATGTTCCTCACATTTCTGTGGCAGAAAGTTCTGGAATCTGAGAGGAGCTACAAATTTCCTTCCACCCAGCGTTCCCCCAAGTCTCCCGATAAAAATGATACCTCACTTGCGTGGGTAGGCCTAGCGCCGGCGACAGGAAACACCCCAAAGCGCAACGTGGACACATCCTAAATTTTGGAAAAAAACAGAGGTGTTTTTTGCGAAGTGCCTACCTGTAGATTTTGGCCTCTAGCTCAGCCGGCACCTAGGGAAACCTACCAAACCTGTGCATTTCTGACAACTAGAGACCTAGGGGAATCCAAGGAGGGGTGACTTGCGGGGCTCGGACCAAGTTCTGTTACCCAGAATCCTTTGCAAACCTCAAAATTTGGCTAAACAAACACATGTTCCTCACATTTCTGTGGCAGAAAGTTCTGGAATCTGAGAGGAGCTACAAATTTCCTTCCACCCAGCGTTCCCCCAAGTCTCCCGATAAAAATGATACCTCACTTGTGTGGGTAGGCCTAGCGCCGGCTACAGGAAACACCCCAAAAGCGCAACGTGGACACATCCTAAATTTTGGAAAAAAACAGAGGTGTTTTTTGCGAAGTGCCTACCTGTAGATTTTGGCCTCTAGCTCAACCGGCACCTAGGGAAACCTACCAAACCTGTGCATTTCTGAAAACTAGAGACCTAGGGGAATCCAAGGAGGGGTGACTTGCGGGGCTCGGACCAGGTTCTGTTACCCAGAATCCTTTGCAAACCTCAAAATTTGGCTAAAAAAACACATGTTCCTCACATTTCTGTGGCAGAAAGTTCTGGAATCTGAGAGGAGCTACAAATCTCCTTCCACCCAGCGTTCCCCCAAGTCTCCCGATAAAAATGATACCTCACTTGCGTGGGTAGGCCTAGCGCCGGCGACAGGAAACACCCCAAAGCGCAACGTGGACACATCCTAAATTTTGGAAAAAAACAGAGGTGTTTTTTGCGAAGTGCCTACCTGTAGATTTTGGCCTCTAGCTCAGCCGGCACCTAGGGAAACCTACCAAACCTGTGCATTTCTGACAACTAGAGACCTAGGGGAATCCAAGGAGGGGTGACTTGTGGGGCTCGGACCAAGTTCTGTTACCCAGAATCCTTTGCAAACCTCAAAATTTGGCTAAAAAAACACATGTTCCTCACATTTCTGTGGCAGAAAGTTCTGGAATCTGAGAGGAGCTACAAATTTCCTTCCACCCAACGTTCCCCCAAGTCTCCCGATAAAAATGATACCTCACTTGCGTGGGTAGGCCTAGCGCCGGCGACAGGAAACACCCCAAAGCGCAACATGGACACATCCTAAATTTTGGAAAAAAACAGAGGTGTTTTTTGCGAAGTGCCTACCTGTAGATTTTGGCCTGTAGCTCAGCCGGCACCTAGGGAAACCTACCAAACCTGTGCATTTCTGAAAACTAGAGACCTAGGGGAATCCAAGGAGGGGTGACTTGCGGGGCTCGGACCAGGTTCTGTTACCCAGAATCCTTTGCAAACCTCAAAATTTGGCTAAAAAAACACATGTCCCTCACATTTCTGTGACAGAAAGTTCTGGAACCTGAGAGGAGCTACAAATTTCCTTCCACCCAGCGTTCCCACAAGTCTCCCGATAAAAATGATACCTCACTTGCGTGGGTAGGCCTAGCGCCGGCGACAGGAAACACCCCAAAGCGCCACGTGGACACATCCTAAATTTTGGAAAAAAACAGAGGTGTTTTTTGCGAAGTGCCTACCTGTAGATTTTGGCCTCTAGCTCAGCCGGCACCTAGGGAAACCTACCAAACCTGTGCATTTCTGAAAACTAGAGACCTAGGGGAATCCAAGGAGGGGTGACTTGCGGGGCTCGGACCAGGTTCTGTTACCCAGAATCCTTTGCAAACCTCAAAATTTGGCTAAAAAAACACATGTCCCTCACATTTCTGTGGCAGAAAGTTCTGGAATCTGAGAGGAGCTACAAATTTCCTTCCACCCAGCGTTCCCCCAAGTCTCCCGATAAAAATGATACCTCACTTGCGTGGGTAGGCCTAGTGCCGGCGACAGGAAACACCCCAAAGCGCAACGTGGACACATCCTAAATTTTGGAAAAAAACAGAGGTGTTTTTTGCGAAGTGCCTACCTGTAGATTTTGGCCTCTAGCTCAGCCGGCACCTAGGGAAACCTACCAAACCTGTGCATTCCTGAAAACTAGAGACCTAGCGGAATCCAAGGAGGGGTGACTTGCGGGGCTCGGACCAGGTTCTGTTACCCAGAATCCTTTGCAAACCTCAAAATTTGGCTAAAAAAACAAATGTTCCTCACATTTCTGTGGCAGAAAGTTCTGGAATCTGAGAGGAGCTACAAATTTCCTTCCACCCAGCGTTCCCCCAAGTCTCCCGATAAAAATGATACCTCACTTGCGTGGGTAGGCCTAGCGCCGGCGACAGGAAACACCCCAAAGCGCAACGTGGACACATCCTAAATTTTGGAAAAAAACAGAGGTGTTTTTTGCGAAGTGCCTACCTGTAGATTTTGGCCTCTAGCTCAGCCGGCACCTAGGGAAACCTACCAAACCTGTGCATTTCTGACAACTAGAGACCTAGGGGAATCCAAGGAGGGGTGACTTGCGGGGCTCGGACCAAGTTCTGTTACCCAGAATCCTTTGCAAACCTCAAAATTTGGCTAAAAAAACACATGTTCCTCACATTTCTGTGGCAGAAAGTTCTGGAATCTGAGAGGAGCTACAAATTTCCTTCCACCCAACGTTCCCCCAAGTCTCCCGATAAAAATGATACCTCACTTGCGTGGGTAGGCCTAGCGCCGGCGACAGGAAACACCCCAAAGCGCAACGTGGACACATCCTAAATTTTGGAAAAAAACAGAGGTGTTTTTTGCGAAGTGCCTACCTGTAGATTTTGGCCTGTAGCTCAGCCGGCACCTAGGGAAACCTACCAAACCTGTGCATTTCTGACAACTAGAGACCTAGGGGAATCCAAGGAGGGGTGACTTGCGGGGCTCGGACCAAGTTCTGTTACCCAGAATCCTTTGCAAACCTCAAAATTTGGCTAAAAAAACACATGTTCCTCACATTTCTGTGGCAGAAAGTTCTGGAATCTGAGAGGAGCTACAAATTTCCTTCCACCCAACGTTCCCCCAAGTCTCCCGATAAAAATGATACCTCACTTGCGTGGGTAGGCCTAGCGCCGGCGACAGGAAACACCCCAAAGCGCAACATGGACACATCCTAAATTTTGGAAAAAAACAGAGGTGTTTTTTGCGAAGTGCCTACCTGTAGATTTTGGCCTGTAGCTCAGCCGGCACCTAGGGAAACCTACCAAACCTGTGCATTTCTGAAAACTAGAGACCTAGGGGAATCCAAGGAGGGGTGACTTGCGGGGCTCGGACCAGGTTCTGTTACCCAGAATCCTTTGCAAACCTCAAAATTTGGCTAAAAAAACACATGTCCCTCACATTTCTGTGACAGAAAGTTCTGGAACCTGAGAGGAGCTACAAATTTCCTTCCACCCAGCGTTCCCACAAGTCTCCCGATAAAAATGATACCTCACTTGCGTGGGTAGGCCTAGCGCCGGCGACAGGAAACACCCCAAAGCGCAACGTGGACACATCCTAAATTTTGGAAAAAAACAGAGGTGTTTTTTGCGAAGTGCCTACCTGTAGATTTTGGCCTCTAGCTCAGCCGGCACCTAGGGAAACCTACCAAACCTGTGCATTTCTGAAAACTAGAGACCTAGGGGAATCCAAGGAGGGGTGACTTGCGGGGCTCGGACCAGGTTCTGTTACCCAGAATCCTTTGCAAACCTCAAAATTTGGCTAAAAAAACACATGTCCCTCACATTTCTGTGGCAGAAAGTTCTGGAATCTGAGAGGAGCTACAAATTTCCTTCCACCCAGCGTTCCCCCAAGTCTCCCGATAAAAATGATACCTCACTTGCGTGGGTAGGCCTAGCGCCGGCGACAGGAAACACCCCAAAGCGCAACGTGGACACATCCTAAATTTTGGAAAAAAACAGAGGTGTTTTTTGCGAAGTGCCTACCTGTAGATTTTGGCCTCTAGCTCAGCCGGCACCTAGGGAAACCTACCAAACCTGTGCATTCCTGAAAACTAGAGACCTAGGGGAATCCAAGGAGGGGTGACTTGCGGGGCTCGGACCAGGTTCTGTTACCCAGAATCCTTTGCAAACCTCAAAATTTGGCTAAAAAAACACATGTTCCTCACATTTCTGTGGCAGAAAGTTCTGGAATCTGAGAGGAGCTACAAATTTCCTTCCACCCAGCGTTCCCCCAAGTCTCCCGATAAAAATGATACCTCACTTGCGTGGGTAGGCCTAGCGCCGGCGACAGGAAACACCCCAAAGCGCAACGTGGACACATCCTAAATTTTGGAAAAAAACAGAGGTGTTTTTTGCGAAGTGCCTACCTGTAGATTTTGGCCTCTAGCTCAGCCGGCACCTAGGGAAACCTACCAAACCTGTGCATTTCTGACAACTAGAGACCTAGGGGAATCCAAGGAGGGGTGACTTGCGGGGCTCGGACCAAGTTCTGTTACCCAGAATCCTTTGCAAACCTCAAAATTTGGCTAAAAAAACACATGTTCCTCACATTTCTGTGGCAGAAAGTTCTGGAATCTGAGAGGAGCTACAAATTTCCTTCCACCCAACGTTCCCCCAAGTCTCCCGATAAAAATGATACCTCACTTGCGTGGGTAGGCCTGGCGCCGGCGACAGGAAACACCCCAAAGCGCAACGTGGACACATCCTAAATTTTGGAAAAAAACAGAGGTGTTTTTTGCGAAGTGCCTACCTGTAGATTTTGGCCTGTAGCTCAGCCGGCACCTAGGGAAACCTACCAAACCTGTGCATTTCTGAAAACTAGAGACCTAGGGGAATCCAAGGAGGGGTGACTTGCGGGGCTCGGACCAGGTTCTGTTACCCAGAATCCTTTGCAAACCTCAAAATTTGGCTAAAAAAACACATGTCCCTCACATTTCTGTGGCAGAAAGTTCTGGAATCTGAGAGGAGCTACAAATTTCCTTCCACCCAGCGTTCCCACAAGTCTCCCGATAAAAATGATACCTCACTTGCGTGGGTAGGCCTAGCGCCGGCGACAGGAAACACCCCAAAGCGCAACGTGGACACATCCTAAATTTTGGAAAAAAACAGAGGTGTTTTTTGCGAAGTGCCTACCTGTAGATTTTGGCCTCTAGCTCAGCCGGCACCTAGGGAAACCTACCAAACCTGTGCATTTCTGAAAACTAGAGACCTAGGGGAATCCAAGGAGGGGTGACTTGCGGGGCTCGGACCAGGTTCTGTTACCCAGAATCCTTTGCAAACCTCAAAATTTGGTTAAAAAAACACATGTCCCTCACATTTCTGTGGCAGAAAGTTCTGGAATCTGAGAGGAGCTACAAATTTCCTTCCACCCAGCGTTCCCCCAAGTCTCCCGATAAAAATGATACCTCACTTGCGTGGGTAGGCCTAGCGCCGGGGACAGGAAACACCCCAAAGCGCAACGTGGACACATCCTAAATTTTGGAAAAAAACAGGTGTTTTTTGCGAAGTGCCTACCTGTAGATTTTGGCCTCTAGCTCAGCCGGCACCTAGGGAAACCTACCAAACCTGTGCATTTCTGAAAACTAGAGACCTAGGGGAATCCAAGGAGGGGTGACTTGCGGGGCTCGGACCAGGTTCTGTTACCCAGAATCCTTTGCAAACCTCAAAATTTGGCTAAAAAAACACATGTTCCTCACATTTCTGTGGCAGAAAGTTCTGGAATCTGAGAGGAGCTTCAAATTTCCTTCACCCAGCGTTCCCCCAAGTCTCCCGATCAAAATGATACCTCACTTGCGTGGGTAGGCCTAGCGCCGGCGACAGGAAACACCCCAAAGCGCAACGTGGACACATCCTAAATTTTGGAAAAAAACAGAGGTGTTTTTTGCGAAGTGCCTACCTGTAGATTTTGGCCTCTAGCTCAGCCGGCACCTAGGGAAACCTGCCAAACCTGTGCATTTCTGACAACTAGAGACCTAGGGGAATCCAAGGAGGGGTGACTTGCGGGGCTCGGACCAAGTTCTGTTACCCAGAATCCTTTGCAAACCTCAAAATTTGGCTAAAAAAACACATGTTCCTCACATTTCTGTGGCAGAAAGTTCTGGAATCTGAGAGGAGCTACGAAATTTCCTTCCACCCAACGTTCCCCCAAGTCTCCCGATAAAAATGATACCTCACTTGCGTGGGTAGGCCTAGCGCCGGCGACAGGAAACACCCCAAAGCGCAACATGGACACATCCTAAATTTTGGAAAAAAACAGAGGTGTTTTTTGCGAAGTGCCTACCTGTAGATTTTGGCCTGTAGCTCAGCCGGCACCTAGGGAAACCTACCAAACCTGTGCATTTCTGAAAACTAGAGACCTAGGGGAATCCAAGGAGGGGTGACTTGCGGGGCTCGGACCAGGTTCTGTTACCCAGAATCCTTTGCAAACCTCAAAATTTGGCTAAAAAAACACATGTCCCTCACATTTCTGTGGCAGAAAGTTCTGGAATCTGAGAGGAGCTACAAATCTCCTTCCACCCAGCGTTCCCCCAAGTCTCCCGATAAAAATGATACCTCACTTGCGTGGCTAGGCCTAGCGCCGGCGACAGGAAACACCCCAAAGCGCAACGTGGACACATCCTAAATTTTGGAAAAAAACAGAGGTGTTTTTTGCGAAGTGCCTACCTGTAGATTTTGGCCTCTAGCTCAGCCGGCACCTAGGGAAACCTACCAAACCTGTGCATTTCTGAAAACTAGAGACCTAGGGGAATCCAAGGAGGGGTGACTTGCGGGGCTCGGACCAGGTTCTGTTACCCAGAATCCTTTGCAAACCTCAAAATTTGGCTAAAAAAACACATGTCCCTCACATTTCTGTGGCAGAAAGTTCTTGAATCTGAGAGGAGCTACAAATTTCCTTCCACCCAGCGTTCCCCCAAGTCTCCCGATAAAAATGATACCTCACTTGCGTGGGTAGGCCTAGCGCCGGGGACAGGAAACACCCCAAAGCGCAACGTGGACACATCCTAAATTTTGGAAAAAAACAGAGGTGTTTTTTGCGAAGTGCCTACCTGTAGATTTTGGCCTCTAGCTCAGCCGGCACCTAGGGAAACCTACCAAACCTGTGCATTTCTGAAAACTAGAGACCTAGGGGAATCCAAGGAGGGGTGACTTGCGGGGCTCGGACCAGGTTCTGTTACCCAGAATCCTTTGCAAACCTCAAAATTTGGCTAAAAAAACACATGTTCCTCACATTTCTGTGGCAGAAAGTTCTGGAATCTGAGAGGAGCTACAAATTTCCTTCACCCAGCGTTCCCCCAAGTCTCCCGATCAAAATGATACCTCACTTGCGTGGGTAGGCCTAGCGCCGGCGACAGGAAACACCCCAAAGCGCAACGTGGACACATCCTAAATTTTGGAAAAAAACAGAGGTGTTTTTTGCGAAGTGCCTACCTGTAGATTTTGGCCTGTAGCTCAGCCGGCACCTAGGGAAACCTACCAAACCTGTGCATTTCTGAAAACTAGAGACCTAGGGGAATCCAAGGAGGGGTGACTTGCGGGGCTCGGACCAGGTTCTGTTACCCAGAATCCTTTGCAAACCTCAAAATTTGGCTAAAAAAACACATGTTCCTCACATTTCTGTGGCAGAAAGTTCTGGAATCTGAGAGGAGCTACAAATCTCCTTCCACCCAGCGTTCCCCCAAGTCTCCCGATAAAAATGATACCTCACTTGCGTGGGTAGGCCTAGCGCCGGCGACAGGAAACACCCCAAAGCGCAACGTGGACACATCCTAAATTTTGGAAAAAAACAGAGGTGTTTTTTGCGAAGTGCCTACCTGTAGATTTTGGCCTGTAGCTCAGCCGGCACCTAGGGAAACCTACCAAACCTGTGCATTTCTGAAAACTAGAGACCTAGGGGAATCCAAGGAGGGGTGACTTGCGGGGCTCGGACCAGGTTCTGTTACCCAGAATCCTTTGCAAACCTCAAAATTTGGCTAAAAAAACACATGTCCCTCACATTTCTGTGACAGAAAGTTCTGGAACCTGAGAGGAGCTACAAATTTCCTTCCACCCAGCGTTCCCACAAGTCTCCCGATAAAAATGATACCTCACTTGCGTGGGTAGGCCTAGCGCCGGCGACAGGAAACACCCCAAAGCGCAACGTGGACACATCCTAAATTTTGGAAAAAAACAGAGGTGTTTTTTGCGAAGTGCCTACCTGTAGATTTTGGCCTCTAGCTCAGCCGGCACCTAGGGAAACCTACCAAACCTGTGCATTTCTGAAAACTAGAGACCTAGGGGAATCCAAGGAGGGGTGACTTGCGGGGCTCGGACCAGGTTCTGTTACCCAGAATCCTTTGCAAACCTCAAAATTTGGCTAAAAAAACACATGTCCCTCACGTTTCTGTGGCAGAAAGTTCTGGAATCTGAGAGGAGCTACAAATTTCCTTCCACCCAGCGTTCCCCCAAGTCTCCCGATAAAAATGATACCTCACTTGCGTGGGTAGGCCTAGCGCCGGCGACAGGAAACACCCCAAAGCGCAACGTGGACACATCCTAAATTTTGGAAAAAAACAGAGGTGTTTTTTGCGAAGTGCCTACCTGTAGATTTTGGCCTCTAGCTCAGCCGGCACCTAGGGAAACCTACCAAACCTGTGCATTTCTGACAACTAGAGACCTAGGGGAATCCAAGGAGGGGTGACTTGCGGGGCTCGGACCAAGTTCTGTTACCCAGAATCCTTTGCAAACCTCAAAATTTGGCTAAAAAAACACATGTTCCTCACATTTCTGTGGCAGAAAGTTCTGGAATCTGAGAGGAGCTACAAATTTCCTTCCACCCAACGTTCCCCCAAGTCTCCCGATAAAAATGATACCTCACTTGCGTGGGTAGGCCTAGCGCCGGCGACAGGAAACACCCCAAAGCGCAACGTGGACACATCCTAAATTTTGGAAAAAAACAGAGGTGTTTTTTGCGAAGTGCCTACCTGTAGATTTTGGCCTGTAGCTCAGCCGGCACCTAGGGAAACCTACCAAACCTGTGCATTTCTGAAAACTAGAGACCTAGGGGAATCCAAGGAGGGGTGACTTGCGGGGCTCGGACCAGGTTCTGTTACCCAGAATCCTTTGCAAACCTCAAAATTTGGCTAAAAAAACACATGTCCCTCACATTTCTGTGGCAGAAAGTTCTGGAATCTGAGAGGAGCTACAAATTTCCTTCCACCCAGCGTTCCCCCAAGTCTCCCGATAAAAATGATACCTCACTTGCGTGGCTAGGCCTAGCGCCGGCGACAGGAAACACCCCAAAGCGCAACGTGGACACATCCTAAATTTTGGAAAAAAACAGAGGTGTTTTTTGCGAAGTGCCTACCTGTAGATTTTGGCCTCTAGCTCAGCCGGCACCTAGGGAAACCTACCAAACCTGTGCATTTCTGAAAACTAGAGACCTAGGGGAATCCAAGGAGGGGTGACTTGCGGGGCTCGGACCAGGTTCTGTTACCCAGAATCCTTTGCAAACCTCAAAATTTGGCTAAAAAAACACATGTCCCTCACATTTCTGTGGCAGAAAGTTCTGGAATCTGAGAGGAGCTACAAATTTCCTTCCACCCAGCGTTCCCCCAAGTCTCCCGATAAAAATGATACCTCACTTGCGTGGGTAGGCCTAGCGCCGGGGACAGGAAACACCCCAAAGCGCAACGTGGACCCATCCTAAATTTTGGAAAAAAACAGAGGTGTTTTTTGCGAAGTGCCTACCTGTAGATTTTGGCCTCTAGCTCAGCCGGCACCTAGGGAAACCTACCAAACCTGTGCATTTCTGAAAACTAGAGACCTAGGGGAATCCAAGGAGGGGTGACTTGCGGGGCTCGGACCAGGTTCTGTTACCCAGAATCCTTTGCAAACCTCAAAATTTGGCTAAAAAAACACATGTTCCTCACATTTCTGTGGCAGAAAGTTCTGGAATCTGAGAGGAGCTACAAATTTCCTTCACCCAGCGTTCCCCCAAGTCTCCCGATCAAAATGATACCTCACTTGCGTGGGTAGGCCTAGCGCCGGCGACAGGAAACACCCCAAAGCGCAACGTGGACACATCCTAAATTTTGGAAAAAAACAGAGGTGTTTTTTGCGAAGTGCCTACCTGTAGATTTTGGCCTGTAGCTCAGCAGGCACCTAGGGAAACCTACCAAACCTGTGCATTTCTGAAAACTAGAGACCTAGGGGAATCCAAGGAGGGGTGACTTGCGGGGCTCGGACCAGGTTCTGTTACCCAGAATCCTTTGCAAACCTCAAAATTTGGCTAAAAAAACACATGTTCCTCACATTTCTGTGGCAGAAAGTTCTGGAATCTGAGAGGAGCTACAAATTTCCTTCCACCCAGCGTTCCCCCAAGTCTCCCGATAAAAATGATACCTCACTTGCGTGGGTAGGCCTAGCGCCGGCGACAGGAAACACCCCAAAGCGAAACGTGGACACATCCTAAATTTTTGAAAAAAACGGAGGTGTTTTTTGCGAAGTGCCTACCTGTAGATTTTGGCCTCTAGCTCAGCCGGCACCTAGGGAAACCTACCAAACCTGTGCATTTCTGAAAACTAGAGACCTAGGGGAATCCAAGGAGGGGTGACTTGCGGGGCTCAGACCAGGTTCTGTTACCCAGAATCCTTTGCAAACCTCAAAATTTGGCTAAAAAAACACATGTTCCTCACATTTCTGTGGCAGAAAGTTCTGGAATCTGAGAGGAGCTACAAATCTCCTTCCACCCAGCGTTCCCCCAAGTCTCCCGATAAAAATGATACCTCACTTGCGTGGGTAGGCCTAGCGCCGGCGACAGGAAACACCCCAAAGCGCAACGTGGACACATCCTAAATTTTGGAAAAAAACGGAGGTGTTTTTTGCGAAGTGCCTACCTGTAGATTTTGGCCTGTAGCTCAGCCGGCACCTAGGGAAACCTACCAAACCTGTGCATTTCTGAAAACTAGAGACCTAGGGGAATCCAAGGAGGAGTGACTTGCGGGGCTCGGACCAGGTTCTGTTACCCAGAATCCTTTGCAAACCTCAAAATTTGGCTAAAAAAACACATGTTCCTCACATTTCTGTGGCAGAAAGTTCTGGAATCTGAGAGGAGCTACAAATTTCCTTCACCCAGCGTTCCCCCAAGTCTCCCGATCAAAATGATACCTCACTTGCGTGGGTAGGCCTAGCGCCGGCGACAGGAAACACCCCAAAGCGCAACGTGGACACATCCTAAATTTTGGAAAAAAACAGAGGTGTTTTTTGCGAAGTGCCTACCTGTAGGTTTTGGCCTGTAGCTCAGCAGGCACCTAGGGAAACCTACCAAACCTGTGCATTTCTGAAAACTAGAGACCTAGGGGAATCCAAGGAGGGGTGACTTGCGGGGCTCGGACCAGGTTCTGTTACCCAGAATCCTTTGCAAACCTCAAAATTTGGCTAAAAAAACACATGTTCCTCACATTTCTGTGGCAGAAAGTTCTGGAATCTGAGAGGAGCTACAAATTTCCTTCCACCCAGCGTTCCCCCAAGTCTCCCGATAAAAATGATACCTCACTTGCGTGGGTAGGCCTAGCGCCGGCGACAGGAAACACCCCAAAGCGAAACGTGGACACATCCTAAATTTTGGGAAAAAACGGAGGTGTTTTTTGCGAAGTGCCTACCTGTAGATTTTGGCCTCTAGCTCAGCCGGCACCTAGGGAAACCTACCAAACCTGTGCATTTCTGAAAACTAGAGACCTAGGGGAATCCAAGGAGGGGTGACTTGCGGGGCTCGGACCAGGTTCTGTTACCCAGAATCCTTTGCAAACCTCAAAATTTGGCTAAAAAAACACATGTTCCTCACATTTCTGTGGCAGAAAGTTCTGGAATCTGAGAGGAGCTACAAATCTCCTTCCACCCAGCGTTCCCCCAAGTCTCCCGATAAAAATGATACCTCACTTGCGTGGGTAGGCCTAGCGCCGGCGACAGGAAACACCCCAAAGCGCAACGTGGACACATCCTAAATTTTGGAAAAAAACAGAGGTGTTTTTTGCGAAGTGCCTACCTGTAGATTTTGGCCTCTAGCTCAGCCGGCACCTAGGGAAACCTACCAAACCTGTGCATTTCTGACAACTAGAGACCTAGGGGAATCCAAGGAGGGGTGACTTGCGGGGCTCGGACCAAGTTCTGTTACCCAGAATCCTTTGCAAACCTCAAAATTTGGCTAAAAAAACACATGTTCCTCACATTTCTGTGGCAGAAAGTTCTGGAATCTGAGAGGAGCTACAAATTTCCTTCCACCCAACGTTCCCCCAAGTCTCCCGATAAAAATGATACCTCACTTGCGTGGGTAGGCCTAGCGCCGGCGACAGGAAACACCCCAAAGCGCAACATGGACACATCCTAAATTTTGGAAAAAAACAGAGGTGTTTTTTGCGAAGTGCCTACCTGTAGATTTTGGCCTGTAGCTCAGCCGGCACCTAGGGAAACCTACCAAACCTGTGCATTTCTGAAAACTAGAGACCTAGGGGAATCCAAGGAGGGGTGACTTGCGGGGCTCGGACCAGGTTCTGTTACCCAGAATCCTTTGCAAACCTCAAAATTTGGCTAAAAAAACACATGTTCCTCACATTTCTGTGGCAGAAAGTTCTGGAATCTGAGAGGAGCTACAAATTTCCTTCCACCCAGCGTTCCCCCAAGTCTCCCGATAAAAATGATACCTCACTTGCGTGGGTAGGCCTAGCGCCGGCGACAGGAAACACCCCAAAGCGAAACGTGGACACATCCTAAATTTTTGAAAAAAACGGAGGTGTTTTTTGCGAAGTGCCTACCTGTAGATTTTGGCCTCTAGCTCAGCCGGCACCTAGGGAAACCTACCAAACCTGTGCATTTCTGAAAACTAGAGACCTAGGGGAATCCAAGGAGGGGTGACTTGCGGGGCTCAGACCAGGTTCTGTTACCCAGAATCCTTTGCAAACCTCAAAATTTGGCTAAAAAAACACATGTTCCTCACATTTCTGTGGCAGAAAGTTCTGGAATCTGAGAGGAGCTACAAATCTCCTTCCACCCAGCGTTCCCCCAAGTCTCCCGATAAAAATGATACCTCACTTGCGTGGGTAGGCCTAGCGCCGGCGACAGGAAACACCCCAAAGCGCAACGTGGACACATCCTAAATTTTGGAAAAAAACGGAGGTGTTTTTTGCGAAGTGCCTACCTGTAGATTTTGGCCTGTAGCTCAGCCGGCACCTAGGGAAACCTACCAAACCTGTGCATTTCTGAAAACTAGAGACCTAGGGGAATCCAAGGAGGAGTGACTTGCGGGGCTCGGACCAGGTTCTGTTACCCAGAATCCTTTGCAAACCTCCAAATTTGGCTAAAAAAACACATGTTCCTCACATTTCTGTGGCAGAAAGTTCTGGAATCTGAGAGGAGCTACAAATTTCCTTCACCCAGCGTTCCCCCAAGTCTCCCGATCAAAATGATACCTCACTTGCGTGGGTAGGCCTAGCGCCGGCGACAGGAAACACCCCAAAGTGCAACGTGGACACATCCTAAATTTTGGAAAAAAACAGAGGTGTTTTTTGCGAAGTGCCTACCTGTAGGTTTTGGCCTGTAGCTCAGCAGGCACCTAGGGAAACCTACCAAACCTGTGCATTTCTGAAAACTAGAGACCTAGGGGAATCCAAGGAGGGGTGACTTGCGGGGCTCGGACCAGGTTCTGTTACCCAGAATCCTTTGCAAACCTCAAAATTTGGCTAAAAAAACACATGTTCCTCACATTTCTGTGGCAGAAAGTTCTGGAATCTGAGAGGAGCTACAAATTTCCTTCCACCCAGCGTTCCCCCAAGTCTCCCGATAAAAATGATACCTCACTTGCGTGGGTAGGCCTAGCGCCGGCGACAGGAAACACCCCAAAGCGAAACGTGGACACATCCTAAATTTTGGGAAAAAACGGAGGTGTTTTTTGCGAAGTGCCTACCTGTAGATTTTGGCCTCTAGCTCAGCCGGCACCTAGGGAAACCTACCAAACCTGTGCATTTCTGAAAACTAGAGACCTAGGGGAATCCAAGGAGGGGTGACTTGCGGGGCTCGGACCAGGTTCTGTTACCCAGAATCCTTTGCAAACCTCAAAATTTGGCTAAAAAAACACATGTTCCTCACATTTCTGTGGCAGAAAGTTCTGGAATCTGAGAGGAGCTACAAATCTCCTTCCACCCAGCGTTCCCCCAAGTCTCCCGATAAAAATGATACCTCACTTGCGTGGGTAGGCCTAGCGCCGGCGACAGGAAACACCCCAAAGCGCAACGTGGACACATCCTAAATTTTGGAAAAAAACAGAGGTGTTTTTTGCGAAGTGCCTACCTGTAGATTTTGGCCTCTAGCTCAGCCGGCACCTAGGGAAACCTACCAAACCTGTGCATTTCTGACAACTAGAGACCTAGGGGAATCCAAGGAGGGGTGACTTGCGGGGCTCGGACCAAGTTCTGTTACCCAGAATCCTTTGCAAACCTCAAAATTTGGCTAAAAAAACACATGTTCCTCACATTTCTGTGGCAGAAAGTTCTGGAATCTGAGAGGAGCTACAAATTTCCTTCCACCCAACGTTCCCCCAAGTCTCCCGATAAAAATGATACCTCACTTGCGTGGGTAGGCCTAGCGCCGGCGACAGGAAACACCCCAAAGCGCAACATGGACACATCCTAAATTTTGGAAAAAAACAGAGGTGTTTTTTGCGAAGTGCCTACCTGTAGATTTTGGCCTGTAGCTCAGCCGGCACCTAGGGAAACCTACCAAACCTGTGCATTTCTGAAAACTAGAGACCTAGGGGAATCCAAGGAGGGGTGACTTGCGGGGCTCGGACCAGGTTCTGTTACCCAGAATCCTTTGCAAACCTCAAAATTTGGCTAAAAAAACACATGTCCCTCACATTTCTGTGACAGAAAGTTCTGGAACCTGAGAGGAGCTACAAATTTCCTTCCACCCAGCGTTCCCACAAGTCTCCCGATAAAAATGATACCTCACTTGCGTGGGTAGGCCTAGCGCCGGCGACAGGAAACA
Source organism: Pleurodeles waltl (assembly GCF_031143425.1). Lineage (NCBI taxonomy): Eukaryota > Metazoa > Chordata > Amphibia > Caudata > Salamandridae > Pleurodeles > Pleurodeles waltl. Next base: position 25,786 of record NW_027149924.1, read on the forward strand.
CCCCAAAGCGCAACGTGGACACATCCTAAATTTTGGAAAAAAACAGAGGTGTTTTTTGCGAAGTGCCTACCTGTAGATTTTGGCCTCTAGCTCAGCCGGCACCTAGGGAAACCTACCAAACCTGTGCATTTCTGAAAACTAGAGACCTAGGGGAATCCAAGGAGGGGTGACTTGCGGGGCTCGGACCAGGTTCTGTTACCCAGAATCCTTTGCAAACCTCAAAATTTGGCTAAAAAAACACATGTCCCTCACATTTCTGTGGCAGAAAGTTCTGGAATCTGAGAGGAGCTACAAATTTCCTTCCACCCAGCGTTCCCCCAAGTCTCCCGATAAAAATGATACCTCACTTGCGTGGGTAGGCCTAGTGCCGGCGACAGGAAACACCCCAAAGCGCAACGTGGACACATCCTAAATTTTGGAAAAAAACAGAGGTGTTTTTTGCGAAGTGCCTACCTGTAGATTTTGGCCTCTAGCTCAGCCGGCACCTAGGGAAACCTACCAAACCTGTGCATTCCTGAAAACTAGAGACCTAGCGGAATCCAAGGAGGGGTGACTTGCGGGGCTCGGACCAGGTTCTGTTACCCAGAATCCTTTGCAAACCTCAAAATTTGGCTAAAAAAACACATGTTCCTCACATTTCTGTGGCAGAAAGTTCTGGAATCTGAGAGGAGCTACAAATTTCCTTCCACCCAGCGTTCCCCCAAGTCTCCCGATAAAAATGATACCTCACTTGCGTGGGTAGGCCTAGCGCCGGCGACAGGAAACACCCCAAAGCGCAACGTGGACACATCCTAAATTTTGGAAAAAAACAGAGGTGTTTTTTGCGAAGTGCCTACCTGTAGATTTTGGCCTCTAGCTCAGCCGGCACCTAGGGAAACCTACCAAACCTGTGCATTTCTGACAACTAGAGACCTAGGGGAATCCAAGGAGGGGTGACTTGCGGGGCTCGGACCAAGTTCTGTTACCCAGAATCCTTTGCAAACCTCAAAATTTGGCTAAACAAACACATGTTCCTCACATTTCTGTGGCAGAAAGTTCTGGAATCTGAGAGGAGCTACAAATTTCCTTCCACCCAGCGTTCCCCCAAGTCTCCCGATAAAAATGATACCTCACTTGTGTGGGTAGGCCTAGCGCCGGCTACAGGAAACACCCCAAAAGCGCAACGTGGACACATCCTAAATTTTGGAAAAAAACAGAGGTGTTTTTTGCGAAGTGCCTACCTGTAGATTTTGGCCTCTAGCTCAACCGGCACCTAGGGAAACCTACCAAACCTGTGCATTTCTGAAAACTAGAGACCTAGGGGAATCCAAGGAGGGGTGACTTGCGGGGCTCGGACCAGGTTCTGTTACCCAGAATCCTTTGCAAACCTCAAAATTTGGCTAAAAAAACACATGTTCCTCACATTTCTGTGGCAGAAAGTTCTGGAATCTGAGAGGAGCTACAAATCTCCTTCCACCCAGCGTTCCCCCAAGTCTCCCGATAAAAATGATACCTCACTTGCGTGGGTAGGCCTAGCGCCGGCGACAGGAAACACCCCAAAGCGCAACGTGGACACATCCTAAATTTTGGAAAAAAACAGAGGTGTTTTTTGCGAAGTGCCTACCTGTAGATTTTGGCCTCTAGCTCAGCCGGCACCTAGGGAAACCTACCAAACCTGTGCATTTCTGACAACTAGAGACCTAGGGGAATCCAAGGAGGGGTGACTTGCGGGGCTCGGACCAAGTTCTGTTACCCAGAATCCTTTGCAAACCTCAAAATTTGGCTAAAAAAACACATGTTCCTCACATTTCTGTGGCAGAAAGTTCTGGAATCTGAGAGGAGCTACAAATTTCCTTCCACCCAACGTTCCCCCAAGTCTCCCGATAAAAATGATACCTCACTTGCGTGGGTAGGCCTAGCGCCGGCGACAGGAAACACCCCAAAGCGCAACGTGGACACATCCTAAATTTTGGAAAAAAACAGGTGTTTTTTGCGAAGTGCCTACCTGTAGATTTTGGCCTGTAGCTCAGCCGGCACCTAGGGAAACCTACCAAACCTGTGCATTTCTGAAAACTAGAGACCTAGGGGACTCCAAGGAGGGGTGACTTGCGGGGCTCGGACCAGGTTCTGTTACCCAGAATCCTTTGCAAACCTCAAAATTTGGCTAAAAAAACACATGTCCCTCACATTTCTGTGGCAGAAAGTTCTGGAATCTGAGAGGAGCTACAAATTTCCTTCCACCCAGCGTTCCCCCAAGTCTCCCGATAAAAATGATACCTCACTTGCGTGGGTAGGCCTAGCGCCGGCGACAGGAAACACCCCAAAGCGCAACGTGGACACATCCTAAATTTTGGAAAAAAACAGAGGTGTTTTTTGCGAAGTGCCTACCTGTAGATTTTGGCCTCTAGCTCAGCCGGCACCTAGGGAAACCTACCAAACCTGTGCATTTCTGAAAACTAGAGACCTAGGGGAATCCAAGGAGGGGTGACTTGCGGGGCTCGGACCAGGTTCTGTTACCCAGAATCCTTTGCAAACCTCAAAATTTGGCTAAAAAAACACATGTCCCTCACATTTCTGTGGCAGAAAGTTCTGGAATCTGAGAGGAGCTACAAATTTCCTTCCACCCAGCGTTCCCCCAAGTCTCCCGATAAAAATGATACCTCACTTGCGTGGGTAGGCCTAGCGCCGGGGACAGGAAACACCCCAAAGCGCAACGTGGACACATCCTAAATTTTGGAAAAAAACAGAGGTGTTTTTTGCGAAGTGCCTACCTGTAGATTTTGGCCTCTAGCTCAGCCGGCACCTAGGGAAACCTACCAAACCTGTGCATTTCTGAAAACTAGAGACCTAGGGGAATCCAAGGAGGGGTGACTTGCGGGGCTCGGACCAGGTTCTGTTACCCAGAATCCTTTGCAAACCTCAAAATTTGGCTAAAAAAACACATGTTCCTCACATTTCTGTGGCAGAAAGTTCTGGAATCTGAGAGGAGCTACAAATCTCCTTCCACCCAGCGTTCCCCCAAGTCTCCCGATAAAAATGATACCTCACTTGCGTAGGTAGGCCTAGCGCCGGCGACAGGAAACACCCCAAAGCGCAACGTGGACACATCCTAAATTTTGGAAAAAAACAGAGGTGTTTTTTGCGAAGTGCCTACCTGTAGATTTTGGCCTCTAGCTCAGCCGGCACCTAGGGAAACCTACCAAACCTGTGCATTTCTGACAACTAGAGACCTAGGGGAATCCAAGGAGGGGTGACTTGCGGGGCTCGGACCAAGTTCTGTTACCCAGAATCCTTTGCAAACCTCAAAATTTGGCTAAAAAAACACATGTTCCTCACATTTCTGTGGCAGAAAGTTCTGGAATCTGAGAGGAGCTACAAATTTCCTTCCACCCAACGTTCCCCCAAGTCTCCCGATAAAAATGATACCTCACTTGCGTGGGTAGGCCTAGCGCCGGCGACAGGAAACACCCCAAAGCGCAACATGGACACATCCTAAATTTTGGAAAAAAACAGAGGTGTTTTTTGCGAAGTGCCTACCTGTAGATTTTGGCCTGTAGCTCAGCCGGCACCTAGGGAAACCTACCAAACCTGTGCATTTCTGAAAACTAGAGACCTAGGGGAATCCAAGGAGGGGTGACTTGCGGGGCTCGGACCAGGTTCTGTTACCCAGAATCCTTTGCAAACCTCAAAATTTGGCTAAAAAAACACATGTTCCTCACATTTCTGTGGCAGAAAGTTCTGGAATCTGAGAGGAGCTACAAATTTCCTTCCACCCAGCGTTCCCCCAAGTCTCCCGATAAAAATGATACCTCACTTGCGTGGGTAGGCCTAGCGCCGGCGACAGGAAACACCCCAAAGCGAAACGTGGACACATCCTAAATTTTTGAAAAAAACGGAGGTGTTTTTTGCGAAGTGCCTACCTGTAGATTTTGGCCTCTAGCTCAGCCGGCACCTAGGGAAACCTACCAAACCTGTGCATTTCTGAAAACTAGAGACCTAGGGGAATCCAAGGAGGGGTGACTTGCGGGGCTCAGACCAGGTTCTGTTACCCAGAATCCTTTGCAAACCTCAAAATTTGGCTAAAAAAACACATGTTCCTCACATTTCTGTGGCAGAAAGTTCTGGAATCTGAGAGGAGCTACAAATCTCCTTCCACCCAGCGTTCCCCCAAGTCTCCCGATAAAAATGATACCTCACTTGCGTGGGTAGGCCTAGCGCCGGCGACAGGAAACACCCCAAAGCGCAACGTGGACACATCCTAAATTTTGGAAAAAAACGGAGGTGTTTTTTGCGAAGTGCCTACCTGTAGATTTTGGCCTGTAGCTCAGCCGGCACCTAGGGAAACCTACCAAACCTGTGCATTTCTGAAAACTAGAGACCTAGGGGAATCCAAGGAGGAGTGACTTGCGGGGCTCGGACCAGGTTCTGTTACCCAGAATCCTTTGCAAACCTCAAAATTTGGCTAAAAAAACACATGTTCCTCACATTTCTGTGGCAGAAAGTTCTGGAATCTGAGAGGAGCTACAAATTTCCTTCACCCAGCGTTCCCCCAAGTCTCCCGATCAAAATGATACCTCACTTGCGTGGGTAGGCCTAGCGCCGGCGACAGGAAACACCCCAAAGCGCAACGTGGACACATCCTAAATTTTGGAAAAAAACAGAGGTGTTTTTTGCGAAGTGCCTACCTGTAGGTTTTGGCCTGTAGCTCAGCAGGCACCTAGGGAAACCTACCAAACCTGTGCATTTCTGAAAACTAGAGACCTAGGGGAATCCAAGGAGGGGTGACTTGCGGGGCTCGGACCAGGTTCTGTTACCCAGAATCCTTTGCAAACCTCAAAATTTGGCTAAAAAAACACATGTTCCTCACATTTCTGTGGCAGAAAGTTCTGGAATCTGAGAGGAGCTACAAATTTCCTTCCACCCAGCGTTCCCCCAAGTCTCCCGATAAAAATGATACCTCACTTGCGTGGGTAGGCCTAGCGCCGGCGACAGGAAACACCCCAAAGCGAAACGTGGACACATCCTAAATTTTGGGAAAAAACGGAGGTGTTTTTTGCGAAGTGCCTACCTGTAGATTTTGGCCTCTAGCTCAGCCGGCACCTAGGGAAACCTACCAAACCTGTGCATTTCTGAAAACTAGAGACCTAGGGGAATCCAAGGAGGGGTGACTTGCGGGGCTCGGACCAGGTTCTGTTACCCAGAATCCTTTGCAAACCTCAAAATTTGGCTAAAAAAACACATGTTCCTCACATTTCTGTGGCAGAAAGTTCTGGAATCTGAGAGGAGCTACAAATCTCCTTCCACCCAGCGTTCCCCCAAGTCTCCCGATAAAAATGATACCTCACTTGCGTGGGTAGGCCTAGCGCCGGCGACAGGAAACACCCCAAAGCGCAACGTGGACACATCCTAAATTTTGGAAAAAAACAGAGGTGTTTTTTGCGAAGTGCCTACCTGTAGATTTTGGCCTCTAGCTCAGCCGGCACCTAGGGAAACCTACCAAACCTGTGCATTTCTGACAACTAGAGACCTAGGGGAATCCAAGGAGGGGTGACTTGCGGGGCTCGGACCAAGTTCTGTTACCCAGAATCCTTTGCAAACCTCAAAATTTGGCTAAAAAAACACATGTTCCTCACATTTCTGTGGCAGAAAGTTCTGGAATCTGAGAGGAGCTACAAATTTCCTTCCACCCAACGTTCCCCCAAGTCTCCCGATAAAAATGATACCTCACTTGCGTGGGTAGGCCTAGCGCCGGCGACAGGAAACACCCCAAAGCGCAACATGGACACATCCTAAATTTTGGAAAAAAACAGAGGTGTTTTTTGCGAAGTGCCTACCTGTAGATTTTGGCCTGTAGCTCAGCCGGCACCTAGGGAAACCTACCAAACCTGTGCATTTCTGAAAACTAGAGACCTAGGGGAATCCAAGGAGGGGTGACTTGCGGGGCTCGGACCAGGTTCTGTTACCCAGAATCCTTTGCAAACCTCAAAATTTGGCTAAAAAAACACATGTCCCTCACATTTCTGTGACAGAAAGTTCTGGAACCTGAGAGGAGCTACAAATTTCCTTCCACCCAGCGTTCCCACAAGTCTCCCGATAAAAATGATACCTCACTTGCGTGGGTAGGCCTAGCGCCGGCGACAGGAAACACCCCAAAGCGCAACGTGGACACATCCTAAATTTTGGAAAAAAACAGAGGTGTTTTTTGCGAAGTGCCTACCTGTAGATTTTGGCCTCTAGCTCAGCCGGCACCTAGGGAAACCTACCAAACCTGTGCATTTCTGAAAACTAGAGACCTAGGGGAATCCAAGGAGGGGTGACTTGCGGGGCTCGGACCAGGTTCTGTTACCCAGAATCCTTTGCAAACCTCAAAATTTGGCTAAAAAAACACATGTCCCTCACATTTCTGTGGCAGAAAGTTCTGGAATCTGAGAGGAGCTACAAATTTCCTTCCACCCAGCGTTCCCCCAAGTCTCCCGATAAAAATGATACCTCACTTGCGTGGGTAGGCCTAGTGCCGGCGACAGGAAACACCCCAAAGCGCAACGTGGACACATCCTAAATTTTGGAAAAAAACAGAGGTGTTTTTTGCGAAGTGCCTACCTGTAGATTTTGGCCTCTAGCTCAGCCGGCACCTAGGGAAACCTACCAAACCTGTGCATTCCTGAAAACTAGAGACCTAGCGGAATCCAAGGAGGGGTGACTTGCGGGGCTCGGACCAGGTTCTGTTACCCAGAATCCTTTGCAAACCTCAAAATTTGGCTAAAAAAACACATGTTCCTCACATTTCTGTGGCAGAAAGTTCTGGAATCTGAGAGGAGCTACAAATTTCCTTCCACCCAGCGTTCCCCCAAGTCTCCCGATAAAAATGATACCTCACTTGCGTGGGTAGGCCTAGCGCCGGCGACAGGAAACACCCCAAAGCGCAACGTGGACACATCCTAAATTTTGGAAAAAAACAGAGGTGTTTTTTGCGAAGTGCCTACCTGTAGATTTTGGCCTCTAGCTCAGCCGGCACCTAGGGAAACCTACCAAACCTGTGCATTTCTGACAACTAGAGACCTAGGGGAATCCAAGGAGGGGTGACTTGCGGGGCTCGGACCAAGTTCTGTTACCCAGAATCCTTTGCAAACCTCAAAATTTGGCTAAACAAACACATGTTCCTCACATTTCTGTGGCAGAAAGTTCTGGAATCTGAGAGGAGCTACAAATTTCCTTCCACCCAGCGTTCCCCCAAGTCTCCCGATAAAAATGATACCTCACTTGTGTGGGTAGGCCTAGCGCCGGCTACAGGAAACACCCCAAAAGCGCAACGTGGACACATCCTAAATTTTGGAAAAAAACAGAGGTGTTTTTTGCGAAGTGCCTACCTGTAGATTTTGGCCTCTAGCTCAACCGGCACCTAGGGAAACCTACCAAACCTGTGCATTTCTGAAAACTAGAGACCTAGGGGAATCCAAGGAGGGGTGACTTGCGGGGCTCGGACCAGGTTCTGTTACCCAGAATCCTTTGCAAACCTCAAAATTTGGCTAAAAAAACACATGTTCCTCACATTTCTGTGGCAGAAAGTTCTGGAATCTGAGAGGAGCTACAAATCTCCTTCCACCCAGCGTTCCCCCAAGTCTCCCGATAAAAATGATACCTCACTTGCGTGGGTAGGCCTAGCGCCGGCGACAGGAAACACCCCAAAGCGCAACGTGGACACATCCTAAATTTTGGAAAAAAACAGAGGTGTTTTTTGCGAAGTGCCTACCTGTAGATTTTGGCCTCTAGCTCAGCCGGCACCTAGGGAAACCTACCAAACCTGTGCATTTCTGACAACTAGAGACCTAGGGGAATCCAAGGAGGGGTGACTTGCGGGGCTCGGACCAAGTTCTGTTACCCAGAATCCTTTGCAAACCTCAAAATTTGGCTAAAAAAACACATGTTCCTCACATTTCTGTGGCAGAAAGTTCTGGAATCTGAGAGGAGCTACAAATTTCCTTCCACCCAACGTTCCCCCAAGTCTCCCGATAAAAATGATACCTCACTTGCGTGGGTAGGCCTAGCGCCGGCGACAGGAAACACCCCAAAGCGCAACATGGACACATCCTAAATTTTGGAAAAAAACAGAGGTGTTTTTTGCGAAGTGCCTACCTGTAGATTTTGGCCTCTAGCTCAGCCGGCACCTAGGGAAACCTACCAAACCTGTGCATTTCTGAAAACTAGAGACCTAGGGGAATCCAAGGAGGGGTGACTTGCGGGGCTCGGACCAGGTTCTGTTACCCAGAATCCTTTGCAAACCTCAAAATTTGGCTAAAAAAACACATGTTCCTCACATTTCTGTGGCAGAAAGTTCTGGAATCTGAGAGGAGCTACAAATTTCCTTCACCCAGCGTTCCCCCAAGTCTCCCGATCAAAATGATACCTCACTTGCGTGGGTAGGCCTAGCGCCGGCGACAGGAAACACCCCAAAGCGCAACGTGGACACATCCTAAATTTTGGAAAAAAACAGAGGTGTTTTTTGCGAAGTGCCTACCTGTAGATTTTGGCCTGTAGCTCAGCAGGCACCTAGGGAAACCTACCAAACCTGTGCATTTCTGAAAACTAGAGACCTAGGGGAATCCAAGGAGGGGTGACTTGCGGGGCTCGGACCAGGTTCTGTTACCCAGAATCCTTTGCAAACCTCAAAATTTGGCTAAAAAAACACATGTTCCTCACATTTCTGTGGCAGAAAGTTCTGGAATCTGAGAGGAGCTACAAATTTCCTTCCACCCAGCGTTCCCCCAAGTCTCCCGATAAAAATGATACCTCACTTGCGTGGGTAGGCCTAGCGCCGGCGACAGGAAACACCCCAAAGCGAAACGTGGACACATCCTAAATTTTTGAAAAAAACGGAGGTGTTTTTTGCGAAGTGCCTACCTGTAGATTTTGGCCTCTAGCTCAGCAGGCACCTAGGGAAACCTACCAAACCTGTGCATTTCTGAAAACTAGAGACCTAGGGGAATCCAAGGAGGGGTGACTTGCGGGGCTCGGACCAGGTTCTGTTACCCAGAATCCTTTGCAAACCTCAAAATTTGGCTAAAAAAACACATGTTCCTCACATTTCTGTGGCAGAAAGTTCTGGAATCTGAGAGGAGCTACAAATTTCCTTCCACCCAGCGTTCCCCCAAGTCTCCCGATAAAAATGATACCTCACTTGCGTGGGTAGGCCTAGCGCCGGCGACAGGAAACACCCCAAAGCGAAACGTGGACACATCCTAAATTTTGGGAAAAAACGGAGGTGTTTTTTGCGAAGTGCCTACCTGTAGATTTTGGCCTCTAGCTCAGCCGGCACCTAGGGAAACCTACCAAACCTGTGCATTTCTGAAAACTAGAGACCTAGGGGAATCCAAGGAGGGGTGACTTGCGGGGCTCGGACCAGGTTCTGTTACCCAGAATCCTTTGCAAACCTCAAAATTTGGCTAAAAAAACACATGTTCCTCACATTTCTGTGGCAGAAAGTTCTGGAATCTGAGAGGAGCTACAAATCTCCTTCCACCCAGCGTTCCCCCAAGTCTCCCGATAAAAATGATACCTCACTTGCGTGGGTAGGCCTAGCGCCGGCGACAGGAAACACCCCAAAGCGCAACGTGGACACATCCTAAATTTTGGAAAAAAACAGAGGTGTTTTTTGCGAAGTGCCTACCTGTAGATTTTGGCCTCTAGCTCAGCCGGCACCTAGGGAAACCTACCAAACCTGTGCATTTCTGACAACTAGAGACCTAGGGGAATCCAAGGAGGGGTGACTTGCGGGGCTCGGACCAAGTTCTGTTACCCAGAATCCTTTGCAAACCTCAAAATTTGGCTAAAAAAACACATGTTCCTCACATTTCTGTGGCAGAAAGTTCTGGAATCTGAGAGGAGCTACAAATTTCCTTCCACCCAACGTTCCCCCAAGTCTCCCGATAAAAATGATACCTCACTTGCGTGGGTAGGCCTAGCGCCGGCGACAGGAAACACCCCAAAGCGCAACATGGACACATCCTAAATTTTGGAAAAAAACAGAGGTGTTTTTTGCGAAGTGCCTACCTGTAGATTTTGGCCTGTAGCTCAGCCGGCACCTAGGGAAACCTACCAAACCTGTGCATTTCTGAAAACTAGAGACCTAGGGGAATCCAAGGAGGGGTGACTTGCGGGGCTCGGACCAGGTTCTGTTACCCAGAATCCTTTGCAAACCTCAAAATTTGGCTAAAAAAACACATGTTCCTCACATTTCTGTGGCAGAAAGTTCTGGAATCTGAGAGGAGCTACAAATTTCCTTCCACCCAGCGTTCCCCCAAGTCTCCCGATAAAAATGATACCTCACTTGCGTGGGTAGGCCTAGCGCCGGCGACAGGAAACACCCCAAAGCGAAACGTGGACACATCCTAAATTTTTGAAAAAAACGGAGGTGTTTTTTGCGAAGTGCCTACCTGTAGATTTTGGCCTCTAGCTCAGCCGGCACCTAGGGAAACCTACCAAACCTGTGCATTTCTGAAAACTAGAGACCTAGGGGAATCCAAGGAGGGGTGACTTGCGGGGCTCAGACCAGGTTCTGTTACCCAGAATCCTTTGCAAACCTCAAAATTTGGCTAAAAAAACACATGTTCCTCACATTTCTGTGGCAGAAAGTTCTGGAATCTGAGAGGAGCTACAAATCTCCTTCCACCCAGCGTTCCCCCAAGTCTCCCGATAAAAATGATACCTCACTTGCGTGGGTAGGCCTAGCGCCGGCGACAGGAAACACCCCAAAGCGCAACGTGGACACATCCTAAATTTTGGAAAAAAACGGAGGTGTTTTTTGCGAAGTGCCTACCTGTAGATTTTGGCCTGTAGCTCAGCCGGCACCTAGGGAAACCTACCAAACCTGTGCATTTCTGAAAACTAGAGACCTAGGGGAATCCAAGGAGGAGTGACTTGCGGGGCTCGGACCAGGTTCTGTTACCCAGAATCCTTTGCAAACCTCCAAATTTGGCTAAAAAAACACATGTTCCTCACATTTCTGTGGCAGAAAGTTCTGGAATCTGAGAGGAGCTACAAATTTCCTTCACCCAGCGTTCCCCCAAGTCTCCCGATCAAAATGATACCTCACTTGCGTGGGTAGGCCTAGCGCCGGCGACAGGAAACACCCCAAAGCGCAACGTGGACACATCCTAAATTTTGGAAAAAAACAGAGGTGTTTTTTGCGAAGTGCCTACCTGTAGGTTTTGGCCTGTAGCTCAGCAGGCACCTAGGGAAACCTACCAAACCTGTGCATTTCTGAAAACTAGAGACCTAGGGGAATCCAAGGAGGGGTGACTTGCGGGGCTCGGACCAGGTTCTGTTACCCAGAATCCTTTGCAAACCTCAAAATTTGGCTAAAAAAACACATGTTCCTCACATTTCTGTGGCAGAAAGTTCTGGAATCTGAGAGGAGCTACAAATTTCCTTCCACCCAGCGTTCCCCCAAGTCTCCCGATAAAAATGATACCTCACTTGCGTGGGTAGGCCTAGCGCCGGCGACAGGAAACACCCCAAAGCGAAACGTGGACACATCCTAAATTTTGGGAAAAAACGGAGGTGTTTTTTGCGAAGTGCCTACCTGTAGATTTTGGCCTCTAGCTCAGCCGGCACCTAGGGAAACCTACCAAACCTGTGCATTTCTGAAAACTAGAGACCTAGGGGAATCCAAGGAGGGGTGACTTGCGGGGCTCGGACCAGGTTCTGTTACCCAGAATCCTTTGCAAACCTCAAAATTTGGCTAAAAAAACACATGTTCCTCACATTTCTGTGGCAGAAAGTTCTGGAATCTGAGAGGAGCTACAAATCTCCTTCCACCCAGCGTTCCCCCAAGTCTCCCGATAAAAATGATACCTCACTTGCGTGGGTAGGCCTAGCGCCGGCGACAGGAAACACCCCAAAGCGCAACGTGGACACATCCTAAATTTTGGAAAAAAACAGAGGTGTTTTTTGCGAAGTGCCTACCTGTAGATTTTGGCCTCTAGCTCAGCCGGCACCTAGGGAAACCTACCAAACCTGTGCATTTCTGACAACTAGAGACCTAGGGGAATCCAAGGAGGGGTGACTTGCGGGGCTCGGACCAAGTTCTGTTACCCAGAATCCTTTGCAAACCTCAAAATTTGGCTAAAAAAACACATGTTCCTCACATTTCTGTGGCAGAAAGTTCTGGAATCTGAGAGGAGCTACAAATTTCCTTCCACCCAACGTTCCCCCAAGTCTCCCGATAAAAATGATACCTCACTTGCGTGGGTAGGCCTAGCGCCGGCGACAGGAAACACCCCAAAGCGCAACATGGACACATCCTAAATTTTGGAAAAAAACAGAGGTGTTTTTTGCGAAGTGCCTACCTGTAGATTTTGGCCTGTAGCTCAGCCGGCACCTAGGGAAACCTACCAAACCTGTGCATTTCTGAAAACTAGAGACCTAGGGGAATCCAAGGAGGGGTGACTTGCGGGGCTCGGACCAGGTTCTGTTACCCAGAATCCTTTGCAAACCTCAAAATTTGGCTAAAAAAACACATGTCCCTCACATTTCTGTGACAGAAAGTTCTGGAACCTGAGAGGAGCTACAAATTTCCTTCCACCCAGCGTTCCCACAAGTCTCCCGATAAAAATGATACCTCACTTGCGTGGGTAGGCCTAGCGCCGGCGACAGGAAACACCCCAAAGCGCAACGTGGACACATCCTAAATTTTGGAAAAAAACAGAGGTGTTTTTTGCGAAGTGCCTACCTGTAGATTTTGGCCTCTAGCTCAGCCGGCACCTAGGGAAACCTACCAAACCTGTGCATTTCTGAAAACTAGAGACCTAGGGGAATCCAAGGAGGGGTGACTTGCGGGGCTCGGACCAGGTTCTGTTACCCAGAATCCTTTGCAAACCTCAAAATTTGGCTAAAAAAACACATGTCCCTCACATTTCTGTGGCAGAAAGTTCTGGAATCTGAGAGGAGCTACAAATTTCCTTCCACCCAGCGTTCCCCCAAGTCTCCCGATAAAAATGATACCTCACTTGCGTGGGTAGGCCTAGTGCCGGCGACAGGAAACACCCCAAAGCGCAACGTGGACACATCCTAAATTTTGGAAAAAAACAGAGGTGTTTTTTGCGAAGTGCCTACCTGTAGATTTTGGCCTCTAGCTCAGCCGGCACCTAGGGAAACCTACCAAACCTGTGCATTCCTGAAAACTAGAGACCTAGCGGAATCCAAGGAGGGGTGACTTGCGGGGCTCGGACCAGGTTCTGTTACCCAGAATCCTTTGCAAACCTCAAAATTTGGCTAAAAAAACACATGTTCCTCACATTTCTGTGGCAGAAAGTTCTGGAATCTGAGAGGAGCTACAAATTTCCTTCCACCCAGCGTTCCCCCAAGTCTCCCGATAAAAATGATACCTCACTTGCGTGGGTAGGCCTAGCGCCGGCGACAGGAAACACCCCAAAGCGCAACGTGGACACATCCTAAATTTTGGAAAAAAACAGAGGTGTTTTTTGCGAAGTGCCTACCTGTAGATTTTGGCCTCTAGCTCAGCCGGCACCTAGGGAAACCTACCAAACCTGTGCATTTCTGACAACTAGAGACCTAGGGGAATCCAAGGAGGGGTGACTTGCGGGGCTCGGACCAAGTTCTGTTACCCAGAATCCTTTGCAAACCTCAAAATTTGGCTAAACAAACACATGTTCCTCACATTTCTGTGGCAGAAAGTTCTGGAATCTGAGAGGAGCTACAAATTTCCTTCCACCCAGCGTTCCCCCAAGTCTCCCGATAAAAATGATACCTCACTTGTGTGGGTAGGCCTAGCGCCGGCTACAGGAAACACCCCAAAAGCGCAACGTGGACACATCCTAAATTTTGGAAAAAAACAGAGGTGTTTTTTGCGAAGTGCCTACCTGTAGATTTTGGCCTCTAGCTCAACCGGCACCTAGGGAAACCTACCAAACCTGTGCATTTCTGAAAACTAGAGACCTAGGGGAATCCAAGGAGGGGTGACTTGCGGGGCTCGGACCAGGTTCTGTTACCCAGAATCCTTTGCAAACCTCAAAATTTGGCTAAAAAAACACATGTTCCTCACATTTCTGTGGCAGAAAGTTCTGGAATCTGAGAGGAGCTACAAATCTCCTTCCACCCAGCGTTCCCCCAAGTCTCCCGATAAAAATGATACCTCACTTGCGTGGGTAGGCCTAGCGCCGGCGACAGGAAACACCCCAAAGCGCAACGTGGACACATCCTAAATTTTGGAAAAAAACAGAGGTGTTTTTTGCGAAGTGCCTACCTGTAGATTTTGGCCTCTAGCTCAGCCGGCACCTAGGGAAACCTACCAAACCTGTGCATTTCTGACAACTAGAGACCTAGGGGAATCCAAGGAGGGGTGACTTGCGGGGCTCGGACCAAGTTCTGTTACCCAGAATCCTTTGCAAACCTCAAAATTTGGCTAAAAAAACACATGTTCCTCACATTTCTGTGGCAGAAAGTTCTGGAATCTGAGAGGAGCTACAAATTTCCTTCCACCCAACGTTCCCCCAAGTCTCCCGATAAAAATGATACCTCACTTGCGTGGGTAGGCCTAGCGCCGGCGACAGGAAACACCCCAAAGCGCAACGTGGACACATCCTAAATTTTGGAAAAAAACAGGTGTTTTTTGCGAAGTGCCTACCTGTAGATTTTGGCCTGTAGCTCAGCCGGCACCTAGGGAAACCTACCAAACCTGTGCATTTCTGAAAACTAGAGACCTAGGGGACTCCAAGGAGGGGTGACTTGCGGGGCTCGGACCAGGTTCTGTTACCCAGAATCCTTTGCAAACCTCAAAATTTGGCTAAAAAAACACATGTCCCTCACATTTCTGTGGCAGAAAGTTCTGGAATCTGAGAGGAGCTACAAATTTCCTTCCACCCAGCGTTCCCCCAAGTCTCCCGATAAAAATGATACCTCACTTGCGTGGGTAGGCCTAGCGCCGGCGACAGGAAACACCCCAAAGCGCAACGTGGACACATCCTAAATTTTGGAAAAAAACAGAGGTGTTTTTTTGCGAAGTGCCTACCTGTAGATTTTGGCCTCTAGCTCAGCCGGCACCTAGGGAAACCTACCAAACCTGTGCATTTCTGAAAACTAGAGACCTAGGGGAATCCAAGGAGGGGTGACTTGCGGGGCTCGGACCAGGTTCTGTTACCCAGAATCCTTTGCAAACCTCAAAATTTGGCTAAAAAAACACATGTCCCTCACATTTCTGTGGCAGAAAGTTCTGGAATCTGAGAGGAGCTACAAATTTCCTTCCACCCAGCGTTCCCCCAAGTCTCCCGATAAAAATGATACCTCACTTGCGTGGGTAGAGCCTAGCGCCGGGGACAGGAAACACCCCAAAGCGCAACGTGGACACATCCTAAATTTTGGAAAAAAACAGAGGTGTTTTTTGCGAAGTGCCTACCTGTAGATTTTGGCCTCTAGCTCAGCCGGCACCTAGGGAAACCTACCAAACCTGTGCATTTCTGAAAACTAGAGACCTAGGGGAATCCAAGGAGGGGTGACTTGCGGGGCTCGGACCAGGTTCTGTTACCCAGAATCCTTTGCAAACCTCAAAATTTGGCTAAAAAAACACATGTTCCTCACATTTCTGTGGCAGAAAGTTCTGGAATCTGAGAGGAGCTACAAATCTCCTTCCACCCAGCGTTCCCCCAAGTCTCCCGATAAAAATGATACCTCACTTGCGTAGGTAGGCCTAGCGCCGGCGACAGGAAACACCCCAAAGCGCAACGTGGACACATCCTAAATTTTGGAAAAAAACAGAGGTGTTTTTTGCGAAGTGCCTACCTGTAGATTTTGGCCTCTAGCTCAGCCGGCACCTAGGGAAACCTACCAAACCTGTGCATTTCTGACAACTAGAGACCTAGGGGAATCCAAGGAGGGGTGACTTGCGGGGCTCGGACCAAGTTCTGTTACCCAGAATCCTTTGCAAACCTCAAAATTTGGCTAAAAAAACACATGTTCCTCACATTTCTGTGGCAGAAAGTTCTGGAATCTGAGAGGAGCTACAAATTTCCTTCCACCCAACGTTCCCCCAAGTCTCCCGATAAAAATGATACCTCACTTGCGTGGGTAGGCCTAGCGCCGGCGACAGGAAACACCCCAAAGCGCAACATGGACACATCCTAAATTTTGGAAAAAAACAGAGGTGTTTTTTGCGAAGTGCCTACCTGTAGATTTTGGCCTGTAGCTCAGCCGGCACCTAGGGAAACCTACCAAACCCTGTGCATTTCTGAAAACTAGAGACCTAGGGGAATCCAAGGAGGGGTGACTTGCGGGGCTCGGACCAGGTTCTGTTACCCAGAATCCTTTGCAAACCTCAAAATTTGGCTAAAAAAACACATGTTCCTCACATTTCTGTGGCAGAAAGTTCTGGAATCTGAGAGGAGCTACTTTCCTTCCACCCAGCGTTCCCCCAAGTCTCCCGATAAAAATGATACCTCACTTGCGTGGGTAGGCCTAGCGCCGGCGACAGGAAACACCCCAAAGCGAAACGTGGACACATCCTAAATTTTTGAAAAAAACGGAGGTGTTTTTTGCGAAGTGCCTACCTGTAGATTTTGGCCTCTAGCTCAGCCGGCACCTAGGGAAACCTACCAAACCTGTGCATTTCTGAAAACTAGAGACCTAGGGGAATCCAAGGAGGGGTGACTTGCGGGGCTCAGACCAGGTTCTGTTACCCAGAATCCTTTGCAAACCTCAAAATTTGGCTAAAAAAACACATGTTCCTCACATTTCTGTGGCAGAAAGTTCTGGAATCTGAGAGGAGCTACAAATCTCCTTCCACCCAGCGTTCCCCCAAGTCTCCCGATAAAAATGATACCTCACTTGCGTGGGTAGGCCTAGCGCCGGCGACAGGAAACACCCCAAAGCGCAACGTGGACACATCCTAAATTTTGGAAAAAAACGGAGGTGTTTTTTGCGAAGTGCCTACCTGTAGATTTTGGCCTGTAGCTCAGCCGGCACCTAGGGAAACCTACCAAACCTGTGCATTTCTGAAAACTAGAGACCTAGGGGAATCCAAGGAGGAGTGACTTGCGGGGCTCGGACCAGGTTCTGTTACCCAGAATCCTTTGCAAACCTCAAAATTTGGCTAAAAAAACACATGTTCCTCACATTTCTGTGGCAGAAAGTTCTGGAATCTGAGAGGAGCTACAAATTTCCTTCACCCAGCGTTCCCCCAAGTCTCCCGATCAAAATGATACCTCACTTGCGTGGGTAGGCCTAGCGCCGGCGACAGGAAACACCCCAAAGCGCAACGTGGACACATCCTAAATTTTGGAAAAAAACAGAGGTGTTTTTTGCGAAGTGCCTACCTGTAGGTTTTGGCCTGTAGCTCAGCAGGCACCTAGGGAAACCTACCAAACCTGTGCATTTCTGAAAACTAGAGACCTAGGGGAATCCAAGGAGGGGTGACTTGCGGGGCTCGGACCAGGTTCTGTTACCCAGAATCCTTTGCAAACCTCAAAATTTGGCTAAAAAAACACATGTTCCTCACATTTCTGTGGCAGAAAGTTCTGGAATCTGAGAGGAGCTACAAATTTCCTTCCACCCAGCGTTCCCCCAAGTCTCCCGATAAAAATGATACCTCACTTGCGTGGGTAGGCCTAGCGCCGGCGACAGGAAACACCCCAAAGCGAAACGTGGACACATCCTAAATTTTGGGAAAAAACGGAGGTGTTTTTTGCGAAGTGCCTACCTGTAGATTTTGGCCTCTAGCTCAGCCGGCACCTAGGGAAACCTACCAAACCTGTGCATTTCTGAAAACTAGAGACCTAGGGGAATCCAAGGAGGGGTGACTTGCGGGGCTCGGACCAGGTTCTGTTACCCAGAATCCTTTGCAAACCTCAAAATTTGGCTAAAAAAACACATGTTCCTCACATTTCTGTGGCAGAAAGTTCTGGAATCTGAGAGGAGCTACAAATCTCCTTCCACCCAGCGTTCCCCCAAGTCTCCCGATAAAAATGATACCTCACTTGCGTGGGTAGGCCTAGCGCCGGCGACAGGAAACACCCCAAAGCGCAACGTGGACACATCCTAAATTTTGGAAAAAAACAGAGGTGTTTTTTGCGAAGTGCCTACCTGTAGATTTTGGCCTCTAGCTCAGCCGGCACCTAGGGAAACCTACCAAACCTGTGCATTTCTGACAACTAGAGACCTAGGGGAATCCAAGGAGGGGTGACTTGCGGGGCTCGGACCAAGTTCTGTTACCCAGAATCCTTTGCAAACCTCAAAATTTGGCTAAAAAAACACATGTTCCTCACATTTCTGTGGCAGAAAGTTCTGGAATCTGAGAGGAGCTACAAATTTCCTTCCACCCAACGTTCCCCCAAGTCTCCCGATAAAAATGATACCTCACTTGCGTGGGTAGGCCTAGCGCCGGCGACAGGAAACACCCCAAAGCGCAACATGGACACATCCTAAATTTTGGAAAAAAACAGAGGTGTTTTTTGCGAAGTGCCTACCTGTAGATTTTGGCCTGTAGCTCAGCCGGCACCTAGGGAAACCTACCAAACCTGTGCATTTCTGAAAACTAGAGACCTAGGGGAATCCAAGGAGGGGTGACTTGCGGGGCTCGGACCAGGTTCTGTTACCCAGAATCCTTTGCAAACCTCAAAATTTGGCTAAAAAAACACATGTCCCTCACATTTCTGTGACAGAAAGTTCTGGAACCTGAGAGGAGCTACAAATTTCCTTCCACCCAGCGTTCCCACAAGTCTCCCGATAAAAATGATACCTCACTTGCGTGGGTAGGCCTAGCGCCGGCGACAGGAAACACCCCAAAGCGCAACGTGGACACATCCTAAATTTTGGAAAAAAACAGAGGTGTTTTTTGCGAAGTGCCTACCTGTAGATTTTGGCCTCTAGCTCAGCCGGCACCTAGGGAAACCTACCAAACCTGTGCATTTCTGAAAACTAGAGACCTAGGGGAATCCAAGGAGGGGTGACTTGCGGGGCTCGGACCAGGTTCTGTTACCCAGAATCCTTTGCAAACCTCAAAATTTGGCTAAAAAAACACATGTCCCTCACATTTCTGTGGCAGAAAGTTCTGGAATCTGAGAGGAGCTACAAATTTCCTTCCACCCAGCGTTCCCCCAAGTCTCCCGATAAAAATGATACCTCACTTGCGTGGGTAGGCCTAGTGCCGGCGACAGGAAACACCCCAAAGCGCAACGTGGACACATCCTAAATTTTGGAAAAAAACAGAGGTGTTTTTTGCGAAGTGCCTACCTGTAGATTTTGGCCTCTAGCTCAGCCGGCACCTAGGGAAACCTACCAAACCTGTGCATTCCTGAAAACTAGAGACCTAGCGGAATCCAAGGAGGGGTGACTTGCGGGGCTCGGACCAGGTTCTGTTACCCAGAATCCTTTGCAAACCTCAAAATTTGGCTAAAAAAACACATGTTCCTCACATTTCTGTGGCAGAAAGTTCTGGAATCTGAGAGGAGCTACAAATTTCCTTCCACCCAGCGTTCCCCCAAGTCTCCCGATAAAAATGATACCTCACTTGCGTGGGTAGGCCTAGCGCCGGCGACAGGAAACACCCCAAAGCGCAACGTGGACACATCCTAAATTTTGGAAAAAAACAGAGGTGTTTTTTGCGAAGTGCCTACCTGTAGATTTTGGCCTCTAGCTCAGCCGGCACCTAGGGAAACCTACCAAACCTGTGCATTTCTGACAACTAGAGACCTAGGGGAATCCAAGGAGGGGTGACTTGCGGGGCTCGGACCAAGTTCTGTTACCCAGAATCCTTTGCAAACCTCAAAATTTGGCTAAACAAACACATGTTCCTCACATTTCTGTGGCAGAAAGTTCTGGAATCTGAGAGGAGCTACAAATTTCCTTCCACCCAGCGTTCCCCCAAGTCTCCCGATAAAAATGATACCTCACTTGTGTGGGTAGGCCTAGCGCCGGCTACAGGAAACACCCCAAAAGCGCAACGTGGACACATCCTAAATTTTGGAAAAAAACAGAGGTGTTTTTTGCGAAGTGCCTACCTGTAGATTTTGGCCTCTAGCTCAACCGGCACCTAGGGAAACCTACCAAACCTGTGCATTTCTGAAAACTAGAGACCTAGGGGAATCCAAGGAGGGGTGACTTGCGGGGCTCGGACCAGGTTCTGTTACCCAGAATCCTTTGCAAACCTCAAAATTTGGCTAAAAAAACACATGTTCCTCACATTTCTGTGGCAGAAAGTTCTGGAATCTGAGAGGAGCTACAAATCTCCTTCCACCCAGCGTTCCCCCAAGTCTCCCGATAAAAATGATACCTCACTTGCGTGGGTAGGCCTAGCGCCGGCGACAGGAAACACCCCAAAGCGCAACGTGGACACATCCTAAATTTTGGAAAAAAAAAGAGGTGTTTTTTGCGAAGTGCCTACCTGTAGATTTTGGCCTCTAGCTCAGCCGGCACCTAGGGAAACCTACCAAACCTGTGCATTTCTGACAACTAGAGACCTAGGGGAATCCAAGGAGGGGTGACTTGCGGGGCTCGGACCAAGTTCTGTTACCCAGAATCCTTTGCAAACCTCAAAATTTGGCTAAAAAAACACATGTTCCTCACATTTCTGTGGCAGAAAGTTCTGGAATCTGAGAGGAGCTACAAATTTCCTTCCACCCAACGTTCCCCCAAGTCTCCCGATAAAAATGATACCTCACTTGCGTGGGTAGGCCTAGCGCCGGCGACAGGAAACACCCCAAAGCGCAACATGGACACATCCTAAATTTTGGAAAAAAACAGAGGTGTTTTTTGCGAAGTGCCTACCTGTAGATTTTGGCCTGTAGCTCAGCCGGCACCTAGGGAAACCTACCAAACCTGTGCATTTCTGAAAACTAGAGACCTAGGGGAATCCAAGGAGGGGTGACTTGCGGGGCTCGGACCAGGTTCTGTTACCCAGAATCTTTTGCAAACCTCAAAATTTGGCTAAAAAAACACATGTCCCTCACATTTCTGTGACAGAAAGTTCTGGAACCTGAGAGGAGCTACAAATTTCCTTCCACCCAGCGTTCCCACAAGTCTCCCGATAAAAATGATACCTCACTTGCGTGGGTAGGCCTAGCGCCGGCGACAGGAAACACCCCAAAGCGCAACGTGGACACATCCTAAATTTTGGAAAAAAACAGAGGTGTTTTTTGCGAAGTGCCTACCTGTAGATTTTGGCCTCTAGCTCAGCCGGCACCTAGGGAAACCTACCAAACCTGTGCATTTCTGAAAACTAGAGACCTAGGGGAATCCAAGGAGGGGTGACTTGCGGGGCTCGGACCAGGTTCTGTTACCCAGAATCCTTTGCAAACCTCAAAATTTGGCTAAAAAAACACATGTCCCTCACATTTCTGTGGCAGAAAGTTCTGGAATCTGAGAGGAGCTACAAATTTCCTTCCACCCAGCGTTCCCCCAAGTCTCCCGATAAAAATGATACCTCACTTGCGTGGGTAGGCCTAGTGCCGGCGACAGGAAACACCCCAAAGCGCAACGTGGACACATCCTAAATTTTGGAAAAAAACAGAGGTGTTTTTTGCGAAGTGCCTACCTGTAGATTTTGGCCTCTAGCTCAGCCGGCACCTAGGGAAACCTACCAAACCTGTGCATTCCTGAAAACTAGAGACCTAGCGGAATCCAAGGAGGGGTGACTTGCGGGGCTCGGACCAGGTTCTGTTACCCAGAATCCTTTGCAAACCTCAAAATTTGGCTAAAAAAACACATGTTCCTCACATTTCTGTGGCAGAAAGTTCTGGAATCTGAGAGGAGCTACAAATTTCCTTCCACCCAGCGTTCCCCCAAGTCTCCCGATAAAAATGATACCTCACTTGCGTGGGTAGGCCTAGCGCCGGCGACAGGAAACACCCCAAAGCGCAACGTGGACACATCCTAAATTTTGGAAAAAAACAGAGGTGTTTTTTGCGAAGTGCCTACCTGTAGATTTTGGCCTCTAGCTCAGCCGGCACCTAGGGAAACCTACCAAACCTGTGCATTTCTGAAAACTAGAGACCTAGGGGAATCCAAGGAGGGGTGACTTGCGGGGCTCGGACCAGGTTCTGTTACCCAGAATCCTTTGCAAACCTCAAAATTTGGCTAAAAAAACACATGTCCCTCACATTTCTGTGGCAGAAAGTTCTGGAATCTGAGAGGAGCTACAAATTTCCTTCCACCCAGCGTTCCCCCAAGTCTCCCGATAAAAATGATACCTCACTTGCGTGGGTAGGCCTAGTGCCGGCGACAGGAAACACCCCAAAGCGCAACGTGGACACATCCTAAATTTTGGAAAAAAACAGAGGTGTTTTTTGCGAAGTGCCTACCTGTAGATTTTGGCCTGTAGCTCAGCCGGCACCTAGGGAAACCTACCAAACCTGTGCATTCCTGAAAACTAGAGACCTAGCGGAATCCAAGGAGGGGTGACTTGCGGGGCTCGGACCAGGTTCTGTTACCCAGAATCCTTTGCAAACCTCAAAATTTGGCTAAAAAAACACATGTTCCTCACATTTCTGTGGCAGAAAGTTCTGGAATCTGAGAGGAGCTACAAATTTCCTTCCACCCAGCGTTCCCCCAAGTCTCCCGATAAAAATGATACCTCACTTGCGTGGGTAGGCCTAGCGCCGGCGACAGGAAACACCCCAAAGCGCAACGTGGACACATCCTAAATTTTGGAAAAAAACAGAGGTGTTTTTTGCGAAGTGCCTACCTGTAGATTTTGGCCTCTAGCTCAGCCGGCACCTAGGGAAACCTACCAAACCTGTGCATTTCTGACAACTAGAGACCTAGGGGAATCCAAGGAGGGGTGACTTGCGGGGCTCGGACCAAGTTCTGTTACCCAGAATCCTTTGCAAACCTCAAAATTTGGCTAAAAAAACACATGTTCCTCACATTTCTGTGGCAGAAAGTTCTGGAATCTGAGAGGAGCTACAAATTTCCTTCCACCCAACGTTCCCCCAAGTCTCCCGATAAAAATGATACCTCACTTGCGTGGGTAGGCCTAGCGCCGGCGACAGGAAACACCCCAAAGCGCAACGTGGACACATCCTAAATTTTGGAAAAAAACAGAGGTGTTTTTTGCGAAGTGCCTACCTGTAGATTTTGGCCTGTAGCTCAGCCGGCACCTAGGGAAACCTACCAAACCTGTGCATTTCTGAAAACTAGAGACCTAGGGGACTCCAAGGAGGGGTGACTTGCGGGGCTCGGACCAGGTTCTGTTACCCAGAATCCTTTGCAAACCTCAAAATTTGGCTAAAAAAACACATGTCCCTCACATTTCTGTGGCAGAAAGTTCTGGAATCTGAGAGGAGCTACAAATTTCCTTCCACCCAGCGTTCCCCCAAGTCTCCCGATAAAAATGATACCTCACTTGCGTGGGTAGGCCTAGCGCCGGCGACAGGAAACACCCCAAAGCGCTACGTGGACACATCCTAAATTTTGGAAAAAAACAGAGGTGTTTTTTGCGAAGTGCCTACCTGTAGATTTTGGCCTCTAGCTCAGCCGGCACCTAGGGAAACCTACCAAACCTGTGCATTTCTGAAAACTAGAGACCTAGGGGAATCCAAGGAGGGGTGACTTGCGGGGCTCGGACCAGGTTCTGTTACCCAGAATCCTTTGCAAACCTCATAATTTGGCTAAAAAAACACATGTCCCTCACATTTCTGTGGCAGAAAGTTCTGGAATCTGAGAGGAGCTACAAATTTCCTTCCACCCAGCGTTCCCCCAAGTCTCCCGATAAAAATGATACCTCACTTGCGTGGGTAGGCCTAGCGCCGGGGACAGGAAACACCCCAAAGCGCAACGTGGACACATCCTAAATTTTGGAAAAAAACAGAGGTGTTTTTTGCGAAGTGCCTACCTGTAGATTTTGGCCTCTAGCTCAGCCGGCACCTAGGGAAACCTACCAAACCTGTGCATTTCTGAAAACTAGAGACCTAGGGGAATCCAAGGAGGGGTGACTTGCGGGGCTCGGACCAGGTTCTGTTACCCAGAATCCTTTGCAAACCTCAAAATTTGGCTAAAAAAACACATGTTCCTCACATTTCTGTGGCAGAAAGTTCTGGAATCTGAGAGGAGCTACAAATTTCCTTCACCCAGCGTTCCCCCAAGTCTCCCGATCAAAATGATACCTCACTTGCGTGGGTAGGCCTAGCGCCGGCGACAGGAAACACCCCAAAGCGCAACGTGGACACATCCTAAATTTTGGAAAAAAACAGAGGTGTTTTTTGCGAAGTGCCTACCTGTAGATTTTGGCCTGTAGCTCAGCAGGCACCTAGGGAAACCTACCAAACCTGTGCATTTCTGAAAACTAGAGACCTAGGGGAATCCAAGGAGGGGTGACTTGCGGGGCTCGGACCAGGTTCTGTTACCCAGAATCCTTTGCAAACCTCAAAATTTGGCTAAAAAAACACATGTTCCTCACATTTCTGTGGCAGAAAGTTCTGGAATCTGAGAGGAGCTACAAATTTCCTTCCACCCAGCGTTCCCCCAAGTCTCCCGATAAAAATGATACCTCACTTGCGTGGGTAGGCCTAGCGCCGGCGACAGGAAACACCCCAAAGCGAAACGTGGACACATCCTAAATTTTGGAAAAAAACTGAGGTGTTTTTTGCGAAGTGCCTACCTGTAGGTTTTGGCCTCTAGCTCAGCCGGCACCTAGGGAAACCTACCAAACCTGTGCATTTCTGAAAACTAGAGACCTAGGGGAATCCAAGGAGGGGTGACTTGCGGGGCTCGGACCAGGTTCTGTTACCCAGAATCCTTTGCAAACCTCAAAATTTGGCTAAAAAAACACATGTTCCTCACATTTCTGTGGCAGAAAGTTCTGGAATCTGAGAGGAGCTACAAATCTCCTTCCACCCAGCGTTCCCCCAAGTCTCCCGATAAAAATGATACCTCACTTGCGTGGGTAGGCCTAGCGCCGGCGACAGGAAACACCCCAAAGCGCAACGTGGACACATCCTAAATTTTGGAAAAAAACAGAGGTGTTTTTTGCGAAGTGCCTACCTGTAGATTTTGGCCTCTAGCTCAGCCGGCACCTAGGGAAACCTACCAAACCTGTGCATTTCTGAAAACTAGAGACCTAGGGGAATCCAAGGAGGGGTGACTTGCGGGGCTCGGACCAGGTTCTGTTACCCAGAATCCTTTGCAAACCTCAAAATTTGGCTAAACAAACACATGTTCCTCACATTTCTGTGGCAGAAAGTTCTGGAATCTGAGAGGAGCTACAAATTTCCTTCCACCCAGCGTTCCCCCAAGTCTCCCGATAAAAATGATACCTCACTTGCGTGGGTAGGCCTAGCGCCGGCTACAGGAAACACCCCAAAAGCGCAACGTGGACACATCCTAAATTTTGGAAAAAAACAGAGGTGTTTTTTGCGAAGTGCCTACCTGTAGATTTTGGCCTCTAGCTCAACCGGCACCTAGGGAAACCTACCAAACCTGTGCATTTCTGAAAACTAGAGACCTAGGGGAATCCAAGGAGGGGTGACTTGCGGGGCTCGGACCAGGTTCTGTTACCCAGAATCCTTTGCAAACCTCAAAATTTGGCTAAACAAACACATGTTCCCCACATTTCTGTGGCAGAAAGTTCTGGAATCTGAGAGGAGCTACAAATTTCCTTCCACCCAGCGTTCCCCCAAGTCTCCCGATAAAAATGATACCTCACTTGCGTGGGTAGGCCTAGCGCCGGCGACAGGAAACACCCCAAAGCGCAACGTGGACACATCCTAAATTTTGGAAAAAAACAGAGGTGTTTTTTGCGAAGTGCCTACCTGTAGATTTTGGCCTCTAGCTCAGCCGGCACCTAGGGAAACCTACCAAACCTGTGCATTTCTGAAAACTAGAGACCTAGGGGAATCCAAGGAGGGGTGACTTGCGGGGCTCGGACCAGGTTCTGTTACCCAGAATCCTTTGCAAACCTCAAAATTTGGCTAAAAAAACACATGTTCCTCACATTTCTGTGGCAGAAAGTTCTGGAATCTGAGAGGAGCTACAAATTTCCTTCCACCCAACGTTCCCCCAAGTCTCCCGATAAAAATGATACCTCACTTGCGTGGGTAGGCCTAGCGCCGGCGACAGGAAACACCCCAAAGCGCAACGTGGACACATCCTACATTTTGGAAAAAACCAGAGGTGTTTTTTGCGAAGTGCCTACCTGTAGATTTTGGCCTCTAGCTCACCTAGGGAAACCTACCAAACCTGTGCATTTCTGAAAACTAGAGACCTAGGGGAATCCAAGGAGGGGTGACTTGCGGGGCTCGGACCAGGTTCTGTTACCCAGAATCCTTTGCAAACCTCAAAATTTGGCTAAAAAAACACATGTTCCTCACATTTCTGTGGCAGAAAGTTCTGGAATCTGAGAGGAGCTACAAATTTCCTTCCACCCAACGTTCCCCCAAGTCTCCCGATAAAAATGATACCTCACTTGCGTGGGTAGGCCTAGCGCCGGCGACAGGAAACACCCCAAAGCGCAACGTGGACACATCCTACATTTTGGAAAAAACCAGAGGTGTTTTTTGCGAAGTGCCTACCTGTAGATTTTGGCCTCTAGCTCAGCCGGCACCTAGGGAAACCTACCAAACCTGTGCATTTCTGAAAACTAGAGACCTAGGGGAATCCAAGGAGGGGTGACTTGCGGGGCTCGGACCAGGTTCTGTTACCCAGAATCCTTTGCAAACCTCAAAATTTGGCTAAAAAAACACATGTTCCTCACATTTCTGTGGCAGAAAGTTCTGGAATCTGAGAGGAGCTACAAATTTCCTTCCACCCAGCGTTCCCCCAAGTCTCCCGATAAAAATGATACCTCACTTGCGTGGGTAGGCCTAGCGCCGGCGACAGGAAACACCCCAAAGCGCAACGTGGACACATCCTAAATTTTTGAAAAAAACAGAGGTGTTTTTTGCGAAGTGCCTACCTGTAGATTTTGGCCTCTAGCTCAGCCGGCACCTAGGGAAACCTACCAAACCTGTGCATTTCTGAAAACTAGAGACCTAGGGGAATCCAAAGAGGGGTGACTTGCGGGGCTCATACCAGGTTCTGTTACCCAGAATCCTTTGCAAACCTCAAAATTTGGCTAAAAAAACACATGTTCCTCACATTTCTGTGGCAGAAAGTTCTGGAATCTGAGAGGAGCTACAAATTTCCTTCCACCCAGCGTTCCCCCAAGTCTCCCGATAAAAATGATACCTCACTTGCGTGGGTAGGCCTAGCGCCGGCGACAGGAAACACCCCAAAGCGCAATGTGGACACATCCTAAATTTTGGAAAAAAACGGAGGTGTTTTTTGCGAAGTGCCTACCTGTAGATTTTGGCCTCTAGCTCAGCCGGCACCTAGGGAAACCTACCAAACCTGTGCATTTCTGAAAACTAGAGACCTAGGGGAATCCAAGGAGGGGTGACTTGCGGGGCTCGGACCAGGTTCTGTTACCCAGAATCCTTTGCAAACCTCAAAATTTGGCTAAAAAAACACATTTTCCTCACATTTCTGTGGCAGAAAGTTCTGGAATCTGAGAGGAGCTCCAAATTTCCTTCCACCCAGCGTTCCCCCAAGTCTCCCCATAAAAATGATACCTCACTTGCGTGGGTAGGCCTAGCGCCGGCGACAGGAAACACCCCAAAGCGCAACGTGGACACATCCTAAATTTTGGAAAAAAACAGAGGTGTTTTTTGCGAAGTGCCTACCTGTAGATTTTTGGCCTCTAGCTCAGCCGGCACCTAGGGAAACCTACCAAACCTGTGCATTTCTGAAAACTAGAGACCTAGGGGAATCCAAGGAGGGGTGACTTGCGGGGCTCGGACCAGGTTCTGTTACCCAGAATCCTTTGCAAACCTCAAAATTTGGCTAAAAAAACACATGTTCCTCACATTTCTGTGGCAGAAAGTTCTGGAATCTGAGAGGAGCTACAAATTTCCTTCCACCCAGCGTTCCCCCAAGTCTCCCGATAAAAATGATACCTCACTTGCGTGGGTAGGCCTAGCGCCGGCGACAGGAAACACCCCAAAGCGCAACGTGGACACATCCTAAATTTTGGAAAAAAACAGAGGTGTTTTTTGCGAAGTGCCTACCTGTAGATTTTGGCATCTAGCTCAGCCGGCACCTAGGGAAACCTACCAAACCTGTGCATTTCTGACAACTAGAGACCTAGGGGAATCCAAGGAGGGGTGACTTGCGGGGCTCGGACCAAGTTC
Organism: Pleurodeles waltl; assembly: GCF_031143425.1. Taxonomy (NCBI): domain Eukaryota; kingdom Metazoa; phylum Chordata; class Amphibia; order Caudata; family Salamandridae; genus Pleurodeles; species Pleurodeles waltl. Next base: position 53,928 of record NW_027149924.1, read on the forward strand.
TGTTACCCAGAATCCTTTGCAAACCTCAAAATTTGGCTAAAAAAACACATGTTCCTCACATTTCTGTGGCAGAAAGTTCTGGAATCTGAGAGGAGCTACAAATTTCCTTCCACCCAACGTTCCCCCAAGTCTCCCGATAAAAATGATACCTCACTTGCGTGGGTAGGCCTAGCGCCGGCGACAGGAAACACCCCAAAGCGCAACGTGGACACATCCTAAATTTTGGAAAAAAACAGAGGTGTTTTTTGCGAAGTGCCTACCTGTAGATTTTGGCCTGTAGCTCAGCCGGCACCTAGGGAAACCTACCAAACCTGTGCATTTCTGAAAACTAGAGACCTAGGGGACTCCAAGGAGGGGTGACTTGCGGGGCTCGGACCAGGTTCTGTTACCCAGAATCCTTTGCAAACCTCAAAATTTGGCTAAAAAAACACATGTCCCTCACATTTCTGTGGCAGAAAGTTCTGGAATCTGAGAGGAGCTACAAATTTCCTTCCACCCAGCGTTCCCCCAAGTCTCCCGATAAAAATGATACCTCACTTGCGTGGGTAGGCCTAGCGCCGGCGACAGGAAACACCCCAAAGCGCTACGTGGACACATCCTAAATTTTGGAAAAAAACAGAGGTGTTTTTTGCGAAGTGCCTACCTGTAGATTTTGGCCTCTAGCTCAGCCGGCACCTAGGGAAACCTACCAAACCTGTGCATTTCTGAAAACTAGAGACCTAGGGGAATCCAAGGAGGGGTGACTTGCGGGGCTCGGACCAGGTTCTGTTACCCAGAATCCTTTGCAAACCTCATAATTTGGCTAAAAAAACACATGTCCCTCACATTTCTGTGGCAGAAAGTTCTGGAATCTGAGAGGAGCTACAAATTTCCTTCCACCCAGCGTTCCCCCAAGTCTCCCGATAAAAATGATACCTCACTTGCGTGGGTAGGCCTAGCGCCGGGGACAGGAAACACCCCAAAGCGCAACGTGGACACATCCTAAATTTTGGAAAAAAACAGAGGTGTTTTTTGCGAAGTGCCTACCTGTAGATTTTGGCCTCTAGCTCAGCCGGCACCTAGGGAAACCTACCAAACCTGTGCATTTCTGAAAACTAGAGACCTAGGGGAATCCAAGGAGGGGTGACTTGCGGGGCTCGGACCAGGTTCTGTTACCCAGAATCCTTTGCAAACCTCAAAATTTGGCTAAAAAAACACATGTTCCTCACATTTCTGTGGCAGAAAGTTCTGGAATCTGAGAGGAGCTACAAATTTCCTTCACCCAGCGTTCCCCCAAGTCTCCCGATCAAAATGATACCTCACTTGCGTGGGTAGGCCTAGCGCCGGCGACAGGAAACACCCCAAAGCGCAACGTGGACACATCCTAAATTTTGGAAAAAAACAGAGGTGTTTTTTGCGAAGTGCCTACCTGTAGATTTTGGCCTGTAGCTCAGCAGGCACCTAGGGAAACCTACCAAACCTGTGCATTTCTGAAAACTAGAGACCTAGGGGAATCCAAGGAGGGGTGACTTGCGGGGCTCGGACCAGGTTCTGTTACCCAGAATCCTTTGCAAACCTCAAAATTTGGCTAAAAAAACACATGTTCCTCACATTTCTGTGGCAGAAAGTTCTGGAATCTGAGAGGAGCTACAAATTTCCTTCCACCCAGCGTTCCCCCAAGTCTCCCGATAAAAATGATACCTCACTTGCGTGGGTAGGCCTAGCGCCGGCGACAGGAAACACCCCAAAGCGAAACGTGGACACATCCTAAATTTTGGAAAAAAACGGAGGTGTTTTTTGCGAAGTGCCTACCTGTAGATTTTGGCCTCTAGCTCAGCCGGCACCTAGGGAAACCTACCAAACCTGTGCATTTCTGAAAACTAGAGACCTAGGGGAATCCAAGGAGGGGTGACTTGCGGGGCTCAGACCAGGTTCTGTTACCCAGAATCCTTTGCAAACCTCAAAATTTGGCTAAAAAAACACATGTTCCTCACATTTCTGTGGCAGAAAGTTCTGGAATCTGAGAGGAGCTACAAATCTCCTTCCACCCAGCGTTCCCCCAAGTCTCCCGATAAAAATGATACCTCACTTGCGTGGGTAGGCCTAGCACCGGCAACAGGAAACACCCCAAAGCGCAACGTGGACACATCCTAAATTTTGGAAAAAAACGGAGGTGTTTTTTGCGAAGTGCCTACCTGTAGATTTTGGCCTGTAGCTCAGCCGGCACCTAGGGAAACCTACCAAACCTGTGCATTTCTGAAAACTAGAGACCTAGGGGAATCCAAGGAGGAGTGACTTGCGGGGCTCGGACCAGGTTCTGTTACCCAGAATCCTTTGCAAACCTCAAAATTTGGCTAAAAAAACACATGTTCCTCACATTTCTGTGGCAGAAAGTTCTGGAATCTGAGAGGAGCTACAAATTTCCTTCACCCAGCGTTCCCCCAAGTCTCCCGATCAAAATGATACCTCACTTGCGTGGGTAGGCCTAGCGCCGGCGACAGGAAACACCCCAAAGCGCAACGTGGACACATCCTAAATTTTGGAAAAAAACAGAGGTGTTTTTTGCGAAGTGCCTACCTGTAGATTTTGGCCTGTAGCTCAGCAGGCACCTAGGGAAACCTACCAAACCTGTGCATTTCTGAAAACTAGAGACCTAGGGGAATCCAAGGAGGGGTGACTTGCGGGGCTCGGACCAGGTTCTGTTACCCAGAATCCTTTGCAAACCTCAAAATTTGGCTAAAAAAACACATGTTCCTCACATTTCTGTGGCAGAAAGTTCTGGAATCTGAGAGGAGCTACAAATTTCCTTCCACCCAGCGTTCCCCCAAGTCTCCCGATAAAAATGATACCTCACTTGCGTGGGTAGGCCTAGCGCCGGCGACAGGAAACACCCCAAAGCGAAACGTGGACACATCCTAAATTTTGGAAAAAAACTGAGGTGTTTTTTGCGAAGTGCCTACCTGTAGGTTTTGGCCTCTAGCTCAGCCGGCACCTAGGGAAACCTACCAAACCTGTGCATTTCTGAAAACTAGAGACCTAGGGGAATCCAAGGAGGGGTGACTTGCGGGGCTCGGACCAGGTTCTGTTACCCAGAATCCTTTGCAAACCTCAAAATTTGGCTAAAAAAACACATGTTCCTCACATTTCTGTGGCAGAAAGTTCTGGAATCTGAGAGGAGCTACAAATCTCCTTCCACCCAGCGTTCCCCCAAGTCTCCCGATAAAAATGATACCTCACTTGCGTGGGTAGGCCTAGCGCCGGCGACAGGAAACACCCCAAAGCGCAACGTGGACACATCCTAAATTTTGGAAAAAAACAGAGGTGTTTTTTGCGAAGTGCCTACCTGTAGATTTTGGCCTCTAGCTCAGCCGGCACCTAGGGAAACCTACCAAACCTGTGCATTTCTGAAAACTAGAGACCTAGGGGAATCCAAGGAGGGGTGACTTGCGGGGCTCGGACCAGGTTCTGTTACCCAGAATCCTTTGCAAACCTCAAAATTTGGCTAAACAAACACATGTTCCTCACATTTCTGTGGCAGAAAGTTCTGGAATCTGAGAGGAGCTACAAATTTCCTTCCACCCAGCGTTCCCCCAAGTCTCCCGATAAAAATGATACCTCACTTGCGTGGGTAGGCCTAGCGCCGGCTACAGGAAACACCCCAAAAGCGCAACGTGGACACATCCTAAATTTTGGAAAAAAACAGAGGTGTTTTTTGCGAAGTGCCTACCTGTAGATTTTGGCCTCTAGCTCAACCGGCACCTAGGGAAACCTACCAAACCTGTGCATTTCTGAAAACTAGAGACCTAGGGGAATCCAAGGAGGGGTGACTTGCGGGGCTCGGACCAGGTTCTGTTACCCAGAATCCTTTGCAAACCTCAAAATTTGGCTAAACAAACACATGTTCCCCACATTTCTGTGGCAGAAAGTTCTGGAATCTGAGAGGAGCTACAAATTTCCTTCCACCCAGCGTTCCACCAAGTCTCCCGATAAAAATGATACCTCACTTGCGTGGGTAGGCCTAGCGCCGGCGACAGGAAACACCCCAAAGCGCAACGTGGACACATCCTAAATTTTGGAAAAAAACAGAGGTGTTTTTTGCGAAGTGCCTACCTGTAGATTTTGGCCTCTAGCTCAGCCGGCACCTAGGGAAACCTACCAAACCTGTGCATTTCTGAAAACTAGAGACCTAGGGGAATCCAAGGAGGGGTGACTTGCGGGGCTCGGACCAGGTTCTGTTACCCAGAATCCTTTGCAAACCTCAAAATTTGGCTAAAAAAACACATGTTCCTCACATTTCTGTGGCAGAAAGTTCTGGAATCTGAGAGGAGCTACAAATTTCCTTCCACCCAACGTTCCCCCAAGTCTCCCGATAAAAATGATACCTCACTTGCGTGGGTAGGCCTAGCGCCGGCGACAGGAAACACCCCAAAGCGCAACGTGGACACATCCTACATTTTGGAAAAAACCAGAGGTGTTTTTTGCGAAGTGCCTACCTGTAGATTTTGGCCTCTAGCTCACCTAGGGAAACCTACCAAACCTGTGCATTTCTGAAAACTAGAGACCTAGGGGAATCCAAGGAGGGGTGACTTGCGGGGCTCGGACCAGGTTCTGTTACCCAGAATCCTTTGCAAACCTCAAAATTTGGCTAAAAAAACACATGTTCCTCACATTTCTGTGGCAGAAAGTTCTGGAATCTGAGAGGAGCTACAAATTTCCTTCCACCCAACGTTCCCCCAAGTCTCCCGATAAAAATGATACCTCACTTGCGTGGGTAGGCCTAGCGCCGGCGACAGGAAACACCCCAAAGCGCAACGTGGACACATCCTACATTTTGGAAAAAACCAGAGGTGTTTTTTGCGAAGTGCCTACCTGTAGATTTTGGCCTCTAGCTCAGCCGGCACCTAGGGAAACCTACCAAACCTGTGCATTTCTGAAAACTAGAGACCTAGGGGAATCCAAGGAGGGGTGACTTGCGGGGCTCGGACCAGGTTCTGTTACCCAGAATCCTTTGCAAACCTCAAAATTTGGCTAAAAAAACACATGTTCCTCACATTTCTGTGGCAGAAAGTTCTGGAATCTGAGAGGAGCTACAAATTTCCTTCCACCCAGCGTTCCCCCAAGTCTCCCGATAAAAATGATACCTCACTTGCGTGGGTAGGCCTAGCGCCGGCGACAGGAAACACCCCAAAGCGCAACGTGGACACATCCTAAATTTTTGAAAAAAACAGAGGTGTTTTTTGCGAAGTGCCTACCTGTAGATTTTGGCCTCTAGCTCAGCCGGCACCTAGGGAAACCTACCAAACCTGTGCATTTCTGAAAACTAGAGACCTAGGGGAATCCAAGGAGGGGTGACTTGCGGGGCTCATACCAGGTTCTGTTACCCAGAATCCTTTGCAAACCTCAAAATTTGGCTAAAAAAACACATGTTCCTCACATTTCTGTGGCAGAAAGTTCTGGAATCTGAGAGGAGCTACAAATTTCCTTCCACCCAGCGTTCCCCCAAGTCTCCCGATAAAAATGATACCTCACTTGCGTGGGTAGGCCTAGCGCCGGCGACAGGAAACACCCCAAAGCGCAACGTGGACACATCCTAAATTTTGGAAAAAAACGGAGGTGTTTTTTGCGAAGTGCCTACCTGTAGATTTTGGCCTCTAGCTCAGCCGGCACCTAGGGAAACCTACCAAACCTGTGCATTTCTGAAAACTAGAGACCTAGGGGAATCCAAGGAGGGGTGACTTGCGGGGCTCGGACCAGGTTCTGTTACCCAGAATCCTTTGCAAACCTCAAATTTTGGCTAAAAAAACACATTTTCCTCACATTTCTGTGGCAGAAAGTTCTGGAATCTGAGAGGAGCTCCAAATTTCCTTCCACCCAGCGTTCCCCCAAGTCTCCCCATAAAAATGATACCTCACTTGCGTGGGTAGGCCTAGCGCCGGCGACAGGAAACACCCCAAAGCGCAACGTGGACACATCCTAAATTTTGGAAAAAAACAGAGGTGTTTTTTGCGAAGTGCCTACCTGTAGATTTTTGGCCTCTAGCTCAGCCGGCACCTAGGGAAACCTACCAAACCTGTGCATTTCTGAAAACTAGAGACCTAGGGGAATCCAAGGAGGGGTGACTTGCGGGGCTCGGACCAGGTTCTGTTACCCAGAATCCTTTGCAAACCTCAAAATTTGGCTAAAAAAACACATGTTCCTCACATTTCTGTGGCAGAAAGTTCTGGAATCTGAGAGGAGCTACAAATTTCCTTCCACCCAGCGTTCCCCCAAGTCTCCCGATAAAAATGATACCTCACTTGCGTGGGTAGGCCTAGCGCCGGCGACAGGAAACACCCCAAAGCGCAACGTGGACACATCCTAAATTTTGGAAAAAAACAGAGGTGTTTTTTGCGAAGTGCCTACATGTAGATTTTGGCCTCTAGCTCAGCCGGCACCTAGGGAAACCTACCAAACCTGTGCATTTCTGAAAACTAGAGACCTAGGGGAATCCAAGGAGGGGTGACTTGCGGGGCTCGGACCAGGTTCTGTTACCCAGAATCCTTTGCAAACCTCAAAATTTGGCTAAAAAAACACATGTTCCTCACATTTCTGTGGCAGAAAGTTCTGAAATCTGAGAGGAGCTACAAATTTCCTTCCACCCAACGTTCCCCCAAGTCTCCCGATAAAAATGATACCTCACTTGCGTGGGTAGGCCTAGCGCCGGCGACAGGAAACACCCCAAAGCGCAACGTGGACACATCCTAAATTTTGGAAAAAAACAGAGGTGTTTTTTGCGAAGTGCCTACCTGTAGATTTTGGCCTCTAGCTCAGCCGGCACCTAGGGAAACCTACCAAACCTGTGCATTTCTGAAAACTAGAGACCTAGGGGAATCCAAGGAGGGGTGACTTGCGGGGCTCGGACCAGGTTCTGTTACCCAGAATCCTTTGCAAACCTCAAAATTTGGCTAAACAAACACATGTTCCTCACATTTCTGTGGCAGAAAGTTCTGGAATCTGAGAGGAGCTACAAATTTCCTTCCACCCAGCGTTCCCCCAAGTCTCCCGATAAAAATGATACCTCACTTGTGTGGGTAGGCCTAGCGCCGGCTACAGGAAACACCCCAAAAGCGCAACGTGGACACATCCTAAATTTTGGAAAAAAACAGAGGTGTTTTTTGCGAAGTGCCTACCTGTAGATTTTGGCCTCTAGCTCAACCGGCACCTAGGGAAACCTACCAAACCTGTGCATTTCTGAAAACTAGAGACCTAGGGGAATCCAAGGAGGGGTGACTTGCGGGGCTCGGACCAGGTTCTGTTACCCAGAATCCTTTGCAAACCTCAAAATTTGGCTAAAAAAACACATTTTCCTCATTTCTGTGGCAGAAAGTTCTGGAATCTGAGAGGAGCTCCAAATTTCCTTCCACCCAGCGTTCCCCCAAGTCTCCCCATAAAAATGATACCTCACTTGCGTGGGTAGGCCTAGCGCCGGCGACAGGAAACACCCCAAAGCGCAACGTGGACACATCCTAAATTTTGGAAAAAAACAGAGGTGTTTTTTGCGAAGTGCCTACCTGTAGATTTTGGCCTCTAGCTCAGCCGGCACCTAGGGAAACCTACCAAACCTGTGCATTTCTGAAAACTAGAGACCTAGGGGAATCCAAGGAGGGGTGACTTGCGGGGCTCGGACCAGGTTCTGTTACCCAGAATCCTTTGCAAACCTCAAAATTTGGCTAAAAAAACACATGTTCCTCACATTTCTGTGGCAGAAAGTTCTGGAATCTGAGAGGAGCTACAAATTTCCTTCCACCCAGCGTTCCCCCAAGTCTCCCGATAAAAATGATACCTCACTTGCGTGGGTAGGCCTAGCGCCGGGGACAGGAAACACCCCAAAGCGCAACGTGGACACATCCTAAATTTTGGAAAAAAACAGAGGTGTTTTTTGCGAAGTGCCTACCTGTAGATTTTGGCCTCTAGCTCAGCCGGCACCTAGGGAAACCTACCAAACCTGTGCATTTCTGAAAACTAGAGACCTAGGGGAATCCAAGGAGGGGTGACTTGCGGGGCTCGGACCAGGTTCTGTTACCCAGAATCCTTTGCAAACCTCAAAATTTGGCTAAAAAAACACATGTTCCTCACATTTCTGTGGCAGAAAGTTCTGGAATCTGAGAGGAGCTACAAATTTCCTTCACCCAGCGTTCCTCCAAGTCTCCCGATCAAAATGATACCTCACTTGCGTGGGTAGGCCTAGCGCCGGCGACAGGAAACACCCCAAAGCGCAACGTGGACACATCCTAAATTTTGGAAAAAAACAGAGGTGTTTTTTGCGAAGTGCCTACCTGTAGATTTTGGCCTGTAGCTCAGCAGGCACCTAGGGAAACCTACCAAACCTGTGCATTTCTGAAAACTAGAGACCTAGGGGAATCCAAGGAGGGGTGACTTGCGGGGCTCGGACCAGGTTCTGTTACCCAGAATCCTTTGCAAACCTCAAAATTTGGCTAAAAAAACACATGTTCCTCACATTTCTGTGGCAGAAAGTTCTGGAATCTGAGAGGAGCTACAAATTTCCTTCCACCCAGCGTTCCCCCAAGTCTCCCGATAAAAATGATACCTCACTTGCGTGGGTAGGCCTAGCGCCGGCGACAGGAAACACCCCAAAGCGAAACGTGGACACATCCTAAATTTTGGAAAAAAACGGAGGTGTTTTTTGCGAAGTGCCTACCTGTAGATTTTGGCCTCTAGCTCAGCCGGCACCTAGGGAAACCTACCAAACCTGTGCATTTCTGAAAACTAGAGACCTAGGGGAATCCAAGGAGGGGTGACTTGCGGGGCTCAGACCAGGTTCTGTTACCCAGAATCCTTTGCAAACCTCAAAATTTGGCTAAAAAAACACATGTTCCTCACATTTCTGTGGCAGAAAGTTCTGGAATCTGAGAGGAGCTACAAATCTCCTTCCACCCAGCGTTCCCCCAAGTCTCCCGATAAAAATGATACCTCACTTGCGTGGGTAGGCCTAGCACCGGCGACAGGAAACACCCCAAAGCGCAACGTGGACACATCCTAAATTTTGGAAAAAAACGGAGGTGTTTTTTGCGAAGTGCCTACCTGTAGATTTTGGCCTGTAGCTCAGCCGGCACCTAGGGAAACCTACCAAACCTGTGCATTTCTGAAAACTAGAGACCTAGGGGAATCCAAGGAGGAGTGACTTGCGGGGCTCGGACCAGGTTCTGTTACCCAGAATCCTTTGCAAACCTCAAAATTTGGCTAAAAAAACACATGTTCCTCACATTTCTGTGGCAGAAAGTTCTGGAATCTGAGAGGAGCTACAAATTTCCTTCACCCAGCGTTCCCCCAAGTCTCCCGATCAAAATGATACCTCACTTGCGTGGGTAGGCCTAGCGCCGGCGACAGGAAACACCCCAAAGCGCAACGTGGACACATCCTAAATTTTGGAAAAAAACAGAGGTGTTTTTTGCGAAGTGCCTACCTGTAGATTTTGGCCTGTAGCTCAGCAGGCACCTAGGGAAACCTACCAAACCTGTGCATTTCTGAAAACTAGAGACCTAGGGGAATCCAAGGAGGGGTGACTTGCGGGGCTCGGACCAGGTTCTGTTACCCAGAATCCTTTGCAAACCTCAAAATTTGGCTAAAAAAACACATGTTCCTCACATTTCTGTGGCAGAAAGTTCTGGAATCTGAGAGGAGCTACAAATTTCCTTCCACCCAGCGTTCCCCCAAGTCTCCCGATAAAAATGATACCTCACTTGCGTGGGTAGGCCTAGCGCCGGCGACAGGAAACACCCCAAAGCGAAACGTGGACACATCCTAAATTTTGGAAAAAAACTGAGGTGTTTTTTGCGAAGTGCCTACCTGTAGGTTTTGGCCTCTAGCTCAGCCGGCACCTAGGGAAACCTACCAAACCTGTGCATTTCTGAAAACTAGAGACCTAGGGGAATCCAAGGAGGGGTGACTTGCGGGGCTCGGACCAGGTTCTGTTACCCAGAATCCTTTGCAAACCTCAAAATTTGGCTAAAAAAACACATGTTCCTCACATTTCTGTGGCAGAAAGTTCTGGAATCTGAGAGGAGCTACAAATCTCCTTCCACCCAGCGTTCCCCCAAGTCTCCCGATAAAAATGATACCTCACTTGCGTGGGTAGGCCTAGCGCCGGCGACAGGAAACACCCCAAAGCGCAACGTGGACACATCCTAAATTTTGGAAAAAAACAGAGGTGTTTTTTGCGAAGTGCCTACCTGTAGATTTTGGCCTCTAGCTCAGCCGGCACCTAGGGAAACCTACCAAACCTGTGCATTTCTGAAAACTAGAGACCTAGGGGAATCCAAGGAGGGGTGACTTGCGGGGCTCGGACCAGGTTCTGTTACCCAGAATCCTTTGCAAACCTCAAAATTTGGCTAAACAAACACATGTTCCTCACATTTCTGTGGCAGAAAGTTCTGGAATCTGAGAGGAGCTACAAATTTCCTTCCACCCAGCGTTCCCCCAAGTCTCCCGATAAAAATGATACCTCACTTGCGTGGGTAGGCCTAGCGCCGGCTACAGGAAACACCCCAAAAGCGCAACGTGGACACATCCTAAATTTTGGAAAAAAACAGAGGTGTTTTTTGCGAAGTGCCTACCTGTAGATTTTGGCCTCTAGCTCAACCGGCACCTAGGGAAACCTACCAAACCTGTGCATTTCTGAAAACTAGAGACCTAGGGGAATCCAAGGAGGGGTGACTTGCGGGGCTCGGACCAGGTTCTGTTACCCAGAATCCTTTGCAAACCTCAAAATTTGGCTAAACAAACACATGTTCCCCACATTTCTCTGGCAGAAAGTTCTGGAATCTGAGAGGAGCTACAAATTTCCTTCCACCCAGCGTTCCCCCAAGTCTCCCGATAAAAATGATACCTCACTTGCGTGGGTAGGCCTAGCGCCGGCGACAGGAAACACCCCAAAGCGCAACGTGGACACATCCTAAATTTTGGAAAAAAACAGAGGTGTTTTTTGCGAAGTGCCTACCTGTAGATTTTGGCCTCTAGCTCAGCCGGCGCCTAGGGAAACCTACCAAACCTGTGCATTTCTGAAAACTAGAGACCTAGGGGAATCCAAGGAGGGGTGACTTGCGGGGCTCGGACCAGGTTCTGTTACCCAGAATCCTTTGCAAACCTCAAAATTTGGCTAAAAAAACACATGTTCCTCACATTTCTGTGGCAGAAAGTTCTGGAATCTGAGAGGAGCTCCAAATTTCCTTCCACCCAGCGTTCCCCCAAGTCTCCCCATAAAAATGATACCTCACTTGCGTGGGTAGGCCTAGCGCCGGCGACAGGAAACACCCCAAAGTGCAACGTGGACACATCCTAAATTTTGGAAAAAAACAGAGGTGTTTTTTGCGAAGTGCCTACCTGTAGATTTTGGCCTCTAGCTCAGCCGGCACCTAGGGAAACCTACCAAACCTGTGCATTTCTGAAAACTAGAGACCTAGGGGAATCCAAGGAGGGGTGACTTGCGGGGCTCGGACCAGGTTCTGTTACCCAGAATCCTTTGCAAACCTCAAAATTTGGCTAAAAAAACACATGTTCCTCACATTTCTGTGGCAGAAAGTTCTGGAATCTGAGAGGAGCTACAAATTTCCTTCCACCCAACGTTCCCCCAAGTCTCCCGATAAAAATGATACCTCACTTGCGTGGGTAGGCCTAGCGCCGGGGACAGGAAACACCCCAAAGCGCAACGTGGACACATCATAAATTTTGGAAAAAAACAGAGGTGTTTTTTGCGAAGTGCCTACCTGTAGATTTTGGCCTCTAGCTCAGCCGGCACCTAGGGAAACCTACCAAACCTGTGCATTTCTGAAAACTAGAGACCTAGGGGAATCCAAGGAGGGGTGACTTGCGGGGCTCGGACCAGGTTCTGTTACCCAGAATCCTTTGCAAACCTCAAAATTTGGCTAAACAAACACATGTTCCTCACATTTCTGTGGCAGAAAGTTCTGGAATCTGAGAGGAGCTACAAATTTCCTTCACCCAGCGTTCCCCCAAGTCTCCCGATCAAAATGATACCTCACTTGCGTGGGTAGGCCTAGCGCCGGCGACAGGAAACACCCCAAAGCGCAACGTGGACACATCCTAAATTTTGGAAAAAAACAGAGGTGTTTTTTGCGAAGTGCCTACCTGTAGATTTTGGCCTGTAGCTCAGCAGGCACCTAGGGAAACCTACCAAACCTGTGCATTTCTGAAAACTAGAGACCTAGGGGAATCCAAGGAGGGGTGACTTGCGGGGCTCGGACCAGGTTCTGTTACCCAGAATCCTTTGCAAACCTCAAAATTTGGCTAAAAAAACACATGTTCCTCACATTTCTGTGGCAGAAAGTTCTGGAATCTGAGAGGAGCTACAAATTTCCTTCCACCCAGCGTTCCCCCAAGTCTCCCGATAAAAATGATACCTCACTTGCGTGGGTAGGCCTAGCGCCGGCGACAGGAAACACCCCAAAGCGAAACGTGGACACATCCTAAATTTTGGAAAAAAACGGAGGTGTTTTTTGCGAAGTGCCTACCTGTAGATTTTGGCCTCTAGCTCAGCCGGCACCTAGGGAAACCTACCAAACCTGTGCATTTCTGAAAACTAGAGACCTAGGGGAATCCAAGGAGGGGTGACTTGCGGGGCTCAGACCAGGTTCTGTTACCCAGAATCCTTTGCAAACCTCAAAATTTGGCTAAAAAAACACATGTTCCTCACATTTCTGTGGCAGAAAGTTCTGGAATCTGAGAGGAGCTACAAATCTCCTTCCACCCAGCGTTCCCCCAAGTCTCCCGATAAAAATGATACCTCACTTGCGTGGGTAGGCCTAGCGCCGGCGACAGGAAACACCCCAAAGCGCAACGTGGACACATCCTAAATTTTGGAAAAAAACGGAGGTGTTTTTTGCGAAGTGCCTACCTGTAGATTTTGGCCTGTAGCTCAGCCGGCACCTAGGGAAACCTACCAAACCTGTGCATTTCTGAAAACTAGAGACCTAGGGGAATCCAAGGAGGAGTGACTTGCGGGGCTCGGACCAGGTTCTGTTACCCAGAATCCTTTGCAAACCTCAAAATTTGGCTAAAAAAACACATGTTCCTCACATTTCTGTGGCAGAAAGTTCTGGAATCTGAGAGGAGCTACAAATTTCCTTCACCCAGCGTTCCCCCAAGTCTCCCGATCAAAATGATACCTCACTTGCGTGGGTAGGCCTAGCGCCGGCGACAGGAAACACCCCAAAGCGCAACGTGGACACATCCTAAATTTTGGAAAAAAACAGAGGTGTTTTTTGCGAAGTGCCTACCTGTAGGTTTTGGCCTGTAGCTCAGCAGGCACCTAGGGAAACCTACCAAACCTGTGCATTTCTGAAAACTAGAGACCTAGGGGAATCCAAGGAGGGGTGACTTGCGGGGCTCGGACCAGGTTCTGTTACCCAGAATCCTTTGCAAACCTCAAAATTTGGCTAAAAAAACACATGTTCCTCACATTTCTGTGGCAGAAAGTTCTGGAATCTGAGAGGAGCTACAAATTTCCTTCCACCCAGCGTTCCCCCAAGTCTCCCGATAAAAATGATACCTCACTTGCGTGGGTAGGCCTAGCGCCGGCGACAGGAAACACCCCAAAGCGAAACGTGGACACATCCTAAATTTTGGGAAAAAACGGAGGTGTTTTTTGCGAAGTGCCTACCTGTAGATTTTGGCCTCTAGCTCAGCCGGCACCTAGGGAAACCTACCAAACCTGTGCATTTCTGAAAACTAGAGACCTTGGGGAATCCAAGGAGGGGTGACTTGCGGGGCTCGGACCAGGTTCTGTTACCCAGAATCCTTTGCAAACCTCAAAATTTGGCTAAAAAAACACATGTTCCTCACATTTCTGTGGCAGAAAGTTCTGGAATCTGAGAGGAGCTACAAATCTCCTTCCACCCAGCGTTCCCCCAAGTCTCCCGATAAAAATGATACCTCACTTGCGTGGGTAGGCCTAGCGCCGGCGACAGGAAACACCCCAAAGCGCAACGTGGACACATCCTAAATTTTGGAAAAAAACAGAGGTGTTTTTTGCGAAGTGCCTACCTGTAGATTTTGGCCTCTAGCTCAGCCGGCACCTAGGGAAACCTACCAAACCTGTGCATTTCTGAAAACTAGAGACCTAGGGGAATCCAAGGAGGGGTGACTTGCGGGGCTCGGACCAGGTTCTGTTACCCAGAATCCTTTGCAAACCTCAAAATTTGGCTAAACAAACACATGTTCCTCACATTTCTGTGGCAGAAAGTTCTGGAATCTGAGAGGAGCTACAAATTTCCTTCCACCCAGCGTTCCCCCAAGTCTCCCGATAAAAATGATACCTCACTTGCGTGGGTAGGCCTAGCGCCGGCGACAGGAAACACCCCAAAGCGCAACGTGGACACATCCTAAATTTTGGAAAAAAACAGAGGTGTTTTTTGCGAAGTGCCTACCTGTAGATTTTGGCCTCTAGCTCAGCCGGCACCTAGGGAAACCTACCAAACCTGTGCATTTCTGAAAACTAGAGACCTAGGGGAATCCAAGGAGGGGTGACTTGCGGGGCTCGGACCAGGTTCTGTTACCCAGAATCCTTTGCAAACCTCAAAATTTGGCTAAAAAAACACATGTTCCTCACATTTCTGTGGCAGAAAGTTCTGGAATCTGAGAGGAGCTACAAATTTCCTTCCACCCAGCGTTCCCCCAAGTCTCCCGATAAAAATGATACCTCACTTGCGTGGGTAGGCCTAGCGCCGGCGACAGGAAACACCCCAAAGCGAAACGTGGACACATCCTAAATTTTGGAAAAAAACTGAGGTGTTTTTTGCGAAGTGCCTACCTGTAGGTTTTGGCCTCTAGCTCAGCCGGCACCTAGGGAAACCTACCAAACCTGTGCATTTCTGAAAACTAGAGACCTAGGGGAATCCAAGGAGGGGTGACTTGCGGGGCTCGGACCAGGTTCTGTTACCCAGAATCCTTTGCAAACCTCAAAATTTGGCTAAAAAAACACATGTTCCTCACATTTCTGTGGCAGAAAGTTCTGGAATCTGAGAGGAGCTACAAATCTCCTTCCACCCAGCGTTCCCCCAAGTCTCCCGATAAAAATGATACCTCACTTGCGTGGGTAGGCCTAGCGCCGGCGACAGGAAACACCCCAAAGCGCAACGTGGACACATCCTAAATTTTGGAAAAAAACAGAGGTGTTTTTTGCGAAGTGCCTACCTGTAGATTTTGGCCTCTAGCTCAGCCGGCACCTAGGGAAACCTACCAAACCTGTGCATTTCTGAAAACTAGAGACCTAGGGGAATCCAAGGAGGGGTGACTTGCGGGGCTCGGACCAGGTTCTGTTACCCAGAATCCTTTGCAAACCTCAAAATTTGGCTAAACAAACACATGTTCCTCACATTTCTGTGGCAGAAAGTTCTGGAATCTGAGAGGAGCTACAAATTTCCTTCCACCCAGCGTTCCCCCAAGTCTCCCGATAAAAATGATACCTCACTTGCGTGGGTAGGCCTAGCGCCGGCTACAGGAAACACCCCAAAAGCGCAACGTGGACACATCCTAAATTTTGGAAAAAAACAGAGGTGTTTTTTGCGAAGTGCCTACCTGTAGATTTTGGCCTCTAGCTCAACCGGCACCTAGGGAAACCTACCAAACCTGTGCATTTCTGAAAACTAGAGACCTAGGGGAATCCAAGGAGGGGTGACTTGCGGGGCTCGGACCAGGTTCTGTTACCCAGAATCCTTTGCAAACCTCAAAATTTGGCTAAACAAACACATGTTCCCCACATTTCTCTGGCAGAAAGTTCTGGAATCTGAGAGGAGCTACAAATTTCCTTCCACCCAGCGTTCCCCCAAGTCTCCCGATAAAAATGATACCTCACTTGCGTGGGTAGGCCTAGCGCCGGCGACAGGAAACACCCCAAAGCGCAACGTGGACACATCCTAAATTTTGGAAAAAAACAGAGGTGTTTTTTGCGAAGTGCCTACCTGTAGATTTTGGCCTCTAGCTCAGCCGGCACCTAGGGAAACCTACCAAACCTGTGCATTTCTGAAAACTAGAGACCTAGGGGAATCCAAGGAGGGGTGACTTGCGGGGCTCGGACCAGGTTCTGTTACCCAGAATCCTTTGCAAACCTCAAAATTTGGCTAAACAAACACATGTTCCTCACATTTCTGTGGCAGAAAGTTCTGGAATCTGAGAGGAGCTACAAATTTCCTTCCACCCAGCGTTCCCCCAAGTCTCCCGATAAAAATGATACCTCACTTGTGTGGGTAGGCCTAGCGCCGGCTACAGGAAACACCCCAAAAGCGCAACGTGGACACATCCTAAATTTTGGAAAAAAACAGAGGTGTTTTTTGCGAAGTGCCTACCTGTAGATTTTGGCCTCTAGCTCAACCGGCACCTAGGGAAACCTACCAAACCTGTGCATTTCTGAAAACTAGAGACCTAGGGGAATCCAAGGAGGGGTGACTTGCGGGGCTCGGACCAGGTTCTGTTACCCAGAATCCTTTGCAAACCTCAAAATTTGGCTAAAAAAACACATTTTCCTCATTTCTGTGGCAGAAAGTTCTGGAATCTGAGAGGAGCTCCAAATTTCCTTCCACCCAGCGTTCCCCCAAGTCTCCCCATAAAAATGATACCTCACTTGCGTGGGTAGGCCTAGCGCCGGCGACAGGAAACACCCCAAAGCGCAACGTGGACACATCCTAAATTTTGGAAAAAAACAGAGGTGTTTTTTGCGAAGTGCCTACCTGTAGATTTTGGCCTCTAGCTCAGCCGGCACCTAGGGAAACCTACCAAACCTGTGCATTTCTGAAAACTAGAGACCTAGGGGAATCCAAGGAGGGGTGACTTGCGGGGCTCGGACCAGGTTCTGTTACCCAGAATCCTTTGCAAACCTCAAAATTTGGCTAAAAAAACACATGTTCCTCACATTTCTGTGGCAGAAAGTTCTGGAATCTGAGAGGAGCTACAAATTTCCTTCCACCCAGCGTTCCCCCAAGTCTCCCGATAAAAATGATACCTCACTTGCGTGGGTAGGCCTAGCGCCGGGGACAGGAAACACCCCAAAGCGCAACGTGGACACATCCTAAATTTTGGAAAAAAACAGAGGTGTTTTTTGCGAAGTGCCTACCTGTAGATTTTGGCCTCTAGCTCAGCCGGCACCTAGGGAAACCTACCAAACCTGTGCATTTCTGAAAACTAGAGACCTAGGGGAATCCAAGGAGGGGTGACTTGCGGGGCTCGGACCAGGTTCTGTTACCCAGAATCCTTTGCAAACCTCAAAATTTGGCTAAAAAAACACATGTTCCTCACATTTCTGTGGCAGAAAGTTCTGGAATCTGAGAGGAGCTACAAATTTCCTTCACCCAGCGTTCCTCCAAGTCTCCCGATCAAAATGATACCTCACTTGCGTGGGTAGGCCTAGCGCCGGCGACAGGAAACACCCCAAAGCGCAACGTGGACACATCCTAAATTTTGGAAAAAAACAGAGGTGTTTTTTGCGAAGTGCCTACCTGTAGATTTTGGCCTGTAGCTCAGCAGGCACCTAGGGAAACCTACCAAACCTGTGCATTTCTGAAAACTAGAGACCTAGGGGAATCCAAGGAGGGGTGACTTGCGGGGCTCGGACCAGGTTCTGTTACCCAGAATCCTTTGCAAACCTCAAAATTTGGCTAAAAAAACACATGTTCCTCACATTTCTGTGGCAGAAAGTTCTGGAATCTGAGAGGAGCTACAAATTTCCTTCCACCCAGCGTTCCCCCAAGTCTCCCGATAAAAATGATACCTCACTTGCGTGGGTAGGCCTAGCGCCGGCGACAGGAAACACCCCAAAGCGAAACGTGGACACATCCTAAATTTTGGAAAAAAACGGAGGTGTTTTTTGCGAAGTGCCTACCTGTAGATTTTGGCCTCTAGCTCAGCCGGCACCTAGGGAAACCTACCAAACCTGTGCATTTCTGAAAACTAGAGACCTAGGGGAATCCAAGGAGGGGTGACTTGCGGGGCTCAGACCAGGTTCTGTTACCCAGAATCCTTTGCAAACCTCAAAATTTGGCTAAAAAAACACATGTTCCTCACATTTCTGTGGCAGAAAGTTCTGGAATCTGAGAGGAGCTACAAATCTCCTTCCACCCAGCGTTCCCCCAAGTCTCCCGATAAAAATGATACCTCACTTGCGTGGGTAGGCCTAGCACCGGCGACAGGAAACACCCCAAAGCGCAACGTGGACACATCCTAAATTTTGGAAAAAAACGGAGGTGTTTTTTGCGAAGTGCCTACCTGTAGATTTTGGCCTGTAGCTCAGCCGGCACCTAGGGAAACCTACCAAACCTGTGCATTTCTGAAAACTAGAGACCTAGGGGAATCCAAGGAGGAGTGACTTGCGGGGCTCGGACCAGGTTCTGTTACCCAGAATCCTTTGCAAACCTCAAAATTTGGCTAAAAAAACACATGTTCCTCACATTTCTGTGGCAGAAAGTTCTGGAATCTGAGAGGAGCTACAAATTTCCTTCACCCAGCGTTCCCCCAAGTCTCCCGATCAAAATGATACCTCACTTGCGTGGGTAGGCCTAGCGCCGGCGACAGGAAACACCCCAAAGCGCAACGTGGACACATCCTAAATTTTGGAAAAAAACAGAGGTGTTTTTTGCGAAGTGCCTACCTGTAGATTTTTTTATCCTGTAGCTCAGCAGGCACCTAGGGAAACCTACCAAACCTGTGCATTTCTGAAAACTAGAGACCTAGGGGAATCCAAGGAGGGGTGACTTGCGGGGCTCGGACCAGGTTCTGTTACCCAGAATCCTTTGCAAACCTCAAAATTTGGCTAAAAAAACACATGTTCCTCACATTTCTGTGGCAGAAAGTTCTGGAATCTGAGAGGAGCTACAAATTTCCTTCCACCCAGCGTTCCCCCAAGTCTCCCGATAAAAATGATACCTCACTTGCGTGGGTAGGCCTAGCGCCGGCGACAGGAAACACCCCAAAGCGAAACGTGGACACATCCTAAATTTTGGAAAAAAACTGAGGTGTTTTTTGCGAAGTGCCTACCTGTAGGTTTTGGCCTCTAGCTCAGCCGGCACCTAGGGAAACCTACCAAACCTGTGCATTTCTGAAAACTAGAGACCTAGGGGAATCCAAGGAGGGGTGACTTGCGGGGCTCGGACCAGGTTCTGTTACCCAGAATCCTTTGCAAACCTCAAAATTTGGCTAAAAAAACACATGTTCCTCACATTTCTGTGGCAGAAAGTTCTGGAATCTGAGAGGAGCTACAAATCTCCTTCCACCCAGCGTTCCCCCAAGTCTCCCGATAAAAATGATACCTCACTTGCGTGGGTAGGCCTAGCGCCGGCGACAGGAAACACCCCAAAGCGCAACGTGGACACATCCTAAATTTTGGAAAAAAACAGAGGTGTTTTTTGCGAAGTGCCTACCTGTAGATTTTGGCCTCTAGCTCAGCCGGCACCTAGGGAAACCTACCAAACCTGTGCATTTCTGAAAACTAGAGACCTAGGGGAATCCAAGGAGGGGTGACTTGCGGGGCTCGGACCAGGTTCTGTTACCCAGAATCCTTTGCAAACCTCAAAATTTGGCTAAACAAACACATGTTCCTCACATTTCTGTGGCAGAAAGTTCTGGAATCTGAGAGGAGCTACAAATTTCCTTCCACCCAGCGTTCCCCCAAGTCTCCCGATAAAAATGATACCTCACTTGCGTGGGTAGGCCTAGCGCCGGCTACAGGAAACACCCCAAAAGCGCAACGTGGACACATCCTAAATTTTGGAAAAAAACAGAGGTGTTTTTTGCGAAGTGCCTACCTGTAGATTTTGGCCTCTAGCTCAACCGGCACCTAGGGAAACCTACCAAACCTGTGCATTTCTGAAAACTAGAGACCTAGGGGAATCCAAGGAGGGGTGACTTGCGGGGCTCGGACCAGGTTCTGTTACCCAGAATCCTTTGCAAACCTCAAAATTTGGCTAAACAAACACATGTTCCCCACATTTCTCTGGCAGAAAGTTCTGGAATCTGAGAGGAGCTACAAATTTCCTTCCACCCAGCGTTCCCCCAAGTCTCCCGATAAAAATGATACCTCACTTGCGTGGGTAGGCCTAGCGCCGGCGACAGGAAACACCCCAAAGCGCAACGTGGACACATCCTAAATTTTGGAAAAAAACAGAGGTGTTTTTTGCGAAGTGCCTACCTGTAGATTTTGGCCTCTAGCTCAGCCGGCGCCTAGGGAAACCTACCAAACCTGTGCATTTCTGAAAACTAGAGACCTAGGGGAATCCAAGGAGGGGTGACTTGCGGGGCTCGGACCAGGTTCTGTTACCCAGAATCCTTTGCAAACCTCAAAATTTGGCTAAAAAAACACATGTTCCTCACATTTCTGTGGCAGAAAGTTCTGGAATCTGAGAGGAGCTCCAAATTTCCTTCCACCCAGCGTTCCCCCAAGTCTCCCCATAAAAATGATACCTCACTTGCGTGGGTAGGCCTAGCGCCGGCGACAGGAAACACCCCAAAGTGCAACGTGGACACATCCTAAATTTTGGAAAAAAACAGAGGTGTTTTTTGCGAAGTGCCTACCTGTAGATTTTGGCCTCTAGCTCAGCCGGCACCTAGGGAAACCTACCAAACCTGTGCATTTCTGAAAACTAGAGACCTAGGGGAATCCAAGGAGGGGTGACTTGCGGGGCTCGGACCAGGTTCTGTTACCCAGAATCCTTTGCAAACCTCAAAATTTGGCTAAAAAAACACATGTTCCTCACATTTCTGTGGCAGAAAGTTCTGGAATCTGAGAGGAGCTACAAATTTCCTTCCACCCAACGTTCCCCCAAGTCTCCCGATAAAAATGATACCTCACTTGCGTGGGTAGGCCTAGCGCCGGGGACAGGAAACACCCCAAAGCGCAACGTGGACACATCATAAATTTTGGAAAAAAACAGAGGTGTTTTTTGCGAAGTGCCTACCTGTAGATTTTGGCCTCTAGCTCAGCCGGCACCTAGGGAAACCTACCAAACCTGTGCATTTCTGAAAACTAGAGACCTAGGGGAATCCAAGGAGGGGTGACTTGCGGGGCTCGGACCAGGTTCTGTTACCCAGAATCCTTTGCAAACCTCAAAATTTGGCTAAACAAACACATGTTCCTCACATTTCTGTGGCAGAAAGTTCTGGAATCTGAGAGGAGCTACAAATTTCCTTCACCCAGCGTTCCCCCAAGTCTCCCGATCAAAATGATACCTCACTTGCGTGGGTAGGCCTAGCGCCGGCGACAGGAAACACCCCAAAGCGCAACGTGGACACATCCTAAATTTTGGAAAAAAACAGAGGTGTTTTTTGCGAAGTGCCTACCTGTAGATTTTGGCCTGTAGCTCAGCAGGCACCTAGGGAAACCTACCAAACCTGTGCATTTCTGAAAACTAGAGACCTAGGGGAATCCAAGGAGGGGTGACTTGCGGGGCTCGGACCAGGTTCTGTTACCCAGAATCCTTTGCAAACCTCAAAATTTGGCTAAAAAAACACATGTTCCTCACATTTCTGTGGCAGAAAGTTCTGGAATCTGAGAGGAGCTACAAATTTCCTTCCACCCAGCGTTCCCCCAAGTCTCCCGATAAAAATGATACCTCACTTGCGTGGGTAGGCCTAGCGCCGGCGACAGGAAACACCCCAAAGCGAAACGTGGACACATCCTAAATTTTGGAAAAAAACGGAGGTGTTTTTTGCGAAGTGCCTACCTGTAGATTTTGGCCTCTAGCTCAGCCGGCACCTAGGGAAACCTACCAAACCTGTGCATTTCTGAAAACTAGAGACCTAGGGGAATCCAAGGAGGGGTGACTTGCGGGGCTCAGACCAGGTTCTGTTACCCAGAATCCTTTGCAAACCTCAAAATTTGGCTAAAAAAACACATGTTCCTCACATTTCTGTGGCAGAAAGTTCTGGAATCTGAGAGGAGCTACAAATCTCCTTCCACCCAGCGTTCCCCCAAGTCTCCCGATAAAAATGATACCTCACTTGCGTGGGTAGGCCTAGCGCCGGCGACAGGAAACACCCCAAAGCGCAACGTGGACACATCCTAAATTTTGGAAAAAAACGGAGGTGTTTTTTGCGAAGTGCCTACCTGTAGATTTTGGCCTGTAGCTCAGCCGGCACCTAGGGAAACCTACCAAACCTGTGCATTTCTGAAAACTAGAGACCTAGGGGAATCCAAGGAGGAGTGACTTGCGGGGCTCGGACCAGGTTCTGTTACCCAGAATCCTTTGCAAACCTCAAAATTTGGCTAAAAAAACACATGTTCCTCACATTTCTGTGGCAGAAAGTTCTGGAATCTGAGAGGAGCTACAAATTTCCTTCACCCAGCGTTCCCCCAAGTCTCCCGATCAAAATGATACCTCACTTGCGTGGGTAGGCCTAGCGCCGGCGACAGGAAACACCCCAAAGCGCAACGTGGACACATCCTAAATTTTGGAAAAAAACAGAGGTGTTTTTTGCGAAGTGCCTACCTGTAGGTTTTGGCCTGTAGCTCAGCAGGCACCTAGGGAAACCTACCAAACCTGTGCATTTCTGAAAACTAGAGACCTAGGGGAATCCAAGGAGGGGTGACTTGCGGGGCTCGGACCAGGTTCTGTTACCCAGAATCCTTTGCAAACCTCAAAATTTGGCTAAAAAAACACATGTTCCTCACATTTCTGTGGCAGAAAGTTCTGGAATCTGAGAGGAGCTACAAATTTCCTTCCACCCAGCGTTCCCCCAAGTCTCCCGATAAAAATGATACCTCACTTGCGTGGGTAGGCCTAGCGCCGGCGACAGGAAACACCCCAAAGCGAAACGTGGACACATCCTAAATTTTGGGAAAAAACGGAGGTGTTTTTTGCGAAGTGCCTACCTGTAGATTTTGGCCTCTAGCTCAGCCGGCACCTAGGGAAACCTACCAAACCTGTGCATTTCTGAAAACTAGAGACCTTGGGGAATCCAAGGAGGGGTGACTTGCGGGGCTCGGACCAGGTTCTGTTACCCAGAATCCTTTGCAAACCTCAAAATTTGGCTAAAAAAACACATGTTCCTCACATTTCTGTGGCAGAAAGTTCTGGAATCTGAGAGGAGCTACAAATCTCCTTCCACCCAGCGTTCCCCCAAGTCTCCCGATAAAAATGATACCTCACTTGCGTGGGTAGGCCTAGCGCCGGCGACAGGAAACACCCCAAAGCGCAACGTGGACACATCCTAAATTTTGGAAAAAAACAGAGGTGTTTTTTGCGAAGTGCCTACCTGTAGATTTTGGCCTCTAGCTCAGCCGGCACCTAGGGAAACCTACCAAACCTGTGCATTTCTGAAAACTAGAGACCTAGGGGAATCCAAGGAGGGGTGACTTGCGGGGCTCGGACCAGGTTCTGTTACCCAGAATCCTTTGCAAACCTCAAAATTTGGCTAAACAAACACATGTTCCTCACATTTCTGTGGCAGAAAGTTCTGGAATCTGAGAGGAGCTACAAATTTCCTTCCACCCAGCGTTCCCCCAAGTCTCCCGATAAAAATGATACCTCACTTGCGTGGGTAGGCCTAGCGCCGGCGACAGGAAACACCCCAAAGCGCAACGTGGACACATCCTAAATTTTGGAAAAAAACAGAGGTGTTTTTTGCGAAGTGCCTACCTGTAGATTTTGGCCTCTAGCTCAGCCGGCACCTAGGGAAACCTACCAAACCTGTGCATTTCTGAAAACTAGAGACCTAGGGGAATCCAAGGAGGGGTGACTTGCGGGGCTCGGACCAGGTTCTGTTACCCAGAATCCTTTGCAAACCTCAAAATTTGGCTAAAAAAACACATGTTCCTCACATTTCTGTGGCAGAAAGTTCTGGAATCTGAGAGGAGCTACAAATTTCCTTCCACCCAGCGTTCCCCCAAGTCTCCCGATAAAAATGATACCTCACTTGCGTGGGTAGGCCTAGCGCCGGCGACAGGAAACACCCCAAAGCGAAACGTGGACACATCCTAAATTTTGGAAAAAAACTGAGGTGTTTTTTGCGAAGTGCCTACCTGTAGGTTTTGGCCTCTAGCTCAGCCGGCACCTAGGGAAACCTACCAAACCTGTGCATTTCTGAAAACTAGAGACCTAGGGGAATCCAAGGAGGGGTGACTTGCGGGGCTCGGACCAGGTTCTGTTACCCAGAATCCTTTGCAAACCTCAAAATTTGGCTAAAAAAACACATGTTCCTCACATTTCTGTGGCAGAAAGTTCTGGAATCTGAGAGGAGCTACAAATCTCCTTCCACCCAGCGTTCCCCCAAGTCTCCCGATAAAAATGATACCTCACTTGCGTGGGTAGGCCTAGCGCCGGCGACAGGAAACACCCCAAAGCGCAACGTGGACACATCCTAAATTTTGGAAAAAAACAGAGGTGTTTTTTGCGAAGTGCCTACCTGTAGATTTTGGCCTCTAGCTCAGCCGGCACCTAGGGAAACCTACCAAACCTGTGCATTTCTGAAAACTAGAGACCTAGGGGAATCCAAGGAGGGGTGACTTGCGGGGCTCGGACCAGGTTCTGTTACCCAGAATCCTTTGCAAACCTCAAAATTTGGCTAAACAAACACATGTTCCTCACATTTCTGTGGCAGAAAGTTCTGGAATCTGAGAGGAGCTACAAATTTCCTTCCACCCAGCGTTCCCCCAAGTCTCCCGATAAAAATGATACCTCACTTGCGTGGGTAGGCCTAGCGCCGGCTACAGGAAACACCCCAAAAGCGCAACGTGGACACATCCTAAATTTTGGAAAAAAACAGAGGTGTTTTTTGCGAAGTGCCTACCTGTAGATTTTGGCCTCTAGCTCAACCGGCACCTAGGGAAACCTACCAAACCTGTGCATTTCTGAAAACTAGAGACCTAGGGGAATCCAAGGAGGGGTGACTTGCGGGGCTCGGACCAGGTTCTGTTACCCAGAATCCTTTGCAAACCTCAAAATTTGGCTAAACAAACACATGTTCCCCACATTTCTCTGGCAGAAAGTTCTGGAATCTGAGAGGAGCTACAAATTTCCTTCCACCCAGCGTTCCCCCAAGTCTCCCGATAAAAATGATACCTCACTTGCGTGGGTAGGCCTAGCGCCGGCGACAGGAAACACCCCAAAGCGCAACGTGGACACATCCTAAATTTTGGAAAAAAACAGAGGTGTTTTTTGCGAAGTGCCTACCTGTAGATTTTGGCCTCTAGCTCAGCCGGCACCTAGGGAAACCTACCAAACCTGTGCATTTCTGAAAACTAGAGACCTAGGGGAATCCAAGGAGGGGTGACTTGCGGGGCTCGGACCAGGTTCTGTTACCCAGAATCCTTTGCAAACCTCAAAATTTGGCTAAAAAAACACATGTTCCTCACATTTCTGTGGCAGAAAGTTCTGGAATCTGAGAGGAGCTACAAATTTCCTTCCACCCAGCGTTCCCCCAAGTCTCCCGATAAAAATGATACCTCACTTGCGTGGGTAGGCCTAGCGCCGGCGACAGGAAACACCCCAAAGCGAAACGTGGACACATCCTAAATTTTGGAAAAAAACTGAGGTGTTTTTTGCGAAGTGCCTACCTGTAGGTTTTGGCCTCTAGCTCAGCCGGCACCTAGGGAAACCTACCAAACCTGTGCATTTCTGAAAACTAGAGACCTAGGGGAATCCAAGGAGGGGTGACTTGCGGGGCTCGGACCAGGTTCTGTTACCCAGAATCCTTTGCAAACCTCAAAATTTGGCTAAAAAAACACATGTTCCTCACATTTCTGTGGCAGAAAGTTCTGGAATCTGAGAGGAGCTACAAATCTCCTTCCACCCAGCGTTCCCCCAAGTCTCCCGATAAAAATGATACCTCACTTGCGTGGGTAGGCCTAGCGCCGGCGACAGGAAACACCCCAAAGCGCAACGTGGACACATCCTAAATTTTGGAAAAAAACAGAGGTGTTTTTTGCGAAGTGCCTACCTGTAGATTTTGGCCTCTAGCTCAGCCGGCACCTAGGGAAACCTACCAAACCTGTGCATTTCTGAAAACTAGAGACCTAGGGGAATCCAAGGAGGGGTGACTTGCGGGGCTCGGACCAGGTTCTGTTACCCAGAATCCTTTGCAAACCTCAAAATTTGGCTAAACAAACACATGTTCCTCACATTTCTGTGGCAGAAAGTTCTGGAATCTGAGAGGAGCTACAAATTTCCTTCCACCCAGCGTTCCCCCAAGTCTCCCGATAAAAATGATACCTCACTTGCGTGGGTAGGCCTAGCGCCGGCTACAGGAAACACCCCAAAAGCGCAACGTGGACACATCCTAAATTTTGGAAAAAAACAGAGGTGTTTTTTGCGAAGTGCCTACCTGTAGATTTTGGCCTCTAGCTCAACCGGCACCTAGGGAAACCTACCAAACCTGTGCATTTCTGAAAACTAGAGACCTAGGGGAATCCAAGGAGGGGTGACTTGCGGGGCTCGGACCAGGTTCTGTTACCCAGAATCCTTTGCAAACCTCAAAATTTGGCTAAACAAACACATGTTCCCCACATTTCTCTGGCAGAAAGTTCTGGAATCTGAGAGGAGCTACAAATTTCCTTCCACCCAGCGTTCCCCCAAGTCTCCCGATAAAAATGATACCTCACTTGCGTGGGTAGGCCTAGCGCCGGCGACAGGAAACACCCCAAAGCGCAACGTGGACACATCCTAAATTTTGGAAAAAAACAGAGGTGTTTTTTGCGAAGTGCCTACCTGTAGATTTTGGCCTCTAGCTCAGCCGGCACCTAGGGAAACCTACCAAACCTGTGCATTTCTGAAAACTAGAGACCTAGGGGAATCCAAGGAGGGGTGACTTGCGGGGCTCGGACCAGGTTCTGTTACCCAGAATCCTTTGCAAACCTCAAAATTTGGCTAAAAAAACACATGTTCCTCACATTTCTGTGGCAGAAAGTTCTGGAATCTGAGAGGAGCTACAAATTTCCTTCCACCCAACGTTCCCCCAAGTCTCCCGATAAAAATGATACCTCACTTGCGTGGGTAGGCCTAGCGCCGGCGACAGGAAACACCCCAAAGCGCAACGTGGACACATCCTAAATTTTGGAAAAAAACAGAGGTGTTTTTTGCGAAGTGCCTACCTGTAGATTTTGGCCTGTAGCTCAGCCGGCACCTAGGGAAACCTACCAAACCTGTGCATTTCTGAAAACTAGAGACCTAGGGGAATCCAAGGAGGGGTGACTTCCGTGGCTCGGACCAGGTTCTGTTACCCAGAATCCTTTGCAAACCTCAAAATTTGGCTAAAAAAACACATGTTCCTCACATTTCTGTGGCAGAAAGTTCTGGAATCTGAGAGGAGCTACAAATTTCCTTCCACCCAACGTTCCCCCAAGTCTCCCGATAAAAATGATACCTCACTTGCGTGGGTAGGACTAGCGCCGGCGACAGGAAACACCCCAAAGCGCAACGTGGACACATCCTAAATTTTTGAAAAAAACAGAGGTGTTTTTTGCGAAGTGCCTACCTGTAGATTTTGGCCTGTAGCTCAGCCGGCACCTAGGGAAACCTACCAAACCTGTGCATTTCTGAAAACTAGAGACCTAGGGGAATCCAAGGAGGGGTGACTTGCGGGGCTCGGACCAGGTTCTGTTACCCAGAATCCTTTGCAAACCTCAAAATTTGGCTAAAAAAACACATGTTCCTCACATTTCTGTGGCAGAAAGTTCTGGAATCTGAGAGGAGCTACAAATTTCCTTCCACCCAGCGTTCCCCCAAGTCTCCCGATAAAAATGATACCTCACTTGCGTGGGTAGGCCTAGCGCCGGCGACAGGAAACACCCCAAAGCGCAACGTGGACACATCCTAAATTTTTGAAAAAAACAGAGGTGTTTTTTGCGAAGTGCCTACCTGTAGATTTTGGCCTCTAGCTCAGCCGGCACCTAGGGAAACCTACCAAACCTGTGCATTTCTGAAAACTAGAGACCTAGGGGAATCCAAGGAGGGGTGACTTGCGGGGCTCGGACCAGGTTCTGTTACCCAGAATCCTTTGCAAACCTCAAAATTTGGCTAAAAAAACACATTTTCCTCACATTTCTGTGGCAGAAAGTTCTGGAATCTGAG
Source organism: Pleurodeles waltl (assembly GCF_031143425.1). Lineage (NCBI taxonomy): Eukaryota > Metazoa > Chordata > Amphibia > Caudata > Salamandridae > Pleurodeles > Pleurodeles waltl. Next base: position 81,968 of record NW_027149924.1, read on the forward strand.
AGGAGCTCCAAATTTCCTTCCACCCAGCGTTCCCCCAAGTCTCCCCATAAAAATGATACCTCACTTGCGTGGGTAGGCCTAGCGCCGGCGACAGGAAACACCCCAAAGCGCAACGTGGACACATCCTAAATTTTGGAAAAAAACAGAGGTGTTTTTTGCGAAGTGCCTACCTGTAGATTTTGGCCTCTAGCTCAGCCGGCACCTAGGGAAACCTACCAAACCTGTGCATTTCTGAAAACTAGAGACCTAGGGGAATCCAAGGAGAGGTGACTTGCGGGGCTCGGACCAGGTTCTGTTACCCAGAATCCTTTGCAAACCTCAAAATTTGGCTAAAAAAACACATGTTCCTCACATTTCTGTGGCAGAAAGTTCTGGAATCTGAGAGGAGCTACAAATTTCCTTCCACCCAGCGTTCCCCCAAGTCTCCCGATAAAAATGATACCTGACTTGCGTGGGTAGGCCTAGCGCCGGCGACAGGAAACACCCCAAAGCGCAACGTGGACACATCCTAAATTTTGGAAAAAAACAGAGGTGTTTTTTGCGAAGTGCCTACCTGTAGATTTTGGCCTCTAGCTCAGCCGGCACCTAGGGAAACCTACCAAACCTGTGCATTTCTGAAAACTAGAGACCTAGGGGAATCCAAGGAGGGGTGACTTGCGGGGCTCGGACCAGGTTCTGTTACCCAGAATCCTTTGCAAACCTCAAAATTTGGCTAAAAAAACACATGTTCCTCACATTTCTGTGGCAGAAAGTTCTGGAATCTGAGAGGAGCTACAAATTTCCTTCCACCCAACGTTCCCCCAAGTCTCCCGATAAAAATGATACCTCACTTGCGTGGGTAGGCCTAGCGCCGGGGACAGGAAACACCCCAAAAGCGCAACGTGGACACATCCTAAATTTTGGAAAAAAACAGAGGTGTTTTTTGCGAAGTGCCTACCTGTAGATTTTGGCCTCTAGCTCAGCCGGCACCTAGGGAAACCTACCAAACCTGTGCATTTCTGAAAACTAGAGACCTAGGGGAATCCAAGGAGGGGTGACTTGCGGGGCTCGGACCAGGTTCTGTTACCCAGAATCCTTTGCAAACCTCAAAATTTGGCTAAACAAACACATGTTCCTCACATTTCTGTGGCAGAAAGTTCTGGAATCTGAGAGGAGCTACAAATTTCCTTCACCCAGCGTTCCCCCAAGTCTCCCGATCAAAATGATACCTCACTTGCGTGGGTAGGCCTAGCGCCGGCGACAGGAAACACCCCAAAGCGCAACGTGGACACATCCTAAATTTTGGAAAAAAACAGAGGTGTTTTTTGCGAAGTGCCTACCTGTAGATTTTGGCCTGTAGCTCAGCAGGCACCTAGGGAAACCTACCAAACCTGTGCATTTCTGAAAACTAGAGACCTAGGGGAATCCAAGGAGGGGTGACTTGCGGGGCTCGGACCAGGTTCTGTTACCCAGAATCCTTTGCAAACCTCAAAATTTGGCTAAAAAAACACATGTTCCTCACATTTCTGTGGCAGAAAGTTCTGGAATCTGAGAGGAGCTACAAATTTCCTTCCACCCAGCGTTCCCCCAAGTCTCCCGATAAAAATGATACCTCACTTGCGTGGGTAGGCCTAGCGCCGGCGACAGGAAACACCCCAAAGCGAAACGTGGACACATCCTAAATTTTGGAAAAAAACGGAGGTGTTTTTTGCGAAGTGCCTACCTGTAGATTTTGGCCTCTAGCTCAGCCGGCACCTAGGGAAACCTACCAAACCTGTGCATTTCTGAAAACTAGAGACCTAGGGGAATCCAAGGAGGGGTGACTTGCGGGGCTCAGACCAGGTTCTGTTACCCAGAATCCTTTGCAAACCTCAAAATTTGGCTAAAAAAACACATGTTCCTCACATTTCTGTGGCAGAAAGTTCTGGAATCTGAGAGGAGCTACAAATCTCCTTCCACCCAGCGTTCCCCCAAGTCTCCCGATAAAAATGATACCTCACTTGCGTGGGTAGGCCTAGCGCCGGCGACAGGAAACACCCCAAAGCGCAACGTGGACACATCCTAAATTTTGGAAAAAAACGGAGGTGTTTTTTGCGAAGTGCCTACCTGTAGATTTTGGCCTGTAGCTCAGCCGGCACCTAGGGAAACCTACCAAACCTGTGCATTTCTGAAAACTAGAGACCTAGGGGAATCCAAGGAGGAGTGACTTGCGGGGCTCGGACCAGGTTCTGTTACCCAGAATCCTTTGCAAACCTCAAAATTTGGCTAAAAAAACACATGTTCCTCACATTTCTGTGGCAGAAAGTTCTGGAATCTGAGAGGAGCTACAAATTTCCTTCACCCAGCGTTCCCCCAAGTCTCCCGATCAAAATGATACCTCACTTGCGTGGGTAGGCCTAGCGCCGGCGACAGGAAACACCCCAAAGCGCAACGTGGACACATCCTAAATTTTGGAAAAAAACAGAGGTGTTTTTTGCGAAGTGCCTACCTGTAGGTTTTGGCCTGTAGCTCAGCAGGCACCTAGGGAAACCTACCAAACCTGTGCATTTCTGAAAACTAGAGACCTAGGGGAATCCAAGGAGGGGTGACTTGCGGGGCTCGGACCAGGTTCTGTTACCCAGAATCCTTTGCAAACCTCAAAATTTGGCTAAAAAAACACATGTTCCTCACATTTCTGTGGCAGAAAGTTCTGGAATCTGAGAGGAGCTACAAATTTCCTTCCACCCAGCGTTCCCCCAAGTCTCCCGATAAAAATGATACCTCACTTGCGTGGGTAGGCCTAGCGCCGGCGACAGGAAACACCCCAAAGCGAAACGTGGACACATCCTAAATTTTGGGAAAAAACGGAGGTGTTTTTTGCGAAGTGCCTACCTGTAGATTTTGGCCTCTAGCTCAGCCGGCACCTAGGGAAACCTACCAAACCTGTGCATTTCTGAAAACTAGAGACCTTGGGGAATCCAAGGAGGGGTGACTTGCGGGGCTCGGACCAGGTTCTGTTACCCAGAATCCTTTGCAAACCTCAAAATTTGGCTAAAAAAACACATGTTCCTCACATTTCTGTGGCAGAAAGTTCTGGAATCTGAGAGGAGCTACAAATCTCCTTCCACCCAGCGTTCCCCCAAGTCTCCCGATAAAAATGATACCTCACTTGCGTGGGTAGGCCTAGCGCCGGCGACAGGAAACACCCCAAAGCGCAACGTGGACACATCCTAAATTTTGGAAAAAAACAGAGGTGTTTTTTGCGAAGTGCCTACCTGTAGATTTTGGCCTCTAGCTCAGCCGGCACCTAGGGAAACCTACCAAACCTGTGCATTTCTGAAAACTAGAGACCTAGGGGAATCCAAGGAGGGGTGACTTGCGGGGCTCGGACCAGGTTCTGTTACCCAGAATCCTTTGCAAACCTCAAAATTTGGCTAAACAAACACATGTTCCTCACATTTCTGTGGCAGAAAGTTCTGGAATCTGAGAGGAGCTACAAATTTCCTTCCACCCAGCGTTCCCCCAAGTCTCCCGATAAAAATGATACCTCACTTGCGTGGGTAGGCCTAGCGCCGGCTACAGGAAACACCCCAAAAGCGCAACGTGGACACATCCTAAATTTTGGAAAAAAACAGAGGTGTTTTTTGCGAAGTGCCTACCTGTAGATTTTGGCCTCTAGCTCAACCGGCACCTAGGGAAACCTACCAAACCTGTGCATTTCTGAAAACTAGAGACCTAGGGGAATCCAAGGAGGGGTGACTTGCGGGGCTCGGACCAGGTTCTGTTACCCAGAATCCTTTGCAAACCTCAAAATTTGGCTAAACAAACACATGTTCCCCACATTTCTGTGGCAGAAAGTTCTGGAATCTGAGAGGAGCTACAAATTTCCTTCCACCCAGCGTTCCCCCAAGTCTCCCGATAAAAATGATACCTCACTTGCGTGGGTAGGCCTAGCGCCGGCGACAGGAAACACCCCAAAGCGCAACGTGGACACATCCTAAATTTTGGAAAAAAACAGAGGTGTTTTTTGCGAAGTGCCTACCTGTAGATTTTGGCCTCTAGCTCAGCCGGCACCTAGGGAAACCTACCAAACCTGTGCATTTCTGAAAACTAGAGACCTAGGGGAATCCAAGGAGGGGTGACTTGCGGGGCTCGGACCAGGTTCTGTTACCCAGAATCCTTTGCAAACCTCAAAATTTGGCTAAAAAAACACATGTTCCTCACATTTCTGTGGCAGAAAGTTCTGGAATCTGAGAGGAGCTACAAATTTCCTTCCACCCAACGTTCCCCCAAGTCTCCCGATAAAAATGATACCTCACTTGCGTGGGTAGGCCTAGCGCCGGCGACAGGAAACACCCCAAAGCTCAACGTGGACACATCCTACATTTTGGAAAAAACCAGAGGTGTTTTTTGCGAAGTGCCTACCTGTAGATTTTGGCCTCTAGCTCAGCCGGCACCTAGGGAAACCTACCAAACCTGTGCATTTCTGAAAACTAGAGACCTAGGGGAATCCAAGGAGGGGTGACTTGCGGGGCTCGGACCAGGTTCTGTTACCCAGAATCCTTTGCAAACCTCAAAATTTGGCTAAAAAAACACATGTTCCTCACATTTCTGTGGCAGAAAGTTCTGGAATCTGAGAGGAGCTACAAATTTCCTTCCACCCAACGTTCCCCCAAGTCTCCCGATAAAAATGATACCTCACTTGCGTGGGTAGGCCTAGCGCCGGCGACAGGAAACACCCCAAAGCGCAACGTGGACACATCCTACATTTTGGAAAAAACCAGAGGTGTTTTTTGCGAAGTGCCTACCTGTAGATTTTGGCCTCTAGCTCAGCCGGCACCTAGGGAAACCTACCAAACCTGTGCATTTCTGAAAACTAGAGACCTAGGGGAATCCAAGGAGGGGTGACTTGGGGGGCTCGGACCAGGTTCTGTTACCCAGAATCCTTTGCAAACCTCAAAATTTGGCTAAAAAAACACACGTTCCTCACATTTCTGTGGCAGAAAGTTCTGGAATCTGAGAGGAGCTACAAATTTCCTTCCACCCAGCGTTCCCCCAAGTCTCCCGATAAAAATGATACCTCACTTGCGTGGGTAGGCCTAGCGCCGGCGACAGGAAACACCCCAAAGCGCAACGTGGACACATCCTAAATTTTTGAAAAAAACAGAGGTGTTTTTTGCGAAGTGCCTACCTGTAGATTTTGGCCTCTAGCTCAGCCGGCACCTAGGGAAACCTACCAAACCTGTGCATTTCTGAAAACTAGAGACCTAGGGGAATCCAAGGAGGGGTGACTTGCGGGGCTCATACCAGGTTCTGTTACCCAGAATCCTTTGCAAACCTCAAAATTTGGCTAAAAAAACACATGTTCCTCACATTTCTGTGGCAGAAAGTTCTGGAATCTGAGAGGAGCTACAAATTTCCTTCCACCCAGCGTTCCCCCAAGTCTCCCGATAAAAATGATACCTCACTTGCGTGGGTAGGCCTAGCGCCGGCGACAGGAAACACCCCAAAGCGCAACGTGGACACATCCTAAATTTTGGAAAAAAACGGAGGTGTTTTTTGCGAAGTGCCTACCTGTAGATTTTGGCCTCTAGCTCAGCCGGCACCTAGGGAAACCTACGAAACCTGTGCATTTCTGAAAACTAGAGACCTAGGGGAATCCAAGGAGGGGTGACTTGCGGGGCTCGGACCAGGTTCTGTTACCCAGAATCCTTTGCAAACCTCAAAATTTGGCTAAAAAAACACATTTTCCTCACATTTCTGTGGCAGAAAGTTCTGGAATCTGAGAGGAGCTCCAAATTTCCTTCCACCCAGCGTTCCCCCAAGTCTCCCCATAAAAATGATACCTCACTTGCGTGGGTAGGCCTAGCGCCGGCGACAGGAAACACCCCAAAGCGCAACGTGGACACATCCTAAATTTTGGAAAAAAACAGAGGTGTTTTTTGCGAAGTGCCTACCTGTAGATTTTGGCCTCTAGCTCAGCCGGCACCTAGGGAAACCTACCAAACCTGTGCATTTCTGAAAACTAGAGACCTAGGGGAATCCAAGGAGGGGTGACTTGCGGGGCTCGGACCAGGTTCTGTTACCCAGAATCCTTTGCAAACCTCAAAATTTGGCTAAAAAAACACATGTTCCTCACATTTCTGTGGCAGAAAGTTCTGGAATCTGAGAGGAGCTACAAATTTCCTTCCACCCAGCGTTCCCCCAAGTCTCCCGATAAAAATGATACCTCACTTGCGTGGGTAGGCCTAGCGCCGGCGACAGGAAACACCCCAAAGCGCAACGTGGACACATCCTAAATTTTGGAAAAAAACAGAGGTGTTTTTTGCGAAGTGCCTACCTGTAGATTTTGGCCTCTAGCTCAGCCGGCACCTAGGGAAACCTACCAAACCTGTGCATTTCTGAAAACTAGAGACCTAGGGGAATCCAAGGAGGGGTGACTTGCGGGGCTCGGACCAGGTTCTGTTACCCAGAATCCTTTGCAAACCTCAAAATTTGGCTAAAAAAACACATGTTCCTCACATTTCTGTGGCAGAAAGTTCTGGAATCTGAGAGGAGCTACAAATTTCCTTCCACCCAACGTTCCCCCAAGTCTCCCGATAAAAATGATACCTCACTTGCGTGGGTAGGCCTAGCGCCGGCGACAGGAAACACCCCAAAGCGCAACGTGGACACATCCTAAATTTTGGAAAAAAACAGAGGTGTTTTTTGCGAAGTGCCTACCTGTAGATTTTGGCCTCTAGCTCAGCCGGCACCTAGGGAAACCTACCAAACCTGTGCATTTCTGAAAACTATAGACCTAGGGGAATCCAAGGAGGGGTGACTTGCGGGGCTCGGACCAGGTTCTGTTACCCAGAATCCTTTGCAAACCTCAAAATTTGGCTAAACAAACACATGTTCCTCACATTTCTGTGGCAGAAAGTTCTGGAATCTGAGAGGAGCTACAAATTTCCTTCCACCCAGCGTTCCCCCAAGTCTCCCGATAAAAATGATACCTCACTTGTGTGGGTAGGCCTAGCGCCGGCTACAGGAAACACCCCAAAAGCGCAACGTGGACACATCCTAAATTTTGGAAAAAAACAGAGGTGTTTTTTGCGAAGTGCCTACCTGTAGATTTTGGCCTCTAGCTCAACCGGCACCTAGGGAAACCTACCAAACCTGTGCATTTCTGAAAACTAGAGACCTAGGGGAATCCAAGGAGGGGTGACTTGCGGGGCTCGGACCAGGTTCTGTTACCCAGAATCCTTTGCAAACCTCAAAATTTGGCTAAAAAAACACATTTTCCTCACATTTCTGTGGCAGAAAGTTCTGGAATCTGAGAGGAGCTCCAAATTTCCTTCCACCCAGCGTTCCCCCAAGTCTCCCCATAAAAATGATACCTCACTTGCGTGGGTAGGCCTAGCGCCGGCGACAGGAAACACCCCAAAGCGCAACGTGGACACATCCTAAATTTTGGAAAAAAACAGAGGTGTTTTTTGCGAAGTGCCTACCTGTAGATTTTGGCCTCTAGCTCAGCCGGCACCTAGGGAAACCTACCAAACCTGTGCATTTCTGAAAACTAGAGACCTAGGGGAATCCAAGGAGGGGTGACTTGCGGGGCTCGGACCAGGTTCTGTTACCCAGAATCCTTTGCAAACCTCAAAATTTGGCTAAAAAAACACATGTTCCTCACATTTCTGTGGCAGAAAGTTCTGGAATCTGAGAGGAGCTACAAATTTCCTTCCACCCAGCGTTCCCCCAAGTCTCCCGATAAAAATGATACCTCACTTGCGTGGGTAGGCCTAGCGCCGGGGACAGGAAACACCCCAAAGCGCAACGTGGACACATCCTAAATTTTGGAAAAAAACAGAGGTGTTTTTTGCGAAGTGCCTACCTGTAGATTTTGGCCTCTAGCTCAGCCGGCACCTAGGGAAACCTACCAAACCTGTGCATTTCTGAAAACTAGAGACCTAGGGGAATCCAAGGAGGGGTGACTTGCGGGGCTCGGACCAGGTTCTGTTACCCAGAATCCTTTGCAAACCTCAAAATTTGGCTAAAAAAACACATGTTCCTCACATTTCTGTGGCAGAAAGTTCTGGAATCTGAGAGGAGCTACAAATTTCCTTCACCCAGCGTTCCCCCAAGTCTCCCGATCAAAATGATACCTCACTTGCGTGGGTAGGCCTAGCGCCGGCGACAGGAAACACCCCAAAGCGCAACGTGGACACATCCTAAATTTTGGAAAAAAACAGAGGTGTTTTTTGCGAAGTGCCTACCTGTAGATTTTGGCCTGTAGCTCAGCAGGCACCTAGGGAAACCTACCAAACCTGTGCATTTCTGAAAACTAGAGACCTAGGGGAATCCAAGGAGGGGTGACTTGCGGGGCTCGGACCAGGTTCTGTTACCCAGAATCCTTTGAAAACCTCAAAATTTGGCTAAAAAAACACATGTTCCTCACATTTCTGTGGCAGAAAGTTCTGGAATCTGAGAGGAGCTACAAATTTCCTTCCACCCAGCGTTCCCCCAAGTCTCCCGATAAAAATGATACCTCACTTGCGTGGGTAGGCCTAGCGCCGGCGACAGGAAACACCCCAAAGCGAAACGTGGACACATCCTAAATTTTGGAAAAAAACGGAGGTGTTTTTTGCGAGGTGCCTACCTGTAGATTTTGGCCTCTAGCTCAGCCGGCACCTAGGGAAACCTACCAAACCTGTGCATTTCTGAAAACTAGAGACCTAGGGGAATCCAAGGAGGGGTGACTTGCGGGGCTCAGACCAGGTTCTGTTACCCAGAATCCTTTGCAAACCTCAAAATTTGGCTAAAAAAACACATGTTCCTCACATTTCTGTGGCAGAAAGTTCTGGAATCTGAGAGGAGCTACAAATCTCCTTCCACCCAGCGTTCCCCCAAGTCTCCCGATAAAAATGATACCTCACTTGCGTGGGTAGGCCTAGCACCGGCGACAGGAAACACCCCAAAGCGCAACGTGGACACATCCTAAATTTTGGAAAAAAACGGAGGTGTTTTTTGCGAAGTGCCTACCTGTAGATTTTGGCCTGTAGCTCAGCCGGCACCTAGGGAAACCTACCAAACCTGTGCATTTCTGAAAACTAGAGACCTAGGGGAATCCAAGGAGGAGTGACTTGCGGGGCTCGGACCAGGTTCTGTTACCCAGAATCCTTTGCAAACCTCAAAATTTGGCTAAAAAAACACATGTTCCTCACATTTCTGTGGCAGAAAGTTCTGGAATCTGAGAGGAGCTACAAATTTCCTTCACTCAGCGTTCCCCCAAGTCTCCCGATCAAAATGATACCTCACTTGCGTGGGTAGGCCTAGCGCCGGCGACAGGAAACACCCCAAAGCGCAACGTGGACACATCCTAAATTTTGGAAAAAAACAGAGGTGTTTTTTGCGAAGTGCCTACCTGTAGATTTTGGCCTGTAGCTCAGCAGGCACCTAGGGAAACCTACCAAACCTGTGCATTTCTGAAAACTAGAGACCTAGGGGAATCCAAGGAGGGGTGACTTGCGGGGCTCGGACCAGGTTCTGTTACCCAGAATCCTTTGCAAACCTCAAAATTTGGCTAAAAAAACACATGTTCCTCACATTTCTGTGGCAGAAAGTTCTGGAATCTGAGAGGAGCTACAAATTTCCTTCCACCCAGCGTTCCCCCAAGTCTCCCGATAAAAATGATACCTCACTTGCGTGGGTAGGCCTAGCGCCGGCGACAGGAAACACCCCAAAGCGAAACGTGGACACATCCTAAATTTTGGAAAAAAACTGAGGTGTTTTTTGCGAAGTGCCTACCTGTAGGTTTTGGCCTCTAGCTCAGCCGGCACCTAGGGAAACCTACCAAACCTGTGCATTTCTGAAAGCTAGAGACCTAGGGGAATCCAAGGAGGGGTGACTTGCGGGGCTCGGACCAGGTTCTGTTACCCAGAATCCTTTGCAAACCTCAAAATTTGGCTAAAAAAACACATGTTCCTCACATTTCTGTGGCAGAAAGTTCTGGAATCTGAGAGGAGCTACAAATTTCCTTCCACCCAGCGTTCCCCCAAGTCTCCCGATAAAAATGATACCTCACTTGCGTGGGTAGGCCTAGCGCCGGCGACAGGAAACACCCCAAAGCGCAACGTGGACACATCCTAAATTTTGGAAAAAAACAGAGGTGTTTTTTGCGAAGTGCCTACCTGTAGATTTTGGCCTCTAGCTCAGCCGGCACCTAGGGAAACCTACCAAACCTGTGCATTTCTGAAAACTAGAGACCTAGGGGAATCCAAGGAGGGGTGACTTGCGGGGCTCGGACCAGGTTCTGTTACCCAGAATCCTTTGCAAACCTCAAAATTTGGCTAAACAAACACATGTTCCTCACATTTCTGTGGCAGAAAGTTCTGGAATCTGAGAGGAGCTACAAATTTCCTTCCACCCAGCGTTCCCCCAAGTCTCCCGATAAAAATTATACCTCACTTGCGTGGGTAGGCCTAGCGCCGGCTACAGGAAACACCCCAAAAGCGCAACGTGGACACATCCTAAATTTTGGAAAAAAACAGAGGTGTTTTTTGCGAAGTGCCTACCTGTAGATTTTGGCCTCTAGCTCAACCGGCACCTAGGGAAACCTACCAAACCTGTGCATTTCTGAAAACTAGAGACCTAGGGGAATCCAAGGAGGGGTGACTTGCGAGGCTCGGACCAGGTTCTGTTACCCAGAATCCTTTGCAAACCTCAAAATTTGGCTAAACAAACACATGTTCCCCACATTTCTCTGGCAGAAAGTTCTGGAATCTGAGAGGAGCTACAAATTTCCTTCCACCCAGCGTTCCCCCAAGTCTCCCGATAAAAATGATACCTCACTTGCGTGGGTAGGCCTAGCGCCGGCGACAGGAAACACCCCAAAGCGCAACGTGGACACATCCTAAATTTTGGAAAAAAACAGAGGTGTTTTTTGCGAAGTCCCTACCTGTAGATTTTGGCCTCTAGCTCAGCCGGCACCTAGGGAAACCTACCAAACCTGTGCATTTCTGAAAACTAGAGACCTAGGGGAATCCAAGGAGGGGTGACTTGCGGGGCTCGGACCAGGTTCTGTTACCCAGAATCCTTATCAAACCTCAAAATTTGGCTAAAAAAACACATGTTCCTCACATTTCTGTGGCAGAAAGTTCTGGAATCTGAGAGGAGCTACAAATTTCCTTCCACCCAACGTTCCCCCAAGTCTCCCGATAAAAATGATACCTCACTTGCGTGGGTAGGCCTAGCGCCGGCGACAGGAAACACCCCAAAGCGCAACGTGGACACATCCTACATTTTGGAAAAAACCAGAGGTGTTTTTTGCGAAGTGCCTACCTGTAGATTTTGGCCTCTAGCTCAACCGGCACCTAGGGAAACCTACCAAACCTGTGCATTTCTGAAAACTAGAGACCTAGGGGAATCCAAGGAGGGGTGACTTGCGGGGCTCGGACCAGGTTCTGTTACCCAGAATCCTTTGCAAACCTCAAAATTTGGCTAAAAAAACACATGTTCCTCACATTTCTGTGGCAGAAAGTTCTGGAATCTGAGAGGAGCTACAAATTTCCTTCCACCCAACGTTCCCCCAAGTCTCCCGATAAAAATGATACCTCACTTGCGTGGGTAGGCCTAGCGCCGGCGACAGGAAACACCCCAAAGCGCAACGTGGACACATCCTACATTTTGGAAAAAACCAGAGGTGTTTTTTGCGAAGTGCCTACCTGTAGATTTTGGCCTCTAGCTCAGCCGGCACCTAGGGAAACCTACCAAACCTGTGCATTTCTGAAAACTAGAGACCTAGGGGAATCCAAGGAGGGGTGACTTGCGGGGCTCGGACCAGGTTCTGTTACCCAGAATCCTTTGCAAACCTCAAAATTTGGCTAAAAAAACACATGTTCCTCACATTTCTGTGGCAGAAAGTTCTGGAATCTGAGAGGAGCTACAAATTTCCTTCCACCCAGCGTTCCCCCAAGTCTCCCGATAAAAATGATACCTCACTTGCGTGGGTAGGCCTAGCGCCGGCGACAGGAAACACCCCAAAGCGCAACGTGGACACATCCTAAATTTTTGAAAAAAACAGAGGTGTTTTTTGCGAAGTGCCTACCTGTAGATTTTGGCCTCTAGCTCAGCCGGCACCTAGGGAAACCTACCAAACCTGTGCATTTCTGAAAACTAGAGACCTAGGGGAATCCAAGGAGGGGTGACTTGCGGGGCTCATACCAGGTTCTGTTACCCAGAATCCTTTGCAAACCTCAAAATTTGGCTAAAAAAACACATGTTCCTCACATTTCTGTGGCAGAAAGTTCTGGAATCTGAGAGGAGCTACAAATTTCCTTCCACCCAGCGTTCCCCCAAGTCTCCCGATAAAAATGATACCTCACTTGCGTGGGTAGGCCTAGCGCCGGCGACAGGAAACACCCCAAAGCGCAACGTGGACACATCCTAAATTTTGGAAAAAAACGGAGGTGTTTTTTGCGAAGTGCCTACCTGTAGATTTTGGCCTCTAGCTCAGCCGGCACCTAGGGAAACCTACCAAACCTGTGCATTTCTGAAAACTAGAGACCTAGGGGAATCCAAGGAGGGGTGACTTGCGGGGCTCGGACCAGGTTCTGTTACCCAGAATCCTTTGCAAACCTCAAAATTTGGCTAAAAAAACACATTTTCCTCACATTTCTGTGGCAGAAAGTTCTGGAATCTGAGAGGAGCTCCAAATTTCCTTCCACCCAGCGTTCCCCCAAGTCTCCCCATAAAAATGATACCTCACTTGCGTGGGTAGGCCTAGCGCCGGCGACAGGAAACACCCCAAAGCGCAACGTGGACACATCCTAAATTTTGGAAAAAAACAGAGGTGTTTTTTGCGAAGTGCCTACCTGTAGATTTTGGCCTCTAGCTCAGCCGGCACCTAGGGAAACCTACCAAACCTGTGCATTTCTGAAAACTAGAGACCTAGGGGAATCCAAGGAGGGGTGACTTGCGGGGCTCGGACCAGGTTCTGTTACCCAGAATCCTTTGCAAACCTCAAAATTTGGCTAAAAAAACACATGTTCCTCACATTTCTGTGGCAGAAAGTTCTGGAATCTGAGAGGAGCTACAAATTTCCTTCCACCCAGCGTTCCCCCAAGTCTCCCGATAAAAATGATACCTCACTTGCGTGGGTAGGCCTAGCGCCGGCGACAGGAAACACCCCAAAGCGCAACGTGGACACATCCTAAATTTTGGAAAAAAACAGAGGTGTTTTTTGCGAAGTGCCTACCTGTAGATTTTGGCCTCTAGCTCAGCCGGCACCTAGGGAAACCTACCAAACCTGTGCATTTCTGAAAACTAGAGACCTAGGGGAATCCAAGGAGGGGTGACTTGCGGGGCTCGGACCAGGTTCTGTTACCCAGAATCCTTTGCAAACCTCAAAATTTGGCTAAAAAAACACATGTTCCTCACATTTCTGTGGCAGAAAGTTCTGGAATCTGAGAGGAGCTACAAATTTCCTTCCACCCAACGTTCCCCCAAGTCTCCCGATAAAAATGATACCTCACTTGCGTGGGTAGGCCTAGCGCCGGCGACAGGAAACACCCCAAAGCGCAACGTGGACACATCCTAAATTTTGGAAAAAAACAGAGGTGTTTTTTGCGAAGTGCCTACCTGTAGATTTTGGCCTCTAGCTCAGCCGGCACCTAGGGAAACCTACCAAACCTGTGCTTTTCTGAAAACTAGAGACCTAGGGGAATCCAAGGAGGGGTGACTTGCGGGGCTCGGACCAGGTTCTGTTACCCAGAATCCTTTGAAAACCTCAAAATTTGGCTAAAAAAACACATGTTCCTCACATTTCTGTGGCAGAAAGTTCTGGAATCTGAGAGGAGCTACAAATTTCCTTCCACCCAGCGTTCCCCCAAGTCTCCCGATAAAAATGATACCTCACTTGCGTGGGTAGGCCTAGCGCCGGCGACAGGAAACACCCCAAAGCGAAACGTGGACACATCCTAAATTTTGGAAAAAAACGGAGGTGTTTTTTGCGAGGTGCCTACCTGTAGATTTTGGCCTCTAGCTCAGCCGGCACCTAGGGAAACCTACCAAACCTGTGCATTTCTGAAAACTAGAGACCTAGGGGAATCCAAGGAGGGGTGACTTGCGGGGCTCAGACCAGGTTCTGTTACCCAGAATCCTTTGCAAACCTCAAAATTTGGCTAAAAAAACACATGTTCCTCACATTTCTGTGGCAGAAAGTTCTGGAATCTGAGAGGAGCTACAAATCTCCTTCCACCCAGCGTTCCCCCAAGTCTCCCGATAAAAATGATACCTCACTTGCGTGGGTAGGCCTAGCACCGGCGACAGGAAACACCCCAAAGCGCAACGTGGACACATCCTAAATTTTGGAAAAAAACGGAGGTGTTTTTTGCGAAGTGCCTACCTGTAGATTTTGGCCTGTAGCTCAGCCGGCACCTAGGGAAACCTACCAAACCTGTGCATTTCTGAAAACTAGAGAACTAGGGGAATCCAAGGAGGAGTGACTTGCGGGGCTCGGACCAGGTTCTGTTACCCAGAATCCTTTGCAAACCTCAAAATTTGGCTAAAAAAACACATGTTCCTCACATTTCTGTGGCAGAAAGTTCTGGAATCTGAGAGGAGCTACAAATTTCCTTCACTCAGCGTTCCCCCAAGTCTCCCGATCAAAATGATACCTCACTTGCGTGGGTAGGCCTAGCGCCGGCGACAGGAAACACCCCAAAGCGCAACGTGGACACATCCTAAATTTTGGAAAAAAACAGAGGTGTTTTTTGCGAAGTGCCTACCTGTAGATTTTGGCCTGTAGCTCAGCAGGCACCTAGGGAAACCTACCAAACCTGTGCATTTCTGAAAACTAGAGACCTAGGGGAATCCAAGGAGGGGTGACTTGCGGGGCTCGGACCAGGTTCTGTTACCCAGAATCCTTTGCAAACCTCAAAATTTGGCTAAAAAAACACATGTTCCTCACATTTCTGTGGCAGAAAGTTCTGGAATCTGAGAGGAGCTACAAATTTCCTTCCACCCAGCGTTCCCCCAAGTCTCCCGATAAAAATGATACCTCACTTGCGTGGGTAGGCCTAGCGCCGGCGACAGGAAACACCCCAAAGCGAAACGTGGACACATCCTAAATTTTGGAAAAAAACTGAGGTGTTTTTTGCGAAGTGCCTACCTGTAGGTTTTGGCCTCTAGCTCAGCCGGCACCTAGGGAAACCTACCAAACCTGTGCATTTCTGAAAACTAGAGACCTAGGGGAATCCAAGGAGGGGTGACTTGCGGGGCTCGGACCAGGTTCTGTTACCCAGAATCCTTTGCAAACCTCAAAATTTGGCTAAAAAAACACATGTTCCTCACATTTCTGTGGCAGAAAGTTCTGGAATCTGAGAGGAGCTACAAATTTCCTTCCACCCAGCGTTCCCCCAAGTCTCCCGATAAAAATGATACCTCACTTGCGTGGGTAGGCCTAGCGCCGGCGACAGGAAACACCCCAAAGCGCAACGTGGACACATCCTAAATTTTGGAAAAAAACAGAGGTGTTTTTTGCGAAGTGCCTACCTGTAGATTTTGGCCTCTAGCTCAGCCGGCACCTAGGGAAACCTACCAAACCTGTGCATTTCTGAAAACTAGAGACCTAGGGGAATCCAAGGAGGGGTGACTTGCGGGGCTCGGACCAGGTTCTGTTACCCAGAATCCTTTGCAAACCTCAAAATTTGGCTAAACAAACACATGTTCCTCACATTTCTGTGGCAGAAAGTTCTGGAATCTGAGAGGAGCTACAAATTTCCTTCCACCCAGCGTTCCCCCAAGTCTCCCGATAAAAATGATACCTCACTTGCGTGGGTAGGCCTAGCGCCGGCTACAGGAAACACCCCAAAAGCGCAACGTGGACACATCCTAAATTTTGGAAAAAAACAGAGGTGTTTTTTGCGAAGTGCCTACCTGTAGATTTTGGCCTCTAGCTCAACCGGCACCTAGGGAAACCTACCAAACCTGTGCATTTCTGAAAACTAGAGACCTAGGGGAATCCAAGGAGGGGTGACTTGCGAGGCTCGGACCAGGTTCTGTTACCCAGAATCCTTTGCAAACCTCAAAATTTGGCTAAACAAACACATGTTCCCCACATTTCTCTGGCAGAAAGTTCTGGAATCTGAGAGGAGCTACAAATTTCCTTCCACCCAGCGTTCCCCCAAGTCTCCCGATAAAAATGATACCTCACTTGCGTGGGTAGGCCTAGCGCCGGCGACAGGAAACACCCCAAAGCGCAACGTGGACACATCCTAAATTTTGGAAAAAAACAGAGGTGTTTTTTGCGAAGTCCCTACCTGTAGATTTTGGCCTCTAGCTCAGCCGGCACCTAGGGAAACCTACCAAACCTGTGCATTTCTGAAAACTAGAGACCTAGGGGAATCCAAGGAGGGGTGACTTGCGGGGCTCGGACCAGGTTCTGTTACCCAGAATCCTTTGCAAACCTCAAAATTTGGCTAAAAAAACACATGTTCCTCACATTTCTGTGGCAGAAAGTTCTGGAATCTGAGAGGAGCTACAAATTTCCTTCCACCCAACGTTCCCCCAAGTCTCCCGATAAAAATGATACCTCACTTGCGTGGGTAGGCCTAGCGCCGGCGACAGGAAACACCCCAAAGCGCAACGTGGACACATCCTACATTTTGGAAAAAACCAGAGGTGTTTTTTGCGAAGTGCCTACCTGTAGATTTTGGCCTCTAGCTCAACCGGCACCTAGGGAAACCTACCAAACCTGTGCATTTCTGAAAACTAGAGACCTAGGGGAATCCAAGGAGGGGTGACTTGCGGGGCTCGGACCAGGTTCTGTTACCCAGAATCCTTTGCAAACCTCAAAATTTGGCTAAAAAAACACATGTTCCTCACATTTCTGTGGCAGAAAGTTCTGGAATCTGAGAGGAGCTACAAATTTCCTTCCACCCAACGTTCCCCCAAGTCTCCCGATAAAAATGATACCTCACTTGCGTGGGTAGGCCTAGCGCCGGCGACAGGAAACACCCCAAAGCGCAACGTGGACACATCCTACATTTTGGAAAAAACCAGAGGTGTTTTTTGCGAAGTGCCTACCTGTAGATTTTGGCCTCTAGCTCAGCCGGCACCTAGGGAAACCTACCAAACCTGTGCATTTCTGAAAACTAGAGACCTAGGGGAATCCAAGGAGGGGTGACTTGCGGGGCTCGGACCAGGTTCTGTTACCCAGAATCCTTTGCAAACCTCAAAATTTGGCTAAAAAAACACATGTTCCTCACATTTCTGTGGCAGAAAGTTCTGGAATCTGAGAGGAGCTACAAATTTCCTTCCACCCAGCGTTCCCCCAAGTCTCCCGATAAAAATGATACCTCACTTGCGTGGGTAGGCCTAGCGCCGGCGACAGGAAACACCCCAAAGCGCAACGTGGACACATCCTAAATTTTTGAAAAAAACAGAGGTGTTTTTTGCGAAGTGCCTACCTGTAGATTTTGGCCTCTAGCTCAGCCGGCACCTAGGGAAACCTACCAAACCTGTGCATTTCTGAAAACTAGAGACCTAGGGGAATCCAAGGAGGGGTGACTTGCGGGGCTCATACCAGGTTCTGTTACCCAGAATCCTTTGCAAACCTCAAAATTTGGCTAAAAAAACACATGTTCCTCACATTTCTGTGGCAGAAAGTTCTGGAATCTGAGAGGAGCTACAAATTTCCTTCCACCCAGCGTTCCCCCAAGTCTCCCGATAAAAATGATACCTCACTTGCGTGGGTAGGCCTAGCGCCGGCGACAGGAAACACCCCAAAGCGCAACGTGGACACATCCTAAATTTTGGAAAAAAACGGAGGTGTTTTTTGCGAAGTGCCTACCTGTAGATTTTGGCCTCTAGCTCAGCCGGCACCTAGGGAAACCTACCAAACCTGTGCATTTCTGAAAACTAGAGACCTAGGGGAATCCAAGGAGGGGTGACTTGCGGGGCTCGGACCAGGTTCTGTTACCCAGAATCCTTTGCAAACCTCAAAATTTGGCTAAAAAAACACATTTTCCTCACATTTCTGTGGCAGAAAGTTCTGGAATCTGAGAGGAGCTCCAAATTTCCTTCCACCCAGCGTTCCCCCAAGTCTCCCCATAAAAATGATACCTCACTTGCGTGGGTAGGCCTAGCGCCGGCGACAGGAAACACCCCAAAGCGCAACGTGGACACATCCTAAATTTTGGAAAAAAACAGAGGTGTTTTTTGCGAAGTGCCTACCTGTAGATTTTGGCCTCTAGCTCAGCCGGCACCTAGGGAAACCTACCAAACCTGTGCATTTCTGAAAACTAGAGACCTAGGGGAATCCAAGGAGGGGTGACTTGCGGGGCTCGGACCAGGTTCTGTTACCCAGAATCCTTTGCAAACCTCAAAATTTGGCTAAAAAAACACATGTTCCTCACATTTCTGTGGCAGAAAGTTCTGGAATCTGAGAGGAGCTACAAATTTCCTTCCACCCAGCGTTCCCCCAAGTCTCCCGATAAAAATGATACCTCACTTGCGTGGGTAGGCCTAGCGCCGGCGACAGGAAACACCCCAAAGCGCAACGTGGACACATCCTAAATTTTGGAAAAAAACAGAGGTGTTTTTTGCGAAGTGCCTACCTGTAGATTTTGGCCTCTAGCTCAGCCGGCACCTAGGGAAACCTACCAAACCTGTGCATTTCTGAAAACTAGAGACCTAGGGGAATCCAAGGAGGGGTGACTTGCGGGGCTCGGACCAGGTTCTGTTACCCAGAATCCTTTGCAAACCTCAAAATTTGGCTAAAAAAACACATGTTCCTCACATTTCTGTGGCAGAAAGTTCTGGAATCTGAGAGGAGCTACAAATTTCCTTCCACCCAACGTTCCCCCAAGTCTCCCGATAAAAATGATACCTCACTTGCGTGGGTAGGCCTAGCGCCGGCGACAGGAAACACCCCAAAGCGCAACGTGGACACATCCTAAATTTTGGAAAAAAACAGAGGTGTTTTTTGCGAAGTGCCTACCTGTAGATTTTGGCCTCTAGCTCAGCCGGCACCTAGGGAAACCTACCAAACCTGTGCTTTTCTAAAAACTAGAGACCTAGGGGAATCCAAGGAGGGGTGACTTGCGGGGCTCGGACCAGGTTCTGTTACCCAGAATCCTTTGCAAACCTCAAAATTTGGCTAAACAAACACATGTTCCTCACATTTCTGTGGCAGAAAGTTCTGGAATCTGAGAGGAGCTACAAATTTCCTTCCACCCAGCGTTCCCCCAAGTCTCCCGATAAAAATGATACCTCACTTGTGTGGGTAGGCCTAGCGCCGGCTACAGGAAACACCCCAAAAGCGCAACGTGGACACATCCTAAATTTTGGAAAAAAACAGAGGTGTTTTTTGCGAAGTGCCTACCTGTAGATTTTGGCCTCTAGCTCAACCGGCACCTAGGGAAACCTACCAAACCTGTGCATTTCTGAAAACTAGAGACCTAGGGGAATCCAAGGAGGGGTGACTTGCGGGGCTCGGACCAGGTTCTGTTACCCAGAATCCTTTGCAAACCTCAAAATTTGGCTAAAAAAACACATTTTCCTCACATTTCTGTGGCAGAAAGTTCTGGAATCTGAGAGGAGCTCCAAATTTCCTTCCACCCAGCGTTCCCCCAAGTCTCCCCATAAAAATGATACCTCACTTGCGTGGGTAGGCCTAGCGCCGGCGACAGGAAACACCCCAAAGCGCAACGTGGACACATCCTAAATTTTGGAAAAAAACAGAGGTGTTTTTTGCGAAGTGCCTACCTGTAGATTTTGGCCTCTAGCTCAGCCGGCACCTAGGGAAACCTACCAAACCTGTGCATTTCTGAAAACTAGAGACCTAGGGGAATCCAAGGAGGGGTGACTTGTGGGGCTCGGACCAGGTTCTGTTACCCAGAATCCTTTGCAAACCTCAAAATTTGGCTAAAAAAACACATGTTCCTCACATTTCTGTGGCAGAAAGTTCTGGAATCTGAGAGGAGCTACAAATTTCCTTCCACCCAGCGTTCCCCCAAGTCTCCCGATAAAAATGATACCTCACTTGCGTGGGTAGGCCTAGCGCCGGCGACAGGAAACACCCCAAAGCGCAACGTGGACACATCCTAAATTTTGGAAAAAAACAGAGGTGTTTTTTGCGAAGTGCCTACCTGTAGATTTTGGCCTCTAGCTCAGCCGGCACCTAGGGAAACCTACCAAACCTGTGCATTTCTGAAAACTAGAGACCTAGGGGAATCCAAGGAGGGGTGACTTGCGGGGCTCGGACCAGGTTCTGTTACCCAGAATCCTTTGCAAACCTCAAAATTTGGCTAAAAAAACACATGTTCCTCACATTTCTGTGGCAGAAAGTTCTGGAATCTGAGAGGAGCTACAAATTTCCTTCCACCCAGCGTTCCCCCAAGTCTCCCGATAAAAATGATACCTCACTTGCGTGGGTAGGCCTAGCGCCGGCGACAGGAAACACCCCAAAGCGCAACGTGGACACATCCTAAATTTTGGAAAAAAACAGAGGTGTTTTTTGCGAAGTGCCTACCTGTAGATTTTGGCCTCTAGCTCAGCCGGCACCTAGGGAAACCTACCAAACCTGTGCATTTCTGACAACTAGAGACCTAGGGGAATCCAAGGAGGGGTGACTTGCGGGGCTCGGACCAAGTTCTGTTACCCAGAATCCTTTGCAAACCTCAAAATTTGGCTAAAAAAACACATGTTCCTCACATTTCTGTGGCAGAAAGTTCTGGAATCTGAGAGGAGCTACAAATTTCCTTCCACCCAACGTTCCCCCAAGTCTCCCGATAAAAATGATACCTCACTTGCGTGGGTAGGCCTAGCGCCGGCGACAGGAAACACCCCAAAGCGCAACGTGGACACATCCTAAATTTTGGAAAAAAACAGAGGTGTTTTTTGCGAAGTGCCTACCTGTAGATTTTGGCCTGTAGCTCAGCCGGCACCTAGGGAAACCTACCAAACCTGTGCATTTCTGAAAACTAGAGACCTAGGGGAATCCAAGGAGGGGTGACTTGCGGGGCTCGGACCAGGTTCTGTTACCCAGAATCCTTTGCAAACCTCAAAATTTGGCTAAAAAAACACATGTTCCTCACATTTCTGTGGCAGAAAGTTCTGGAATCTGAGAGGAGCTACAAATTTCCTTCCACCCAGCGTTCCCCCAAGTCTCCCGATAAAAATGATACCTCACTTGCGTGGGTAGGCCTAGCGCCGGCGACAGGAAACACCCCAAAGCGCAACGTGGACACATCCTAAATTTTGGAAAAAAACAGAGGTGTTTTTTGCGAAGTGCCTACCTGTAGATTTTGGCCTCTAGCTCAGCCGGCACCTAGGGAAACCTACCAAACCTGTGCATTTCTGAAAACTAGAGACCTAGGGGAATCCAAGGAGGGGTGACTTGCGGGGCTCGGACCAGGTTCTGTTACCCAGAATCCTTTGCAAACCTCAAAATTTGGCTAAAAAAACACATGTTCCTCACATTTCTGTGGCAGAAAGTTCTGGAATCTGAGAGGAGCTACAAATTTCCTTCCACCCAGCGTTCCCCCAAGTCTCCCGATAAAAATGATACCTCACTTGCGTGGGTAGGCCTAGCGCCGGCGACAGGAAACACCCCAAAGCGCAACGTGGACACATCCTAAATTTTGGAAAAAAACAGAGGTGTTTTTTGCGAAGTGCCTACCTGTAGATTTTGGCCTCTAGCTCAGCCGGCACCTAGGGAAACCTACCAAACCTGTGCATTTCTGACAACTAGAGACCTAGGGGAATCCAAGGAGGGGTGACTTGCGGGGCTCATACCAGGTTCTGTTACCCAGAATCCTTTGCAAACCTCAAAATTTGGCTAAAAAAACACATGTTCCTCACATTTCTGTGGCAGAAAGTTCTGGAATCTGAGAGGAGCTACAAATTTCCTTCCACCCAGCGTTCCCCCAAGTCTCCCGATAAAAATGATACCTCACTTGCGTGGGTAGGCCTAGCGCCGGCGACAGGAAACACCCCAAAGCGCAACGTGGACACATCCTAAATTTTGGAAAAAAACGGAGGTGTTTTTTGCGAAGTGCCTACCTGTAGATTTTGGCCTCTAGCTCAGCCGGCACCTAGGGAAACCTACCAAACCTGTGCATTTCTGAAAACTAGAGACCTAGGGGAATCCAAGGAGGGGTGACTTGCGGGGCTCGGACCAGGTTCTGTTACCCAGAATCCTTTGCAAACCTCAAAATTTGGCTAAAAAAACACATTTTCCTCACATTTCTGTGGCAGAAAGTTCTGGAATCTGAGAGGAGCTCCAAATTTCCTTCCACCCAGCGTTCCCCCAAGTCTCCCCATAAAAATGATACCTCACTTGCGTGGGTAGGCCTAGCGCCGGCGACAGGAAACACCCCAAAGCGCAACGTGGACACATCCTAAATTTTGGAAAAAAACAGAGGTGTTTTTTGCGAAGTGCCTACCTGTAGATTTTGGCCTCTAGCTCAGCCGGCACCTAGGGAAACCTACCAAACCTGTGCATTTCTGAAAACTAGAGACCTAGGGGAATCCAAGGAGGGGTGACTTGCGGGGCTCGGACCAGGTTCTGTTACCCAGAATCCTTTGCAAACCTCAAAATTTGGCTAAAAAAACACATGTTCCTCACATTTCTGTGGCAGAAAGTTCTGGAATCTGAGAGGAGCTACTAATTTCCTTCCACCCAGCGTTCCCCCAAGTCTCCCGATAAAAATGATACCTCACTTGCGTGGGTAGGCCTAGCGCCGGCGACAGGAAACACCCCAAAGCGCAACGTGGACACATCCTAAATTTTGGAAAAAAACAGAGGTGTTTTTTGCGAAGTGCCTACCTGTAGATTTTGGCCTCTAGCTCAGCCGGCACCTAGGGAAACCTACCAAACCTGTGCATTTCTGAAAACTAGAGACCTAGGGGAATCCAAGGAGGGGTGACTTGCGGGGCTCGGACCAGGTTCTGTTACCCAGAATCCTTTGCAAACCTCAAAATTTGGCTAAAAAAACACATGTTCCTCACATTTCTGTGGCAGAAAGTTCTGGAATCTGAGAGGAGCTACAAATTTCCTTCCACCCAACGTTCCCCCAAGTCTCCCGATAAAAATGATACCTCACTTGCGTGGGTAGGCCTAGCGCCGGCGACAGGAAACACCCCAAAGCGCAACGTGGACACATCCTAAATTTTGGAAAAAAACAGAGGTGTTTTTTGCGAAGTGCCTACCTGTAGATTTTGGCCTCTAGCTCAGCCGGCACCTAGGGAAACCTACCAAACCTGTGCTTTTCTGAAAACTAGAGACCTAGGGGAATCCAAGGAGGGGTGACTTGCGGGGCTCGGACCAGGTTCTGTTACCCAGAATCCTTTGCAAACCTCAAAATTTGGCTAAACAAACACATGTTCCTCACATTTCTGTGGCAGAAAGTTCTGGAATCTGAGAGGAGCTACAAATTTCCTTCCACCCAGCGTTCCCCCAAGTCTCCCGATAAAAATGATACCTCACTTGTGTGGGTAGGCCTAGCGCCGGCTACAGGAAACACCCCAAAAGCGCAACGTGGACACATCCTAAATTTTGGAAAAAAACAGAGGTGTTTTTTGCGAAGTGCCTACCTGTAGATTTTGGCCTCTAGCTCAACCGGCACCTAGGGAAACCTACCAAACCTGTGCATTTCTGAAAACTAGAGACCTAGGGGAATCCAAGGAGGGGTGACTTGCGGGGCTCGGACCAGGTTCTGTTACCCAGAATCCTTTGCAAACCTCAAAATTTGGCTAAAAAAACACATTTTCCTCACATTTCTGTGGCAGAAAGTTCTGGAATCTGAGAGGAGCTCCAAATTTCCTTCCACCCAGCGTTCCCCCAAGTCTCCCCATAAAAATGATACCTCACTTGCGTGGGTAGGCCTAGCGCCGGCGACAGGAAACACCCCAAAGCGCAACGTGGACACATCCTAAATTTTGGAAAAAAACAGAGGTGTTTTTTGCGAAGTGCCTACCTGTAGATTTTGGCCTCTAGCTCAGCCGGCACCTAGGGAAACCTACCAAACCTGTGCATTTCTGAAAACTAGAGACCTAGGGGAATCCAAGGAGGGGTGACTTGCGGGGCTCGGACCAGGTTCTGTTACCCAGAATCCTTTGCAAACCTCAAAATTTGGCTAAAAAAACACATGTTCCTCACATTTCTGTGGCAGAAAGTTCTGGAATCTGAGAGGAGCTACAAATTTCCTTCCACCCAGCGTTCCCCCAAGTCTCCCGATAAAAATGATACCTCACTTGCGTGGGTAGGCCTAGCGCCGGCGACAGGAAACACCCCAAAGCGCAACGTGGACACATCCTAAATTTTGGAAAAAAACAGAGGTGTTTTTTGCGAAGTGCCTACCTGTAGATTTTGGCCTCTAGCTCAGCCGGCACCTAGGGAAACCTACCAAACCTGTGCATTTCTGAAAACTAGAGACCTAGGGGAATCCAAGGAGGGGTGACTTGCGGGGCTCGGACCAGGTTCTGTTACCCAGAATCCTTTGCAAACCTCAAAATTTGGCTAAAAAAACACATGTTCCTCACATTTCTGTGGCAGAAAGTTCTGGAATCTGAGAGGAGCTACAAATTTCCTTCCACCCAGCGTTCCCCCAAGTCTCCCGATAAAAATGATACCTCACTTGCGTGGGTAGGCCTAGCGCCGGCGACAGGAAACACCCCAAAGCGCAACGTGGACACATCCTAAATTTTGGAAAAAAACAGAGGTGTTTTTTGCGAAGTGCCTACCTGTAGATTTTGGCCTCTAGCTCAGCCGGCACCTAGGGAAACCTACCAAACCTGTGCATTTCTGACAACTAGAGACCTAGGGGAATCCAAGGAGGGGTGACTTGCGGGGCTCGGACCAAGTTCTGTTACCCAGAATCCTTTGCAAACCTCAAAATTTGGCTAAAAAAACACATGTTCCTCACATTTCTGTGGCAGAAAGTTCTGGAATCTGAGAGGAGCTACAAATTTCCTTCCACCCAACGTTCCCCCAAGTCTCCCGATAAAAATGATACCTCACTTGCGTGGGTAGGCCTAGCGCCGGCGACAGGAAACACCCCAAAGCGCAACGTGGACACATCCTAAATTTTGGAAAAAAACAGAGGTGTTTTTTGCGAAGTGCCTACCTGTAGATTTTGGCCTGTAGCTCAGCCGGCACCTAGGGAAACCTACCAAACCTGTGCATTTCTGAAAACTAGAGACCTAGGGGAATCCAAGGAGGGGTGACTTGCGGGGCTCGGACCAGGTTCTGTTACCCAGAATCCTTTGCAAACCTCAAAATTTGGCTAAAAAAACACATGTCCCTCACATTTCTGTGGCAGAAAGTTCTGGAATCTGAGAGGAGCTACAAATTTCCTTCCACCCAGCGTTCCCCCAAGTCTCCCGATAAAAATGATACCTCACTTGCGTGGGTAGGCCTAGCGCCGGCGACAGGAAACACCCCAAAGCGCAACGTGGACACATCCTAAATTTTGGAAAAAAACAGAGGTGTTTTTTGCGAAGTGCCTACCTGTAGATTTTGGCCTCTAGCTCAGCCGGCACCTAGGGAAACCTACCAAACCTGTGCATTTCTGAAAACTAGAGACCTAGGGGAATCCAAGGAGGGGTGACTTGTGGGGCTCGGACCAGGTTCTGTTACCCAGAATCCTTTGCAAACCTCAAAATTTGGCTAAAAAAACACATGTTCCTCACATTTCTGTGGCAGAAAGTTCTGGAATCTGAGAGGAGCTACAAATTTCCTTCCACCCAGCGTTCCCCCAAGTCTCCCGATAAAAATGATACCTCACTTGCGTGGGTAGGCCTAGCGCCGGCGACAGGAAACACCCCAAAGCGCAACGTGGACACATCCTAAATTTTGGAAAAAAACAGAGGTGTTTTTTGCGAAGTGCCTACCTGTAGATTTTGGCCTCTAGCTCAGCCGGCACCTAGGGAAACCTACCAAACCTGTGCATTTCTGAAAACTAGAGACCTAGGGGAATCCAAGGAGGGGTGACTTGCGGGGCTCGGACCAGGTTCTGTTACCCAGAATCCTTTGCAAACCTCAAAATTTGGCTAAAAAAACACATGTTCCTCACATTTCTGTGGCAGAAAGTTCTGGAATCTGAGAGGAGCTACAAATTTCCTTCCACCCAGCGTTCCCCCAAGTCTCCCGATAAAAATGATACCTCACTTGCGTGGGTAGGCCTAGCGCCGGCGACAGGAAACACCCCAAAGCGCAACGTGGACACATCCTAAATTTTGGAAAAAAACAGAGGTGTTTTTTGCGAAGTGCCTACCTGTAGATTTTGGCCTCTAGCTCAGCCGGCACCTAGGGAAACCTACCAAACCTGTGCATTTCTGACAACTAGAGACCTAGGGGAATCCAAGGAGGGGTGACTTGCGGGGCTCGGACCAAGTTCTGTTACCCAGAATCCTTTGCAAACCTCAAAATTTGGCTAAAAAAACACATGTTCCTCACATTTCTGTGGCAGAAAGTTCTGGAATCTGAGAGGAGCTACAAATTTCCTTCCACCCAACGTTCCCCCAAGTCTCCCGATAAAAATGATACCTCACTTGCGTGGGTAGGCCTAGCGCCGGCGACAGGAAACACCCCAAAGCGCAACGTGGACACATCCTAAATTTTGGAAAAAAACAGAGGTGTTTTTTGCGAAGTGCCTACCTGTAGATTTTGGCCTGTAGCTCAGCCGGCACCTAGGGAAACCTACCAAACCTGTGCATTTCTGAAAACTAGAGACCTAGGGGAATCCAAGGAGGGGTGACTTGCGGGGCTCGGACCAGGTTCTGTTACCCAGAATCCTTTGCAAACCTCAAAATTTGGCTAAAAAAACACATGTCCCTCACATTTCTGTGGCAGAAAGTTCTGGAATCTGAGAGGAGCTACAAATTTCCTTCCACCCAGCGTTCCCCCAAGTCTCCCGATAAAAATGATACCTCACTTGCGTGGGTAGGCCTAGCGCCGGCGACAGGAAACACCCCAAAGCGCAACGTGGACACATCCTAAATTTTGGAAAAAAACAGAGGTGTTTTTTGCGAAGTGCCTACCTGTAGATTTTGGCCTCTAGCTCAGCCGGCACCTAGGGAAACCTACCAAACCTGTGCATTTCTGAAAACTAGAGACCTAGGGGAATCCAAGGAGGGGTGACTTGCGGGGCTCGGACCAGGTTCTGTTACCCAGAATCCTTTGCAAACCTCAAAATTTGGCTAAAAAAACACATGTCCCTCACATTTCTGTGGCAGAAAGTTCTGGAATCTGAGAGGAGCTACAAATTTCCTTCCACCCAGCGTTCCCCCAAGTCTCCCGATAAAAATGATACCTCACTTGCGTGGGTAGGCCTAGCGCCGGGGACAGGAAACACCCCAAAGCGCAACGTGGACACATCCTAAATTTTGGAAAAAAACAGAGGTGTTTTTTGCGAAGTGCCTACCTGTAGATTTTGGCCTCTAGCTCAGCCGGCACCTAGGGAAACCTACCAAACCTGTGCATTTCTGAAAACTAGAGACCTAGGGGAATCCAAGGAGGGGTGACTTGCGGGGCTCGGACCAGGTTCTGTTACCCAGAATCCTTTGCAAACCTCAAAATTTGGCTAAAAAAACACATGTTCCTCACATTTCTGTGGCAGAAAGTTCTGGAATCTGAGAGGAGCTACAAATTTCCTTCACCCAGCGTTCCCCCAAGTCTCCCGATCAAAATGATACCTCACTTGCGTGGGTAGGCCTAGCGCCGGCGACAGGAAACACCCCAAAGCGCAACGTGGACACATCCTAAATTTTGGAAAAAAACAGAGGTGTTTTTTGCGAAGTGCCTACCTGTAGATTTTGGCCTGTAGCTCAGCAGGCACCTAGGGAAACCTACCAAACCTGTGCATTTCTGAAAACTAGAGACCTAGGGGAATCCAAGGAGGGGTGACTTGCGGGGCTCGGACCAGGTTCTGTTACCCAGAATCCTTTGCAAACCTCAAAATTTGGCTAAAAAAACACATGTTCCTCACATTTCTGTGGCAGAAAGTTCTGGAATCTGAGAGGAGCTACAAATTTCCTTCCACCCAGCGTTCCCCCAAGTCTCCCGATAAAAATGATACCTCACTTGCGTGGGTAGGCCTAGCGCCGGCGACAGGAAACACCCCAAAGCGAAACGTGGACACATCCTAAATTTTGGAAAAAAACGGAGGTGTTTTTTGCGAAGTGCCTACCTGTAGATTTTGGCCTCTAGCTCAGCCGGCACCTAGGGAAACCTACCAAACCTGTGCATTTCTGAAAACTAGAGACCTAGGGGAATCCAAGGAGGGGTGACTTGCGGGGCTCAGACCAGGTTCTGTTACCCAGAATCCTTTGCAAACCTCAAAATTTGGCTAAAAAAACACATGTTCCTCACATTTCTGTGGCAGAAAGTTCTGGAATCTGAGAGGAGCTACAAATTTCCTTCACCCAGCGTTCCCCCAAGTCTCCCGATCAAAATGATACCTCACTTGCGTGGGTAGGCCTAGCGCCGGCGACAGGAAACACCCCAAAGCGCAACGTGGACACATCCTAAATTTTGGAAAAAAACAGAGGTGTTTTTTGCGAAGTGCCTACCTGTAGGTTTTGGCCTGTAGCTCAGCAGGCACCTAGGGAAACCTACCAAACCTGTGCATTTCTGAAAACTAGAGACCTAGGGGAATCCAAGGAGGGGTGACTTGCGGGGCTCGGACCAGGTTCTGTTACCCAGAATCCTTTGCAAACCTCAAAATTTGGCTAAAAAAACACATGTTCCTCACATTTCTGTGGCAGAAAGTTCTGGAATCTGAGAGGAGCTACAAATTTCCTTCCACCCAGCGTTCCCCCAAGTCTCCCGATAAAAATGATACCTCACTTGCGTGGGTAGGCCTAGCGCCGGCGACAGGAAACACCCCAAAGCGAAACGTGGACACATCCTAAATTTTGGGAAAAAACGGAGGTGTTTTTTGCGAAGTGCCTACCTGTAGATTTTGGCCTCTAGCTCAGCCGGCACCTAGGGAAACCTACCAAACCTGTGCATTTCTGAAAACTAGAGACCTAGGGGAATCCAAGGAGGGGTGACTTGCGGGGCTCGGACCAGGTTCTGTTACCCAGAATCCTTTGCAAACCTCAAAATTTGGCTAAAAAAACACATGTTCCTCACATTTCTGTGGCAGAAAGTTCTGGAATCTGAGAGGAGCTACAAATCTCCTTCCACCCAGCGTTCCCCCAAGTCTCCCGATAAAAATGATACCTCACTTGCGTGGGTAGGCCTAGCGCCGGCGACAGGAAACACCCCAAAGCGCAACGTGGACACATCCTAAATTTTGGAAAAAAACAGAGGTGTTTTTTGCGAAGTGCCTACCTGTAGATTTTGGCCTCTAGCTCAGCCGGCACCTAGGGAAACCTACCAAACCTGTGCATTTCTGAAAACTAGAGACCTAGGGGAATCCAAGGAGGGGTGACTTGCGGGGCTCGGACCAGGTTCTGTTACCCAGAATCCTTTGCAAACCTCAAAATTTGGCTAAAAAAACACATGTTCCTCACATTTCTGTGGCAGAAAGTTCTGGAATCTGAGAGGAGCTACAAATTTCCTTCCACCCAGCGTTCCCCCAAGTCTCCCGATAAAAATGATACCTCACTTGCGTGGGTAGGCCTAGCGCCGGCGACAGGAAACACCCCAAAGCGCAACGTGGACACATCCTAAATTTTGGAAAAAAACAGAGGTGTTTTTTGCGAAGTGCCTACCTGTAGATTTTGGCCTCTAGCTCAGCCGGCACCTAGGGAAACCTACCAAACCTGTGCATTTCTGACAACTAGAGACCTAGGGGAATCCAAGGAGGGGTGACTTGCGGGGCTCATACCAGGTTCTGTTACCCAGAATCCTTTGCAAACCTCAAAATTTGGCTAAAAAAACACATGTTCCTCACATTTCTGTGGCAGAAAGTTCTGGAATCTGAGAGGAGCTACAAATTTCCTTCCACCCAGCGTTCCCCCAAGTCTCCCGATAAAAATGATACCTCACTTGCGTGGGTAGGCCTAGCGCCGGCGACAGGAAACACCCCAAAGCGCAACGTGGACACATCCTAAATTTTGGAAAAAAACGGAGGTGTTTTTTGCGAAGTGCCTACCTGTAGATTTTGGCCTCTAGCTCAGCCGGCACCTAGGGAAACCTACCAAACCTGTGCATT
Source organism: Pleurodeles waltl (assembly GCF_031143425.1). Lineage (NCBI taxonomy): Eukaryota > Metazoa > Chordata > Amphibia > Caudata > Salamandridae > Pleurodeles > Pleurodeles waltl. Next base: position 112,072 of record NW_027149924.1, read on the forward strand.
TCTAAAAACTAGAGACCTAGGGGAATCCAAGGAGGGGTGACTTGCGGGGCTCGGACCAGGTTCTGTTACCCAGAATCCTTTGCAAACCTCAAAATTTGGCTAAAAAAACACATTTTCCTCACATTTCTGTGGCAGAAAGTTCTGGAATCTGAGAGGAGCTCCAAATTTCCTTCCACCCAGCGTTCCCCCAAGTCTCCCCATAAAAATGATACCTCACTTGCGTGGGTAGGCCTAGCGCCGGCGACAGGAAACACCCCAAAGCGCAACGTGGACACATCCTAAATTTTGGAAAAAAACAGAGGTGTTTTTTGCGAAGTGCCTACCTGTAGATTTTGGCCTCTAGCTCAGCCGGCACCTAGGGAAACCTACCAAACCTGTGCATTTCTGAAAACTAGAGACCTAGGGGAATCCAAGGAGGGGTGACTTGCGGGGCTCGGACCAGGTTCTGTTACCCAGAATCCTTTGCAAACCTCAAAATTTGGCTAAAAAAACACATGTTCCTCACATTTCTGTGGCAGAAAGTTCTGGAATCTGAGAGGAGCTACAAATTTCCTTCCACCCAGCGTTCCCCCAAGTCTCCCGATAAAAATGATACCTCACTTGCGTGGGTAGGCCTAGCGCCGGCGACAGGAAACACCCCAAAGCGCAACGTGGACACATCCTAAATTTTGGAAAAAAACAGAGGTGTTTTTTGCGAAGTGCCTACCTGTAGATTTTGGCCTCTAGCTCAGCCGGCACCTAGGGAAACCTACCAAACCTGTGCATTTCTGAAAACTAGAGACCTAGGGGAATCCAAGGAGGGGTGACTTGCGGGGCTCGGACCAGGTTCTGTTACCCAGAATCCTTTGCAAACCTCAAAATTTGGCTAAAAAAACACATGTTCCTCACATTTCTGTGGCAGAAAGTTCTGGAATCTGAGAGGAGCTACAAATTTCCTTCCACCCAACGTTCCCCCAAGTCTCCCGATAAAAATGATACCTCACTTGCGTGGGTAGGCCTAGCGCCGGCGACAGGAAACACCCCAAAGCGCAACGTGGACACATCCTAAATTTTGGAAAAAAACAGAGGTGTTTTTTGCGAAGTGCCTACCTGTAGATTTTGGCCTCTAGCTCAGCCGGCACCTAGGGAAACCTACCAAACCTGTGCTTTTCTGAAAACTAGAGACCTAGGAGAATCCAAGGAGGGGTGACTTGCGGGGCTCGGACCAGGTTCTGTTACCCAGAATCCTTTGCAAACCTCAAAATTTGGCTAAACAAACACATGTTCCTCACATTTCTGTGGCAGAAAGTTCTGGAATCTGAGAGGAGCTACAAATTTCCTTCCACCCAGCGTTCCCCCAAGTCTCCCGATAAAAATGATACCTCACTTGTGTGGGTAGGCCTAGCGCCGGCTACAGGAAACACCCCAAAAGCGCAACGTGGACACATCCTAAATTTTGGAAAAAAACAGAGGTGTTTTTTGCGAAGTGCCTACCTGTAGATTTTGGCCTCTAGCTCAACCGGCACCTAGGGAAACCTACCAAACCTGTGCATTTCTGAAAACTAGAGACCTAGGGGAATCCAAGGAGGGGTGACTTGCGGGGCTCGGACCAGGTTCTGTTACCCAGAATCCTTTGCAAACCTCAAAATTTGGCTAAAAAAACACATTTTCCTCACATTTCTGTGGCAGAAAGTTCTGGAATCTGAGAGGAGCTCCAAATTTCCTTCCACCCAGCGTTCCCCCAAGTCTCCCCATAAAAATGATACCTCACTTGCGTGGGTAGGCCTAGCGCCGGCGACAGGAAACACCCCAAAGCGCAACGTGGACACATCCTAAATTTTGGAAAAAAACAGAGGTGTTTTTTGCGAAGTGCCTACCTGTAGATTTTGGCCTCTAGCTCAGCCGGCACCTAGGGAAACCTACCAAACCTGTGCATTTCTGAAAACTAGAGACCTAGGGGAATCCAAGGAGGGGTGACTTGCGGGGCTCGGACCAGGTTCTGTTACCCAGAATCCTTTGCAAACCTCAAAATTTGGCTAAAAAAACACATGTTCCTCACATTTCTGTGGCAGAAAGTTCTGGAATCTGAGAGGAGCTACAAATTTCCTTCCACCCAGCGTTCCCCCAAGTCTCCCGATAAAAATGATACCTCACTTGCGTGGGTAGGCCTAGCGCCGGCGACAGGAAACACCCCAAAGCGCAACGTGGACACATCCTAAATTTTGGAAAAAAACAGAGGTGTTTTTTGCGAAGTGCCTACCTGTAGATTTTGGCCTCTAGCTCAGCCGGCACCTAGGGAAACCTACCAAACCTGTGCATTTCTGAAAACTAGAGACCTAGGGGAATCCAAGGAGGGGTGACTTGCGGGGCTCGGACCAGGTTCTGTTACCCAGAATCCTTTGCAAACCTCAAAATTTGGCTAAAAAAACACATGTTCCTCACATTTCTGTGGCAGAAAGTTCTGGAATCTGAGAGGAGCTACAAATTTCCTTCCACCCAGCGTTCCCCCAAGTCTCCCGATAAAAATGATACCTCACTTGCGTGGGTAGGCCTAGCGCCGGCGACAGGAAACACCCCAAAGCGCAACGTGGACACATCCTAAATTTTGGAAAAAAACAGAGGTGTTTTTTGCGAAGTGCCTACCTGTAGATTTTGGCCTCTAGCTCAGCCGGCACCTAGGGAAACCTACCAAACCTGTGCATTTCTGACAACTAGAGACCTAGGGGAATCCAAGGAGGGGTGACTTGCGGGGCTCGGACCAAGTTCTGTTACCCAGAATCCTTTGCAAACCTCAAAATTTGGCTAAAAAAACACATGTTCCTCACATTTCTGTGGCAGAAAGTTCTGGAATCTGAGAGGAGCTACAAATTTCCTTCCACCCAACGTTCCCCCAAGTCTCCCGATAAAAATGATACCTCACTTGCGTGGGTAGGCCTAGCGCCGGCGACAGGAAACACCCCAAAGCGCAACGTGGACACATCCTAAATTTTGGAAAAAAACAGAGGTGTTTTTTGCGAAGTGCCTACCTGTAGATTTTGGCCTGTAGCTCAGCCGGCACCTAGGGAAACCTACCAAACCTGTGCATTTCTGAAAACTAGAGACCTAGGGGAATCCAAGGAGGGGTGACTTGCGGGGCTCGGACCAGGTTCTGTTACCCAGAATCCTTTGCAAACCTCAAAATTTGGCTAAAAAAACACATGTCCCTCACATTTCTGTGGCAGAAAGTTCTGGAATCTGAGAGGAGCTACAAATTTCCTTCCACCCAGCGTTCCCCCAAGTCTCCCGATAAAAATGATACCTCACTTGCGTGGGTAGGCCTAGCGCCGGCGACAGGAAACACCCCAAAGCGCAACGTGGACACATCCTAAATTTTGGAAAAAAACAGAGGTGTTTTTTGCGAAGTGCCTACCTGTAGATTTTGGCCTCTAGCTCAGCCGGCACCTAGGGAAACCTACCAAACCTGTGCATTTCTGAAAACTAGAGACCTAGGGGAATCCAAGGAGGGGTGACTTGCGGGGCTCGGACCAGGTTCTGTTACCCAGAATCCTTTGCAAACCTCAAAATTTGGCTAAAAAAACACATGTTCCTCACATTTCTGTGGCAGAAAGTTCTGGAATCTGAGAGGAGCTACAAATTTCCTTCCACCCAGCGTTCCCCCAAGTCTCCCGATAAAAATGATACCTCACTTGCGTGGGTAGGCCTAGCGCCGGCGACAGGAAACACCCCAAAGCGCAACGTGGACACATCCTAAATTTTGGAAAAAAACAGAGGTGTTTTTTGCGAAGTGCCTACCTGTAGATTTTGGCCTCTAGCTCAGCCGGCACCTAGGGAAACCTACCAAACCTGTGCATTTCTGAAAACTAGAGACCTAGGGGAATCCAAGGAGGGGTGACTTGCGGGGCTCGGACCAGGTTCTGTTACCCAGAATCCTTTGCAAACCTCAAAATTTGGCTAAAAAAACACATGTTCCTCACATTTCTGTGGCAGAAAGTTCTGGAATCTGAGAGGAGCTACAAATTTCCTTCCACCCAGCGTTCCCCCAAGTCTCCCGATAAAAATGATACCTCACTTGCGTGGGTAGGCCTAGCGCCGGCGACAGGAAACACCCCAAAGCGCAACGTGGACACATCCTAAATTTTGGAAAAAAACAGAGGTGTTTTTTGCGAAGTGCCTACCTGTAGATTTTGGCCTCTAGCTCAGCCGGCACCTAGGGAAACCTACCAAACCTGTGCATTTCTGACAACTAGAGACCTAGGGGAATCCAAGGAGGGGTGACTTGCGGGGCTCGGACCAAGTTCTGTTACCCAGAATCCTTTGCAAACCTCAAAATTTGGCTAAAAAAACACATGTTCCTCACATTTCTGTGGCAGAAAGTTCTGGAATCTGAGAGGAGCTACAAATTTCCTTCCACCCAACGTTCCCCCAAGTCTCCCGATAAAAATGATACCTCACTTGCGTGGGTAGGCCTAGCGCCGGCGACAGGAAACACCCCAAAGCGCAACGTGGACACATCCTAAATTTTGGAAAAAAACAGAGGTGTTTTTTGCGAAGTGCCTACCTGTAGATTTTGGCCTGTAGCTCAGCCGGCACCTAGGGAAACCTACCAAACCTGTGCATTTCTGAAAACTAGAGACCTAGGGGAATCCAAGGAGGGGTGACTTGCGGGGCTCGGACCAGGTTCTGTTACCCAGAATCCTTTGCAAACCTCAAAATTTGGCTAAAAAAACACATGTCCCTCACATTTCTGTGGCAGAAAGTTCTGGAATCTGAGAGGAGCTACAAATTTCCTTCCACCCAGCGTTCCCCCAAGTCTCCCGATAAAAATGATACCTCACTTGCGTGGGTAGGCCTAGCGCCGGCGACAGGAAACACCCCAAAGCGCAACGTGGACACATCCTAAATTTTGGAAAAAAACAGAGGTGTTTTTTGCGAAGTGCCTACCTGTAGATTTTGGCCTCTAGCTCAGCCGGCACCTAGGGAAACCTACCAAACCTGTGCATTTCTGAAAACTAGAGACCTAGGGGAATCCAAGGAGGGGTGACTTGCGGGGCTCGGACCAGGTTCTGTTACCCAGAATCCTTTGCAAACCTCAAAATTTGGCTAAAAAAACACATGTCCCTCACATTTCTGTGGCAGAAAGTTCTGGAATCTGAGAGGAGCTACAAATTTCCTTCCACCCAGCGTTCCCCCAAGTCTCCCGATAAAAATGATACCTCACTTGCGTGGGTAGGCCTAGCGCCGGGGACAGGAAACACCCCAAAGCGCAACGTGGACACATCCTAAATTTTGGAAAAAAACAGAGGTGTTTTTTGCGAAGTGCCTACCTGTAGATTTTGGCCTCTAGCTCAGCCGGCACCTAGGGAAACCTACCAAACCTGTGCATTTCTGAAAACTAGAGACCTAGGGGAATCCAAGGAGGGGTGACTTGCGGGGCTCGGACCAGGTTCTGTTACCCAGAATCCTTTGCAAACCTCAAAATTTGGCTAAAAAAACACATGTTCCTCACATTTCTGTGGCAGAAAGTTCTGGAATCTGAGAGGAGCTACAAATTTCCTTCACCCAGCGTTCCCCCAAGTCTCCCGATCAAAATGATACCTCACTTGCGTGGGTAGGCCTAGCGCCGGCGACAGGAAACACCCCAAAGCGCAACGTGGACACATCCTAAATTTTGGAAAAAAACAGAGGTGTTTTTTGCGAAGTGCCTACCTGTAGATTTTGGCCTGTAGCTCAGCAGGCACCTAGGGAAACCTACCAAACCTGTGCATTTCTGAAAACTAGAGACCTAGGGGAATCCAAGGAGGGGTGACTTGCGGGGCTCGGACCAGGTTCTGTTACCCAGAATCCTTTGCAAACCTCAAAATTTGGCTAAAAAAACACATGTCCCTCACATTTCTGTGGCAGAAAGTTCTGGAATCTGAGAGGAGCTACAAATTTCCTTCCACCCAGCGTTCCCCCAAGTCTCCCGATAAAAATGATACCTCACTTGCGTGGGTAGGCCTAGCGCCGGCGACAGGAAACACCCCAAAGCGCAACGTGGACACATCCTAAATTTTGGAAAAAAACAGAGGTGTTTTTTGCGAAGTGCCTACCTGTAGATTTTGGCCTCTAGCTCAGCCGGCACCTAGGGAAACCTACCAAACCTGTGCATTTCTGAAAACTAGAGACCTAGGGGAATCCAAGGAGGGGTGACTTGTGGGGCTCGGACCAGGTTCTGTTACCCAGAATCCTTTGCAAACCTCAAAATTTGGCTAAAAAAACACATGTTCCTCACATTTCTGTGGCAGAAAGTTCTGGAATCTGAGAGGAGCTACAAATTTCCTTCCACCCAGCGTTCCCCCAAGTCTCCCGATAAAAATGATACCTCACTTGCGTGGGTAGGCCTAGCGCCGGCGACAGGAAACACCCCAAAGCGCAACGTGGACACATCCTAAATTTTGGAAAAAAACAGAGGTGTTTTTTGCGAAGTGCCTACCTGTAGATTTTGGCCTCTAGCTCAGCCGGCACCTAGGGAAACCTACCAAACCTGTGCATTTCTGAAAACTAGAGACCTAGGGGAATCCAAGGAGGGGTGACTTGCGGGGCTCGGACCAGGTTCTGTTACCCAGAATCCTTTGCAAACCTCAAAATTTGGCTAAAAAAACACATGTTCCTCACATTTCTGTGGCAGAAAGTTCTGGAATCTGAGAGGAGCTACAAATTTCCTTCCACCCAGCGTTCCCCCAAGTCTCCCGATAAAAATGATACCTCACTTGCGTGGGTAGGCCTAGCGCCGGCGACAGGAAACACCCCAAAGCGCAACGTGGACACATCCTAAATTTTGGAAAAAAACAGAGGTGTTTTTTGCGAAGTGCCTACCTGTAGATTTTGGCCTCTAGCTCAGCCGGCACCTAGGGAAACCTACCAAACCTGTGCATTTCTGACAACTAGAGACCTAGGGGAATCCAAGGAGGGGTGACTTGCGGGGCTCGGACCAAGTTCTGTTACCCAGAATCCTTTGCAAACCTCAAAATTTGGCTAAAAAAACACATGTTCCTCACATTTCTGTGGCAGAAAGTTCTGGAATCTGAGAGGAGCTACAAATTTCCTTCCACCCAACGTTCCCCCAAGTCTCCCGATAAAAATGATACCTCACTTGCGTGGGTAGGCCTAGCGCCGGCGACAGGAAACACCCCAAAGCGCAACGTGGACACATCCTAAATTTTGGAAAAAAACAGAGGTGTTTTTTGCGAAGTGCCTACCTGTAGATTTTGGCCTGTAGCTCAGCCGGCACCTAGGGAAACCTACCAAACCTGTGCATTTCTGAAAACTAGAGACCTAGGGGAATCCAAGGAGGGGTGACTTGCGGGGCTCGGACCAGGTTCTGTTACCCAGAATCCTTTGCAAACCTCAAAATTTGGCTAAAAAAACACATGTCCCTCACATTTCTGTGGCAGAAAGTTCTGGAATCTGAGAGGAGCTACAAATTTCCTTCCACCCAGCGTTCCCCCAAGTCTCCCGATAAAAATGATACCTCACTTGCGTGGGTAGGCCTAGCGCCGGCGACAGGAAACACCCCAAAGCGCAACGTGGACACATCCTAAATTTTGGAAAAAAACAGAGGTGTTTTTTGCGAAGTGCCTACCTGTAGATTTTGGCCTCTAGCTCAGCCGGCACCTAGGGAAACCTACCAAACCTGTGCATTTCTGAAAACTAGAGACCTAGGGGAATCCAAGGAGGGGTGACTTGCGGGGCTCGGACCAGGTTCTGTTACCCAGAATCCTTTGCAAACCTCAAAATTTGGCTAAAAAAACACATGTCCCTCACATTTCTGTGGCAGAAAGTTCTGGAATCTGAGAGGAGCTACAAATTTCCTTCCACCCAGCGTTCCCCCAAGTCTCCCGATAAAAATGATACCTCACTTGCGTGGGTAGGCCTAGCGCCGGGGACAGGAAACACCCCAAAGCGCAACGTGGACACATCCTAAATTTTGGAAAAAAACAGAGGTGTTTTTTGCGAAGTGCCTACCTGTAGATTTTGGCCTCTAGCTCAGCCGGCACCTAGGGAAACCTACCAAACCTGTGCATTTCTGAAAACTAGAGACCTAGGGGAATCCAAGGAGGGGTGACTTGCGGGGCTCGGACCAGGTTCTGTTACCCAGAATCCTTTGCAAACCTCAAAATTTGGCTAAAAAAACACATGTTCCTCACATTTCTGTGGCAGAAAGTTCTGGAATCTGAGAGGAGCTACAAATTTCCTTCACCCAGCGTTCCCCCAAGTCTCCCGATCAAAATGATACCTCACTTGCGTGGGTAGGCCTAGCGCCGGCGACAGGAAACACCCCAAAGCGCAACGTGGACACATCCTAAATTTTGGAAAAAAACAGAGGTGTTTTTTGCGAAGTGCCTACCTGTAGATTTTGGCCTGTAGCTCAGCAGGCACCTAGGGAAACCTACCAAACCTGTGCATTTCTGAAAACTAGAGACCTAGGGGAATCCAAGGAGGGGTGACTTGCGGGGCTCGGACCAGGTTCTGTTACCCAGAATCCTTTGCAAACCTCAAAATTTGGCTAAAAAAACACATGTTCCTCACATTTCTGTGGCAGAAAGTTCTGGAATCTGAGAGGAGCTACAAATTTCCTTCCACCCAGCGTTCCCCCAAGTCTCCCGATAAAAATGATACCTCACTTGCGTGGGTAGGCCTAGCGCCGGCGACAGGAAACACCCCAAAGCGAAACGTGGACACATCCTAAATTTTGGAAAAAAACGGAGGTGTTTTTTGCGAAGTGCCTACCTGTAGATTTTGGCCTCTAGCTCAGCCGGCACCTAGGGAAACCTACCAAACCTGTGCATTTCTGAAAACTAGAGACCTAGGGGAATCCAAGGAGGGGTGACTTGCGGGGCTCAGACCAGGTTCTGTTACCCAGAATCCTTTGCAAACCTCAAAATTTGGCTAAAAAAACACATGTTCCTCACATTTCTGTGGCAGAAAGTTCTGGAATCTGAGAGGAGCTACAAATTTCCTTCACCCAGCGTTCCCCCAAGTCTCCCGATCAAAATGATACCTCACTTGCGTGGGTAGGCCTAGCGCCGGCGACAGGAAACACCCCAAAGCGCAACGTGGACACATCCTAAATTTTGGAAAAAAACAGAGGTGTTTTTTGCGAAGTGCCTACCTGTAGGTTTTGGCCTGTAGCTCAGCAGGCACCTAGGGAAACCTACCAAACCTGTGCATTTCTGAAAACTAGAGACCTAGGGGAATCCAAGGAGGGGTGACTTGCGGGGCTCGGACCAGGTTCTGTTACCCAGAATCCTTTGCAAACCTCAAAATTTGGCTAAAAAAACACATGTTCCTCACATTTCTGTGGCAGAAAGTTCTGGAATCTGAGAGGAGCTACAAATTTCCTTCCACCCAGCGTTCCCCCAAGTCTCCCGATAAAAATGATACCTCACTTGCGTGGGTAGGCCTAGCGCCGGCGACAGGAAACACCCCAAAGCGAAACGTGGACACATCCTAAATTTTGGGAAAAAACGGAGGTGTTTTTTGCGAAGTGCCTACCTGTAGATTTTGGCCTCTAGCTCAGCCGGCACCTAGGGAAACCTACCAAACCTGTGCATTTCTGAAAACTAGAGACCTAGGGGAATCCAAGGAGGGGTGACTTGCGGGGCTCGGACCAGGTTCTGTTACCCAGAATCCTTTGCAAACCTCAAAATTTGGCTAAAAAAACACATGTTCCTCACATTTCTGTGGCAGAAAGTTCTGGAATCTGAGAGGAGCTACAAATCTCCTTCCACCCAGCGTTCCCCCAAGTCTCCCGATAAAAATGATACCTCACTTGCGTGGGTAGGCCTAGCGCCGGCGACAGGAAACACCCCAAAGCGCAACGTGGACACATCCTAAATTTTGGAAAAAAACAGAGGTGTTTTTTGCGAAGTGCCTACCTGTAGATTTTGGCCTCTAGCTCAGCCGGCACCTAGGGAAACCTACCAAACCTGTGCATTTCTGAAAACTAGAGACCTAGGGGAATCCAAGGAGGGGTGACTTGCGGGGCTCGGACCAGGTTCTGTTACCCAGAATCCTTTGCAAACCTCAAAATTTGGCTAAAAAAACACATGTTCCTCACATTTCTGTGGCAGAAAGTTCTGGAATCTGAGAGGAGCTACAAATTTCCTTCCACCCAGCGTTCCCCCAAGTCTCCCGATAAAAATGATACCTCACTTGCGTGGGTAGGCCTAGCGCCGGCGACAGGAAACACCCCAAAGCGCAACGTGGACACATCCTAAATTTTGGAAAAAAACAGAGGTGTTTTTTGCGAAGTGCCTACCTGTAGATTTTGGCCTCTAGCTCAGCCGGCACCTAGGGAAACCTACCAAACCTGTGCATTTCTGACAACTAGAGACCTAGGGGAATCCAAGGAGGGGTGACTTGCGGGGCTCATACCAGGTTCTGTTACCCAGAATCCTTTGCAAACCTCAAAATTTGGCTAAAAAAACACATGTTCCTCAAATTTCTGTGGCAGAAAGTTCTGGAATCTGAGAGGAGCTACAAATTTCCTTCCACCCAGCGTTCCCCCAAGTCTCCCGATAAAAATGATACCTCACTTGCGTGGGTAGGCCTAGCGCCGGCGACAGGAAACACCCCAAAGCGCAACGTGGACACATCCTAAATTTTGGAAAAAAACGGAGGTGTTTTTTGCGAAGTGCCTACCTGTAGATTTTGGCCTCTAGCTCAGCCGGCACCTAGGGAAACCTACCAAACCTGTGCATTTCTAAAAACTAGAGACCTAGGGGAATCCAAGGAGGGGTGACTTGCGGGGCTCGGACCAGGTTCTGTTACCCAGAATCCTTTGCAAACCTCAAAATTTGGCTAAAAAAACACATTTTCCTCACATTTCTGTGGCAGAAAGTTCTGGAATCTGAGAGGAGCTCCAAATTTCCTTCCACCCAGCGTTCCCCCAAGTCTCCCCATAAAAATGATACCTCACTTGCGTGGGTAGGCCTAGCGCCGGCGACAGGAAACACCCCAAAGCGCAACGTGGACACATCCTAAATTTTGGAAAAAAACAGAGGTGTTTTTTGCGAAGTGCCTACCTGTAGATTTTGGCCTCTAGCTCAGCCGGCACCTAGGGAAACCTACCAAACCTGTGCATTTCTGAAAACTAGAGACCTAGGGGAATCCAAGGAGGGGTGACTTGCGGGGCTCGGACCAGGTTCTGTTACCCAGAATCCTTTGCAAACCTCAAAATTTGGCTAAAAAAACACATGTTCCTCACATTTCTGTGGCAGAAAGTTCTGGAATCTGAGAGGAGCTACAAATTTCCTTCCACCCAGCGTTCCCCCAAGTCTCCCGATAAAAATGATACCTCACTTGCGTGGGTAGGCCTAGCGCCGGCGACAGGAAACACCCCAAAGCGCAACGTGGACACATCCTAAATTTTGGAAAAAAACAGAGGTGTTTTTTGCGAAGTGCCTACCTGTAGATTTTGGCCTCTAGCTCAGCCGGCACCTAGGGAAACCTACCAAACCTGTGCATTTCTGAAAACTAGAGACCTAGGGGAATCCAAGGAGGGGTGACTTGCGGGGCTCGGACCAGGTTCTGTTACCCAGAATCCTTTGCAAACCTCAAAATTTGGCTAAAAAAACACATGTTCCTCACATTTCTGTGGCAGAAAGTTCTGGAATCTGAGAGGAGCTACAAATTTCCTTCCACCCAACGTTCCCCCAAGTCTCCCGATAAAAATGATACCTCACTTGCGTGGGTAGGCCTAGCGCCGGCGACAGGAAACACCCCAAAGCGCAACGTGGACACATCCTAAATTTTGGAAAAAAACAGAGGTGTTTTTTGCGAAGTGCCTACCTGTAGATTTTGGCCTCTAGCTCAGCCGGCACCTAGGGAAACCTACCAAACCTGTGCTTTTCTGAAAACTAGAGACCTAGGAGAATCCAAGGAGGGGTGACTTGCGGGGCTCGGACCAGGTTCTGTTACCCAGAATCCTTTGCAAACCTCAAAATTTGGCTAAACAAACACATGTTCCTCACATTTCTGTGGCAGAAAGTTCTGGAATCTGAGAGGAGCTACAAATTTCCTTCCACCCAGCGTTCCCCCAAGTCTCCCGATAAAAATGATACCTCACTTGTGTGGGTAGGCCTAGCGCCGGCTACAGGAAACACCCCAAAAGCGCAACGTGGACACATCCTAAATTTTGGAAAAAAACAGAGGTGTTTTTTGCGAAGTGCCTACCTGTAGATTTTGGCCTCTAGCTCAACCGGCACCTAGGGAAACCTACCAAACCTGTGCATTTCTGAAAACTAGAGACCTAGGGGAATCCAAGGAGGGGTGACTTGCGGGGCTCGGACCAGGTTCTGTTACCCAGAATCCTTTGCAAACCTCAAAATTTGGCTAAAAAAACACATTTTCCTCACATTTCTGTGGCAGAAAGTTCTGGAATCTGAGAGGAGCTCCAAATTTCCTTCCACCCAGCGTTCCCCCAAGTCTCCCCATAAAAATGATACCTCACTTGCGTGGGTAGGCCTAGCGCCGGCGACAGGAAACACCCCAAAGCGCAACGTGGACACATCCTAAATTTTGGAAAAAAACAGAGGTGTTTTTTGCGAAGTGCCTACCTGTAGATTTTGGCCTCTAGCTCAGCCGGCACCTAGGGAAACCTACCAAACCTGTGCATTTCTGAAAACTAGAGACCTAGGGGAATCCAAGGAGGGGTGACTTGCGGGGCTCGGACCAGGTTCTGTTACCCAGAATCCTTTGCAAACCTCAAAATTTGGCTAAAAAAACACATGTTCCTCACATTTCTGTGGCAGAAAGTTCTGGAATCTGAGAGGAGCTACAAATTTCCTTCCACCCAGCGTTCCCCCAAGTCTCCCGATAAAAATGATACCTCACTTGCGTGGGTAGGCCTAGCGCCGGCGACAGGAAACACCCCAAAGCGCAACGTGGACACATCCTAAATTTTGGAAAAAAACAGAGGTGTTTTTTGCGAAGTGCCTACCTGTAGATTTTGGCCTCTAGCTCAGCCGGCACCTAGGGAAACCTACCAAACCTGTGCATTTCTGAAAACTAGAGACCTAGGGGAATCCAAGGAGGGGTGACTTGCGGGGCTCGGACCAGGTTCTGTTACCCAGAATCCTTTGCAAACCTCAAAATTTGGCTAAAAAAACACATGTTCCTCACATTTCTGTGGCAGAAAGTTCTGGAATCTGAGAGGAGCTACAAATTTCCTTCCACCCAGCGTTCCCCCAAGTCTCCCGATAAAAATGATACCTCACTTGCGTGGGTAGGCCTAGCGCCGGCGACAGGAAACACCCCAAAGCGCAACGTGGACACATCCTAAATTTTGGAAAAAAACAGAGGTGTTTTTTGCGAAGTGCCTACCTGTAGATTTTGGCCTCTAGCTCAGCCGGCACCTAGGGAAACCTACCAAACCTGTGCATTTCTGACAACTAGAGACCTAGGGGAATCCAAGGAGGGGTGACTTGCGGGGCTCGGACCAAGTTCTGTTACCCAGAATCCTTTGCAAACCTCAAAATTTGGCTAAAAAAACACATGTTCCTCACATTTCTGTGGCAGAAAGTTCTGGAATCTGAGAGGAGCTACAAATTTCCTTCCACCCAACGTTCCCCCAAGTCTCCCGATAAAAATGATACCTCACTTGCGTGGGTAGGCCTAGCGCCGGCGACAGGAAACACCCCAAAGCGCAACGTGGACACATCCTAAATTTTGGAAAAAAACAGAGGTGTTTTTTGCGAAGTGCCTACCTGTAGATTTTGGCCTGTAGCTCAGCCGGCACCTAGGGAAACCTACCAAACCTGTGCATTTCTGAAAACTAGAGACCTAGGGGAATCCAAGGAGGGGTGACTTGCGGGGCTCGGACCAGGTTCTGTTACCCAGAATCCTTTGCAAACCTCAAAATTTGGCTAAAAAAACACATGTCCCTCACATTTCTGTGGCAGAAAGTTCTGGAATCTGAGAGGAGCTACAAATTTCCTTCCACCCAGCGTTCCCCCAAGTCTCCCGATAAAAATGATACCTCACTTGCGTGGGTAGGCCTAGCGCCGGCGACAGGAAACACCCCAAAGCGCAACGTGGACACATCCTAAATTTTGGAAAAAAACAGAGGTGTTTTTTGCGAAGTGCCTACCTGTAGATTTTGGCCTCTAGCTCAGCCGGCACCTAGGGAAACCTACCAAACCTGTGCATTTCTGAAAACTAGAGACCTAGGGGAATCCAAGGAGGGGTGACTTGCGGGGCTCGGACCAGGTTCTGTTACCCAGAATCCTTTGCAAACCTCAAAATTTGGCTAAAAAAACACATGTTCCTCACATTTCTGTGGCAGAAAGTTCTGGAATCTGAGAGGAGCTACAAATTTCCTTCCACCCAGCGTTCCCCCAAGTCTCCCGATAAAAATGATACCTCACTTGCGTGGGTAGGCCTAGCGCCGGCGACAGGAAACACCCCAAAGCGCAACGTGGACACATCCTAAATTTTGGAAAAAAACAGAGGTGTTTTTTGCGAAGTGCCTACCTGTAGATTTTGGCCTCTAGCTCAGCCGGCACCTAGGGAAACCTACCAAACCTGTGCATTTCTGAAAACTAGAGACCTAGGGGAATCCAAGGAGGGGTGACTTGCGGGGCTCGGACCAGGTTCTGTTACCCAGAATCCTTTGCAAACCTCAAAATTTGGCTAAAAAAACACATGTTCCTCACATTTCTGTGGCAGAAAGTTCTGGAATCTGAGAGGAGCTACAAATTTCCTTCCACCCAGCGTTCCCCCAAGTCTCCCGATAAAAATGATACCTCACTTGCGTGGGTAGGCCTAGCGCCGGCGACAGGAAACACCCCAAAGCGCAACGTGGACACATCCTAAATTTTGGAAAAAAACAGAGGTGTTTTTTGCGAAGTGCCTACCTGTAGATTTTGGCCTCTAGCTCAGCCGGCACCTAGGGAAACCTACCAAACCTGTGCATTTCTGACAACTAGAGACCTAGGGGAATCCAAGGAGGGGTGACTTGCGGGGCTCGGACCAAGTTCTGTTACCCAGAATCCTTTGCAAACCTCAAAATTTGGCTAAAAAAACACATGTTCCTCACATTTCTGTGGCAGAAAGTTCTGGAATCTGAGAGGAGCTACAAATTTCCTTCCACCCAACGTTCCCCCAAGTCTCCCGATAAAAATGATACCTCACTTGCGTGGGTAGGCCTAGCGCCGGCGACAGGAAACACCCCAAAGCGCAACGTGGACACATCCTAAATTTTGGAAAAAAACAGAGGTGTTTTTTGCGAAGTGCCTACCTGTAGATTTTGGCCTGTAGCTCAGCCGGCACCTAGGGAAACCTACCAAACCTGTGCATTTCTGAAAACTAGAGACCTAGGGGAATCCAAGGAGGGGTGACTTGCGGGGCTCGGACCAGGTTCTGTTACCCAGAATCCTTTGCAAACCTCAAAATTTGGCTAAAAAAACACATGTCCCTCACATTTCTGTGGCAGAAAGTTCTGGAATCTGAGAGGAGCTACAAATTTCCTTCCACCCAGCGTTCCCCCAAGTCTCCCGATAAAAATGATACCTCACTTGCGTGGGTAGGCCTAGCGCCGGCGACAGGAAACACCCCAAAGCGCAACGTGGACACATCCTAAATTTTGGAAAAAAACAGAGGTGTTTTTTGCGAAGTGCCTACCTGTAGATTTTGGCCTCTAGCTCAGCCGGCACCTAGGGAAACCTACCAAACCTGTGCATTTCTGAAAACTAGAGACCTAGGGGAATCCAAGGAGGGGTGACTTGCGGGGCTCGGACCAGGTTCTGTTACCCAGAATCCTTTGCAAACCTCAAAATTTGGCTAAAAAAACACATGTCCCTCACATTTCTGTGGCAGAAAGTTCTGGAATCTGAGAGGAGCTACAAATTTCCTTCCACCCAGCGTTCCCCCAAGTCTCCCGATAAAAATGATACCTCACTTGCGTGGGTAGGCCTAGCGCCGGGGACAGGAAACACCCCAAAGCGCAACGTGGACACATCCTAAATTTTGGAAAAAAACAGAGGTGTTTTTTGCGAAGTGCCTACCTGTAGATTTTGGCCTCTAGCTCAGCCGGCACCTAGGGAAACCTACCAAACCTGTGCATTTCTGAAAACTAGAGACCTAGGGGAATCCAAGGAGGGGTGACTTGCGGGGCTCGGACCAGGTTCTGTTACCCAGAATCCTTTGCAAACCTCAAAATTTGGCTAAAAAAACACATGTTCCTCACATTTCTGTGGCAGAAAGTTCTGGAATCTGAGAGGAGCTACAAATTTCCTTCACCCAGCGTTCCCCCAAGTCTCCCGATCAAAATGATACCTCACTTGCGTGGGTAGGCCTAGCGCCGGCGACAGGAAACACCCCAAAGCGCAACGTGGACACATCCTAAATTTTGGAAAAAAACAGAGGTGTTTTTTGCGAAGTGCCTACCTGTAGATTTTGGCCTGTAGCTCAGCAGGCACCTAGGGAAACCTACCAAACCTGTGCATTTCTGAAAACTAGAGACCTAGGGGAATCCAAGGAGGGGTGACTTGCGGGGCTCGGACCAGGTTCTGTTACCCAGAATCCTTTGCAAACCTCAAAATTTGGCTAAAAAAACACATGTTCCTCACATTTCTGTGGCAGAAAGTTCTGGAATCTGAGAGGAGCTACAAATTTCCTTCCACCCAGCGTTCCCCCAAGTCTCCCGATAAAAATGATACCTCACTTGCGTGGGTAGGCCTAGCGCCGGCGACAGGAAACACCCCAAAGCGAAACGTGGACACATCCTAAATTTTGGAAAAAAACGGAGGTGTTTTTTGCGAAGTGCCTACCTGTAGATTTTGGCCTCTAGCTCAGCCGGCACCTAGGGAAACCTACCAAACCTGTGCATTTCTGAAAACTAGAGACCTAGGGGAATCCAAGGAGGGGTGACTTGCGGGGCTCAGACCAGGTTCTGTTACCCAGAATCCTTTGCAAACCTCAAAATTTGGCTAAAAAAACACATGTTCCTCACATTTCTGTGGCAGAAAGTTCTGGAATCTGAGAGGAGCTACAAATTTCCTTCACCCAGCGTTCCCCCAAGTCTCCCGATCAAAATGATACCTCACTTGCGTGGGTAGGCCTAGCGCCGGCGACAGGAAACACCCCAAAGCGCAACGTGGACACATCCTAAATTTTGGAAAAAAACAGAGGTGTTTTTTGCGAAGTGCCTACCTGTAGGTTTTGGCCTGTAGCTCAGCAGGCACCTAGGGAAACCTACCAAACCTGTGCATTTCTGAAAACTAGAGACCTAGGGGAATCCAAGGAGGGGTGACTTGCGGGGCTCGGACCAGGTTCTGTTACCCAGAATCCTTTGCAAACCTCAAAATTTGGCTAAAAAAACACATGTTCCTCACATTTCTGTGGCAGAAAGTTCTGGAATCTGAGAGGAGCTACAAATTTCCTTCCACCCAGCGTTCCCCCAAGTCTCCCGATAAAAATGATACCTCACTTGCGTGGGTAGGCCTAGCGCCGGCGACAGGAAACACCCCAAAGCGAAACGTGGACACATCCTAAATTTTGGGAAAAAACGGAGGTGTTTTTTGCGAAGTGCCTACCTGTAGATTTTGGCCTCTAGCTCAGCCGGCACCTAGGGAAACCTACCAAACCTGTGCATTTCTGAAAACTAGAGACCTAGGGGAATCCAAGGAGGGGTGACTTGCGGGGCTCGGACCAGGTTCTGTTACCCAGAATCCTTTGCAAACCTCAAAATTTGGCTAAAAAAACACATGTTCCTCACATTTCTGTGGCAGAAAGTTCTGGAATCTGAGAGGAGCTACAAATCTCCTTCCACCCAGCGTTCCCCCAAGTCTCCCGATAAAAATGATACCTCACTTGCGTGGGTAGGCCTAGCGCCGGCGACAGGAAACACCCCAAAGCGCAACGTGGACACATCCTAAATTTTGGAAAAAAACAGAGGTGTTTTTTGCGAAGTGCCTACCTGTAGATTTTGGCCTCTAGCTCAGCCGGCACCTAGGGAAACCTACCAAACCTGTGCATTTCTGACAACTAGAGACCTAGGGGAATCCAAGGAGGGGTGACTTGCGGGGCTCGGACCAAGTTCTGTTACCCAGAATCCTTTGCAAACCTCAAAATTTGGCTAAAAAAACACATGTTCCTCACATTTCTGTGGCAGAAAGTTCTGGAATCTGAGAGGAGCTACAAATTTCCTTCCACCCAACGTTCCCCCAAGTCTCCCGATAAAAATGATACCTCACTTGCGTGGGTAGGCCTAGCGCCGGCGACAGGAAACACCCCAAAGCGCAACATGGACACATCCTAAATTTTGGAAAAAAACAGAGGTGTTTTTTGCGAAGTGCCTACCTGTAGATTTTGGCCTGTAGCTCAGCCGGCACCTAGGGAAACCTACCAAACCTGTGCATTTCTGAAAACTAGAGACCTAGGGGAATCCAAGGAGGGGTGACTTGCGGGGCTCGGACCAGGTTCTGTTACCCAGAATCCTTTGCAAACCTCAAAATTTGGCTAAAAAAACACATGTCCCTCACATTTCTGTGGCAGAAAGTTCTGGAATCTGAGAGGAGCTACAAATTTCCTTCCACCCAGCGTTCCCCCAAGTCTCCCGATAAAAATGATACCTCACTTGCGTGGGTAGGCCTAGCGCCGGCGACAGGAAACACCCCAAAGCGCAACGTGGACACATCCTAAATTTTGGAAAAAAACAGAGGTGTTTTTTGCGAAGTGCCTACCTGTAGATTTTGGCCTCTAGCTCAGCCGGCACCTAGGGAAACCTACCAAACCTGTGCATTCCTGAAAACTAGAGACCTAGCGGAATCCAAGGAGGGGTGACTTGCGGGGCTCGGACCAGGTTCTGTTACCCAGAATCCTTTGCAAACCTCAAAATTTGGCTAAAAAAACACATGTTCCTCACATTTCTGTGGCAGAAAGTTCTGGAATCTGAGAGGAGCTACAAATTTCCTTCCACCCAGCGTTCCCCCAAGTCTCCCGATAAAAATGATACCTCACTTGCGTGGGTAGGCCTAGCGCCGGCGACAGGAAACATCCCAAAGCGCAACGTGGACACATCCTAAATTTTGGAAAAAAACAGAGGTGTTTTTTGCGAAGTGCCTACCTGTAGATTTTGGCCTCTAGCTCAGCCGGCACCTAGGGAAACCTACCAAACCTGTGCATTTCTGACAACTAGAGACCTAGGGGAATCCAAGGAGGGGTGACTTGCGGGGCTCGGACCAAGTTCTGTTACCCAGAATCCTTTGCAAACCTCAAAATTTGGCTAAAAAAACACATGTTCCTCACATTTCTGTGGCAGAAAGTTCTGGAATCTGAGAGGAGCTACAAATTTCCTTCCACCCAACGTTCCCCCAAGTCTCCCGATAAAAATGATACCTCACTTGCGTGGGTAGGCCTAGCGCCGGCGACAGGAAACACCCCAAAGCGCAACGTGGACACATCCTAAATTTTGGAAAAAAACAGAGGTGTTTTTTGCGAAGTGCCTACCTGTAGATTTTGGCCTGTAGCTCAGCCGGCACCTAGGGAAACCTACCAAACCTGTGCATTTCTGAAAACTAGAGACCTAGGGGAATCCAAGGAGGGGTGACTTGCGGGGCTCGGACCAGGTTCTGTTACCCAGAATCCTTTGCAAACCTCAAAATTTGGCTAAAAAAACACATGTCCCTCACATTTCTGTGGCAGAAAGTTCTGGAATCTGAGAGGAGCTACAAATTTCCTTCCACCCAGCGTTCCCCCAAGTCTCCCGATAAAAATGATACCTCACTTGCGTGGGTAGGCCTAGCGCCGGCGACAGGAAACACCCCAAAGCGCAACGTGGACACATCCTAAATTTTGGAAAAAAACAGAGGTGTTTTTTGCGAAGTGCCTACCTGTAGATTTTGGCCTCTAGCTCAGCCGGCACCTAGGGAAACCTACCAAACCTGTGCATTTCTGAAAACTAGAGACCTAGGGGAATCCAAGGAGGGGTGACTTGCGGGGCTCGGACCAGGTTCTGTTACCCAGAATCCTTTGCAAACCTCAAAATTTGGCTAAAAAAACACATGTTCCTCACATTTCTGTGGCAGAAAGTTCTGGAATCTGAGAGGAGCTACAAATCTCCTTCCACCCAGCGTTCCCCCAAGTCTCCCGATAAAAATGATACCTCACTTGCGTGGGTAGGCCTAGCGCCGGCGACAGGAAACACCCCAAAGCGCAACGTGGACACATCCTAAATTTTGGAAAAAAACGGAGGTGTTTTTTGCGAAGTGCCTACCTGTAGATTTTGGCCTGTAGCTCAGCCGGCACCTAGGGAAACCTACCAAACCTGTGCATTTCTGAAAACTAGAGACCTAGGGGAATCCAAGGAAGAGTGACTTGCGGGGCTCGGACCAGGTTCTGTTACCCAGAATCCTTTGCAAACCTCAAAATTTGGCTAAAAAAACACATGTTCCTCACATTTCTGTGGCAGAAAGTTCTGGAATCTGAGAGGAGCTACAAATTTCCTTCACCCAGCGTTCCCCCAAGTCTCCCGATCAAAATGATACCTCACTTGCGTGGGTAGGCCTAGCGCCGGCGACAGGAAACACCCCAAAGCGCAACGTGGACACATCCTAAATTTTGGAAAAAAACAGAGGTGTTTTTTGCGAAGTGCCTACCTGTAGGTTTTGGCCTGTAGCTCAGCAGGCACCTAGGGAAACCTACCAAACCTGTGCATTTCTGAAAACTAGAGACCTAGGGGAATCCAAGGAGGGGTGACTTGCGGGGCTCGGACCAGGTTCTGTTACCCAGAATCCTTTGCAAACCTCAAAATTTGGCTAAAAAAACACATGTTCCTCACATTTCTGTGGCAGAAAGTTCTGGAATCTGAGAGGAGCTACAAATTTCCTTCCACCCAGCGTTCCCCCAAGTCTCCCGATAAAAATGATACCTCACTTGCGTGGGTAGGCCTAGCGCCGGCGACAGGAAACACCCCAAAGCGAAACGTGGACACATCCTAAATTTTGGGAAAAAACGGAGGTGTTTTTTGCGAAGTGCCTACCTGTAGATTTTGGCCTCTAGCTCAGCCGGCACCTAGGGAAACCTACCAAACCTGTGCATTTCTGAAAACTAGAGACCTAGGGGAATCCAAGGAGGGGTGACTTGCGGGGCTCGGACCAGGTTCTGTTACCCAGAATCCTTTGCAAACCTCAAAATTTGGCTAAAAAAACACATGTTCCTCACATTTCTGTGGCAGAAAGTTCTGGAATCTGAGAGGAGCTACAAATCTCCTTCCACCCAGCGTTCCCCCAAGTCTCCCGATAAAAATGATACCTCACTTGCGTGGGTAGGCCTAGCGCCGGCGACAGGAAACACCCCAAAGCGCAACGTGGACACATCCTAAATTTTGGAAAAAAACAGAGGTGTTTTTTGCGAAGTGCCTACCTGTAGATTTTGGCCTCTAGCTCAGCCGGCACCTAGGGAAACCTACCAAACCTGTGCATTTCTGACAACTAGAGACCTAGGGGAATCCAAGGAGGGGTGACTTGCGGGGCTCGGACCAAGTTCTGTTACCCAGAATCCTTTGCAAACCTCAAAATTTGGCTAAAAAAACACATGTTCCTCACATTTCTGTGGCAGAAAGTTCTGGAATCTGAGAGGAGCTACGAATTTCCTTCCACCCAACGTTCCCCCAAGTCTCCCGATAAAAATGATACCTCACTTGCGTGGGTAGGCCTAGCGCCGGCGACAGGAAACACCCCAAAGCGCAACATGGACACATCCTAAATTTTGGAAAAAAACAGAGGTGTTTTTTGCGAAGTGCCTACCTGTAGATTTTGGCCTGTAGCTCAGCCGGCACCTAGGGAAACCTACCAAACCTGTGCATTTCTGAAAACTAGAGACCTAGGGGAATCCAAGGAGGGGTGACTTGCGGGGCTCGGACCAGGTTCTGTTACCCAGAATCCTTTGCAAACCTCAAAATTTGGCTAAAAAAACACATGTCCCTCACATTTCTGTGACAGAAAGTTCTGGAACCTGAGAGGAGCTACAAATTTCCTTCCACCCAGCGTTCCCACAAGTCTCCCGATAAAAATGATACCTCACTTGCGTGGGTAGGCCTAGCCGCCAGCGACAGGAAACACCCCAAAGCGCAACGTGGACACATCCTAAATTTTGGAAAAAAACAGAGGTGTTTTTTGCGAAGTGCATACCTGTAGATTTTGGCCTCTAGCTCAGCCGGCACCTAGGGAAACCTACCAAACCTGTGCATTTCTGAAAACTAGAGACCTAGGGGAATCCAAGGAGGGGTGACTTGCGGGGCTCGGACCAGGTTCTGTTACCCAGAATCCTTTGCAAACCTCAAAATTTGGCTAAAAAAACACATGTCCCTCACATTTCTGTGGCAGAAAGTTCTGGAATCTGAGAGGAGCTACAAATTTCCTTCCACCCAGCGTTCCCCCAAGTCTCCCGATAAAAATGATACCTCACTTGCGTGGGTAGGCCTAGCGCCGGCGACAGGAAACACCCCAAAGCGCAACGTGGACACATCCTAAATTTTGGAAAAAAACAGAGGTGTTTTTTGCGAAGTGCCTACCTGTAGATTTTGGCCTCTAGCTCAGCCGGCACCTAGGGAAACCTACCAAACCTGTGCATTCCTGAAAACTAGAGACCTAGCGGAATCCAAGGAGGGGTGACTTGCGGGGCTCGGACCAGGTTCTGTTACCCAGAATCCTTTGCAAACCTCAAAATTTGGCTAAAAAAACACATGTTCCTCACATTTCTGTGGCAGAAAGTTCTGGAATCTGAGAGGAGCTACAAATTTCCTTCCACCCAGCGTTCCCCCAAGTCTCCCGATAAAAATGATACCTCACTTGCGTGGGTAGGCCTAGCGCCGGCGACAGGAAACACCCCAAAGCGCAACGTGGACACATCCTAAATTTTGGAAAAAAACAGAGGTGTTTTTTGCGAAGTGCCTACCTGTAGATTTTGGCCTCTAGCTCAGCCGGCACCTAGGGAAACCTACCAAACCTGTGCATTTCTGACAACTAGAGACCTAGGGGAATCCAAGGAGGGGTGACTTGCGGGGCTCGGACCAAGTTCTGTTACCCAGAATCCTTTGCAAACCTCAAAATTTGGCTAAAAAAACACATGTTCCTCACATTTCTGTGGCAGAAAGTTCTGGAATCTGAGAGGAGCTACAAATTTCCTTCCACCCAACGTTCCCCCAAGTCTCCCGATAAAAATGATACCTCACTTGCGTGGGTAGGCCTAGCGCCGGCGACAGGAAACACCCCAAAGCGCAACGTGGACACATCCTAAATTTTGGAAAAAAACAGAGGTGTTTTTTGCGAAGTGCCTACCTGTAGATTTTGGCCTGTAGCTCAGCCGGCACCTAGGGAAACCTACCAAACCTGTGCATTTCTGAAAACTAGAGACCTAGGGGAATCCAAGGAGGGGTGACTTGCGGGGCTCGGACCAGGTTCTGTTACCCAGAATCCTTTGCAAACCTCAAAATTTGGCTAAAAAAACACATGTCCCTCACATTTCTGTGGCAGAAAGTTCTGGAATCTGAGAGGAGCTACAAATTTCCTTCCACCCAGCGTTCCCCCAAGTCTCCCGATAAAAATGATACCTCACTTGCGTGGGTAGGCCTAGCGCCGGCGACAGGAAACACCCCAAAGCGCAACGTGGACACATCCTAAATTTTGGAAAAAAACAGAGGTGTTTTTTGCGAAGTGCCTACCTGTAGATTTTGGCCTCTAGCTCAGCCGGCACCTAGGGAAACCTACCAAACCTGTGCATTTCTGAAAACTAGAGACCTAGGGGAATCCAAGGAGGGGTGACTTGCGGGGCTCGGACCAGGTTCTGTTACCCAGAATCCTTTGCAAACCTCAAAATTTGGCTAAAAAAACACATGTCCCTCACATTTCTGTGGCAGAAAGTTCTGGAATCTGAGAGGAGCTACAAATTTCCTTCCACCCAGCGTTCCCCCAAGTCTCCCGATAAAAATGATACCTCACTTGCGTGGGTAGGCCTAGCGCCGGGGACAGGAAACACCCCAAAGCGCAACGTGGACACATCCTAAATTTTGGAAAAAAACAGAGGTGTTTTTTGCGAAGTGCCTACCTGTAGATTTTGGCCTCTAGCTCAGCCGGCACCTAGGGAAACCTACCAAACCTGTGCATTTCTGAAAACTAGAGACCTAGGGGAATCCAAGGAGGGGTGACTTGCGGGGCTCGGACCAGGTTCTGTTACCCAGAATCCTTTGCAAACCTCAAAATTTGGCTAAAAAAACACATGTTCCTCACATTTCTGTGGCAGAAAGTTCTGGAATCTGAGAGGAGCTACAAATTTCCTTCACCCAGCGTTCCCCCAAGTCTCCCGATCAAAATGATACCTCACTTGCGTGGGTAGGCCTAGCGCCGGCGACAGGAAACACCCCAAAGCGCAACGTGGACACATCCTAAATTTTGGAAAAAAACAGAGGTGTTTTTTGCGAAGTGCCTACCTGTAGATTTTGGCCTGTAGCTCAGCAGGCACCTAGGGAAACCTACCAAACCTGTGCATTTCTGAAAACTAGAGACCTAGGGGAATCCAAGGAGGGGTGACTTGCGGGGCTCGGACCAGGTTCTGTTACCCAGAATCCTTTGCAAACCTCAAAATTTGGCTAAAAAAACACATGTTCCTCACATTTCTGTGGCAGAAAGTTCTGGAATCTGAGAGGAGCTACAAATTTCCTTCCACCCAGCGTTCCCCCAAGTCTCCCGATAAAAATGATACCTCACTTGCGTGGGTAGGCCTAGCGCCGGCGACAGGAAACACCCCAAAGCGAAACGTGGACACATCCTAAATTTTGGAAAAAAACGGAGGTGTTTTTTGCGAAGTGCCTACCTGTAGATTTTGGCCTCTAGCTCAGCCGGCACCTAGGGAAACCTACCAAACCTGTGCATTTCTGAAAACTAGAGACCTAGGGGAATCCAAGGAGGGGTGACTTGCGGGGCTCAGACCAGGTTCTGTTACCCAGAATCCTTTGCAAACCTCAAAATTTGGCTAAAAAAACACATGTTCCTCACATTTCTGTGGCAGAAAGTTCTGGAATCTGAGAGGAGCTACAAATCTCCTTCCACCCAGCGTTCCCCCAAGTCTCCCGATAAAAATGATACCTCACTTGCGTGGGTAGGCCTAGCGCCGGCGACAGGAAACACCCCAAAGCGCAACGTGGACACATCCTAAATTTTGGAAAAAAACGGAGGTGTTTTTTGCGAAGTGCCTACCTGTAGATTTTGGCCTGTAGCTCAGCCGGCACCTAGGGAAACCTACCAAACCTGTGCATTTCTGAAAACTAGAGACCTAGGGGAATCCAAGGAGGAGTGACTTGCGGGGCTCGGACCAGGTTCTGTTACCCAGAATCCTTTGCAAACCTCAAAATTTGGCTAAAAAAACACATGTTCCTCACATTTCTGTGGCAGAAAGTTCTGGAATCTGAGAGGAGCTACAAATTTCCTTCACCCAGCGTTCCCCCAAGTCTCCCGATCAAAATGATACCTCACTTGCGTGGGTAGGCCTAGCGCCGGCGACAGGAAACACCCCAAAGCGCAACGTGGACACATCCTAAATTTTGGAAAAAAACAGAGGTGTTTTTTGCGAAGTGCCTACCTGTAGATTTTGGCCTGTAGCTCAGCAGGCACCTAGGGAAACCTACCAAACCTGTGCATTTCTGAAAACTAGAGACCTAGGGGAATCCAAGGAGGGGTGACTTGCGGGGCTCGGACCAGGTTCTGTTACCCAGAATCCTTTGCAAACCTCAAAATTTGGCTAAACAAACACATGTTCCTCACATTTCTGTGGCAGAAAGTTCTGGAATCTGAGAGGAGCTACAAATTTCCTTCCACCCAGCGTTCCCCCAAGTCTCCCGATAAAAATGATACCTCACTTGCGTGGGTAGGCCTAGCGCCGGCTACAGGAAACACCCCAAAAGCGCAACGTGGACACATCCTAAATTTTGGAAAAAAACAGAGGTGTTTTTTGCGAAGTGCCTACCTGTAGATTTTGGCCTCTAGCTCAACCGGCACCTAGGGAAACCTACCAAACCTGTGCATTTCTGAAAACTAGAGACCTAGGGGAATCCAAGGAGGGGTGACTTGCGGGGCTCGGACCAGGTTCTGTTACCCAGAATCCTTTGCAAACCTCAAAATTTGGCTAAACAAACACATGTTCCCCACATTTCTGTGGCAGAAAGTTCTGGAATCTGAGAGGAGCTACAAATTTCCTTCCACCCAGCGTTCCCCCAAGTCTCCCGATAAAAATGATACCTCACTTGCGTGGGTAGGCCTAGCGCCGGCGACAGGAAACACCCCAAAGCGCAACGTGGACACATCCTAAATTTTGGAAAAAAACAGAGGTGTTTTTTGCGAAGTGCCTACCTGTAGATTTTGGCCTCTAGCTCAGCCGGCACCTAGGGAAACCTACCAAACCTGTGCATTTCTGAAAACTAGAGACCTAGGGGAATCCAAGGAGGGGTGACTTGCGGGGCTCGGACCAGGTTCTGTTACCCAGAATCCTTTGCAAACCTCAAAATTTGGCTAAAAAAACACATGTTCCTCACATTTCTGTGGCAGAAAGTTCTGGAATCTGAGAGGAGCTACAAATTTCCTTCCACCCAACGTTCCCCCAAGTCTCCCGATAAAAATGATACCTCACTTGCGTGGGTAGGCCTAGCGCCGGCGACAGGAAACACCCCAAAGCTCAACGTGGACACATCCTACATTTTGGAAAAAACCAGAGGTGTTTTTTGCGAAGTGCCTACCTGTAGATTTTGGCCTCTAGCTCAGCCGGCACCTAGGGAAACCTACCAAACCTGTGCATTTCTGAAAACTAGAGACCTAGGGGAATCCAAGGAGGGGTGACTTGCGGGGCTCGGACCAGGTTCTGTTACCCAGAATCCTTTGCAAACCTCAAAATTTGGCTAAAAAAACACATGTTCCTCACATTTCTGTGGCAGAAAGTTCTGGAATCTGAGAGGAGCTACAAATTTCCTTCCACCCAACGTTCCCCCAAGTCTCCCGATAAAAATGATACCTCACTTGCGTGGGTAGGCCTAGCGCCGGCGACAGGAAACACCCCAAAGCGCAACGTGGACACATCCTACATTTTGGAAAAAACCAGAGGTGTTTTTTGCGAAGTGCCTACCTGTAGATTTTGGCCTCTAGCTCAGCCGGCACCTAGGGAAACCTACCAAACCTGTGCATTTCTGAAAACTAGAGACCTAGGGGAATCCAAGGAGGGGTGACTTGCGGGGCTCGGACCAGGTTCTGTTACCCAGAATCCTTTGCAAACCTCAAAATTTGGCTAAAAAAACACATGTTCCTCACATTTCTGTGGCAGAAAGTTCTGGAATCTGAGAGGAGCTACAAATTTCCTTCCACCCAGCGTTCCCCCAAGTCTCCCGATAAAAATGATACCTCACTTGCGTGGGTAGGCCTAGCGCCGGCGACAGGAAACACCCCAAAGCGCAACGTGGACACATCCTAAATTTTTGAAAAAAACAGAGGTGTTTTTTGCGAAGTGCCTACCTGTAGATTTTGGCCTCTAGCTCAGCCGGCACCTAGGGAAACCTACCAAACCTGTGCATTTCTGAAAACTAGAGACCTAGGGGAATCCAAGGAGGGGTGACTTGCGGGGCTCATACCAGGTTCTGTTACCCAGAATCCTTTGCAAACCTCAAAATTTGGCTAAAAAAACACATGTTCCTCACATTTCTGTGGCAGAAAGTTCTGGAATCTGAGAGGAGCTACAAATTTCCTTCCACCCAGCGTTCCCCCAAGTCTCCCGATAAAAATGATACCTCACTTGCGTGGGTAGGCCTAGCGCCGGCGACAGGAAACACCCCAAAGCGCAACGTGGACACATCCTAAATTTTGGAAAAAAACGGAGGTGTTTTTTGCGAAGTGCCTACCTGTAGATTTTGGCCTCTAGCTCAGCCGGCACCTAGGGAAACCTACCAAACCTGTGCATTTCTGAAAACTAGAGACCTAGGGGAATCAAAGGAGGGGTGACTTGCGGGGCTCGGACCAGGTTCTGTTACCCAGAATCCTTTGCAAACCTCAAAATTTGGCTAAAAAAACACATTTTCCTCACATTTCTGTGGCAGAAAGTTCTGGAATCTGAGAGGAGCTCCAAATTTCCTTCCACCCAGCGTTCCCCCAAGTCTCCCCATAAAAATGATACCTCACTTGCGTGGGTAGGCCTAGCGCCGGCGACAGGAAACACCCCAAAGCGCAACGTGGACACATCCTAAATTTTGGAAAAAAACAGAGGTGTTTTTTGCGAAGTGCCTACCTGTAGATTTTGGCCTCTAGCTCAGCCGGCACCTAGGGAAACCTACCAAACCTGTGTATTTCTGAAAACTAGAGACCTAGGGGAATCCAAGGAGGGGTGACTTGCGGGGCTCGGACCAGGTTCTGTTACCCAGAATCCTTTGCAAACCTCAAAATTTGGCTAAAAAAACACATGTTCCTCACATTTCTGTGGCAGAAAGTTCTGGAATCTGAGAGGAGCTACAAATTTCCTTCCACCCAGCGTTCCCCCAAGTCTCCCGATAAAAATGATACCTCACTTGCGTGGGTAGGCCTAGCGCCGGCGACAGGAAACACCCCAAAGCGCAACGTGGACACATCCTAAATTTTGGAAAAAAACAGAGGTGTTTTTTGCGAAGTGCCTACCTGTAGATTTTGGCCTCTAGCTCAGCCGGCACCTAGGGAAACCTACCAAACCTGTGCATTTCTGAAAACTAGAGACCTAGGGGAATCCAAGGAGGGGTGACTTGCGGGGCTCGGACCAGGTTCTGTTACCCAGAATCCTTTGCAAACCTCAAAATTTGGCTAAAAAAACACATGTTCCTCACATTTCTGTGGCAGAAAGTTCTGGAATCTGAGAGGAGCTACAAATTTCCTTCCACCCAGCGTTCCCCCAAGTCTCCCGATAAAAATGATACCTCACTTGCGTGGGTAGGCCTAGCGCCGGCGACAGGAAACACCCCAAAGCGCAACGTGGACACATCCTAAATTTTGGAAAAAAACAGAGGTGTTTTTTGCGAAGTGCCTACCTGTAGATTTTGGCCTCTAGCTCAGCCGGCACCTAGGGAAACCTACCAAACCTGTGCATTTCTGACAACTAGAGACCTAGGGGAATCCAAGGAGGGGTGACTTGCGGGGCTCATACCAGGTTCTGTTACCCAGAATCCTTTGCAAACCTCAAAATTTGACTAAAAAAACACATGTTCCTCACATTTCTGTGGCAGAAAGTTCTGGAATCTGAGAGGAGCTACAAATTTCCTTCACCCAGCGTTCCCCCAAGTCTCCCGATCAAAATGATACCTCACTTGCGTGGGTAGGCCTAGCGCCGGCGACAGGAAACACCCCAAAGCGCAACGTGGACACATCCTAAATTTTGGAAAAAAACAGAGGTGTTTTTTGCGAAGTGCCTACCTGTAGGTTTTGGCCTGTAACTCAGCAGGCACCTAGGGAAACCTACCAAACCTGTGCATTTCTGAAAACTAGAGACCTAGGGGAATCCAAGGAGGGGTGACTTGCGGGGCTCGGACCAGGTTCTGTTACCCAGAATCCTTTGCAAACCTCAAAATTTGGCTAAAAAAACACATGTTCCTCACATTTCTGTGGCAGAAAGTTCTGGAATCTGAGAGGAGCTACAAATTTCCTTCCACCCAGCGTTCCCCCAAGTCTCCCGATAAAAATGATACCTCACTTGCGTGGGTAGGCCTAGCGCCGGCGACAGGAAACACCCCAAAGCGAAACGTGGACACATCCTAAATTTTGGGAAAAAACTGAGGTGTTTTTTGCGAAGTGCCTACCTGTAGATTTTGGCCTCTAGCTCAGCCGGCACCTAGGGAAACCTACCAAACCTGTGCATTTCTGAAAACTAGAGACCTAGGGGAATCCAAGGAGGGGTGACTTGCGGGGCTCGGACCAGGTTCTGTTACCCAGAATCCTTTGCAAACCTCAAAATTTGGCTAAAAAAACACATGTTCCTCACATTTCTGTGGCAGAAAGTTCTGGAATCTGAGAGGAGCTACAAATCTCCTTCCACCCAGCGTTCCCCCAAGTCTCCCGATAAAAATGATACCTCACTTGCGTGGGTAGGCCTAGCGCCGGCGACAGGAAACACCCCAAAGCGCAACGTGGACACATCCTAAATTTTGGAAAAAAACAGAGGTGTTTTTTGCGAAGTGCCTACCTGTAGATTTTGGCCTCTAGCTCAGCCGGCACCTAGGGAAACCTACCAAACCTGTGCATTTCTGACAACTAGAGACCTAGGGGAATCCAAGGAGGGGTGACTTGCGGGGCTCGGACCAAGTTCTGTTACCCAGAATCCTTTGCAAACCTCAAAATTTGGCTAAAAAAACACATGTTCCTCACATTTCTGTGGCAGAAAGTTCTGGAATCTGAGAGGAGCTACAAATTTCCTTCCACCCAACGTTCCCCCAAGTCTCCCGATAAAAATGATACCTCACTTGCGTGGGTAGGCCTAGCGCCGGCGACAGGAAACACCCCAAAGCGCAACATGGACACATCCTAAATTTTGGAAAAAAACAGAGGTGTTTTTTGCGAAGTGCCTACCTGTAGATTTTGGCCTGTAGCTCAGCCGGCACCTAGGGAAACCTACCAAACCTGTGCATTTCTGAAAACTAGAGACCTAGGGGAATCCAAGGAGGGGTGACTTGCGGGGCTCGGACCAGGTTCTGTTACCCAGAATCCTTTGCAAACCTCAAAATTTGGCTAAAAAAACACATGTCCCTCACATTTCTGTGGCATAAAGTTCTGGAATCTGAGAGGAGCTACAAATTTCCTTCCACCCAGCGTTCCCCCAAGTCTCCCGATAAAAATGATACCTCACTTGCGTGGGTAGGCCTAGCGCCGGCGACAGGAAACACCCCAAAGCGCAACGTGGACACATCCTAAATTTTGGAAAAAAACAGAGGTGTTTTTTGCGAAGTGCCTACCTGTAGATTTTGGCCTCTAGCTCAGCCGGCACCTAGGGAAACCTACCAAACCTGTGCATTCCTGAAAACTAGAGACCTAGCGGAATCCAAGGAGGGGTGACTTGCGGGGCTCGGACCAGGTTCTGTTACCCAGAATCCTTTGCAAACCTCAAAATTTGGCTAAAAAAACACATGTTCCTCACATTTCTGTGGCAGAAAGTTCTGGAATCTGAGAGGAGCTACAAATTTCCTTCCACCCAGCGTTCCCCCAAGTCTCCCGATAAAAATGATACCTCACTTGCGTGGGTAGGCCTAGCGCCGGCGACAGGAAACACCCCAAAGCGCAACGTGGACACATCCTAAATTTTGGAAAAAAACAGAGGTGTTTTTTGCGAAGTGCCTACCTGTAGATTTTGGCCTCTAGCTCAGCCGGCACCTAGGGAAACCTACCAAACCTGTGCATTTCTGACAACTAGAGACCTAGGGGAATCCAAGGAGGGGTGACTTGCGGGGCTCGGACCAAGTTCTGTTACCCAGAATCCTTTGCAAACCTCAAAATTTGGCTAAAAAAACACATGTTCCTCACATTTCTGTGGCAGAAAGTTCTGGAATCTGAGAGGAGCTACAAATTTCCTTCCACCCAACGTTCCCCCAAGTCTCCCGATAAAAATGATACCTCACTTGCGTGGGTAGGCCTAGCGCCGGCGACAGGAAACACCCCAAAGCGCAACGTGGACACATCCTAAATTTTGGAAAAAAACAGAGGTGTTTTTTGCGAAGTGCCTACCTGTAGATTTTGGCCTGTAGCTCAGCCGGCACCTAGGGAAACCTACCAAACCTGTGCATTTCTGAAAACTAGAGACCTAGGGGAATCCAAGGAGGGGTGACTTGCGGGGCTCGGACCAGGTTCTGTTACCCAGAATCCTTTGCAAACCTCAAAATTTGGCTAAAAAAACACATGTCCCTCACATTTCTGTGGCAGAAAGTTCTGGAATCTGAGAGGAGCTACAAATTTCCTTCCACCCAGCGTTCCCCCAAGTCTCCCGATAAAAATGATACCTCACTTGCGTGGGTAGGCCTAGCGCCGGCGACAGGAAACACCCCAAAGCGCAACGTGGACACATCCTAAATTTTGGAAAAAAACAGAGGTGTTTTTTGCGAAGTGCCTACCTGTAGATTTTGGCCTCTAGCTCAGCCGGCACCTAGGGAAACCTACCAAACCTGTGCATTTCTGAAAACTAGAGACCTAGGGGAATCCAAGGAGGGGTGACTTGCGGGGCTCGGACCAGGTTCTGTTACCCAGAATCCTTTGCAAACCTCAAAATTTGGCTAAAAAAACACATGTTCCTCACATTTCTGTGGCAGAAAGTTCTGGAATCTGAGAGGAGCTACAAATCTCCTTCCACCCAGCGTTCCCCCAAGTCTCCCGATAAAAATGATACCTCACTTGCGTGGGTAGGCCTAGCGCCGGCGACAGGAAACACCCCAAAGCGCAACGTGGACACATCCTAAATTTTGGAAAAAAACGGAGGTGTTTTTTGCGAAGTGCCTACCTGTAGATTTTGGCCTGTAGCTCAGCCGGCACCTAGGGAAACCTACCAAACCTGTGCATTTCTGAAAACTAGAGACCTAGGGGAATCCAAGGAAGAGTGACTTGCGGGGCTCGGACCAGGTTCTGTTACCCAGAATCCTTTGCAAACCTCAAAATTTGGCTAAAAAAACACATGTTCCTCACATTTCTGTGGCAGAAAGTTCTGGAATCTGAGAGGAGCTACAAATTTCCTTCACCCAGCGTTCCCCCAAGTCTCCCGATCAAAATGATACCTCACTTGCGTGGGTAGGCCTAGCGCCGGCGACAGGAAACACCCCAAAGCGCAACGTGGACACATCCTAAATTTTGGAAAAAAACAGAGGTGTTTTTTGCGAAGTGCCTACCTGTAGGTTTTGGCCTGTAGCTCAGCAGGCACCTAGGGAAACCTACCAAACCTGTGCATTTCTGAAAACTAGAGACCTAGGGGAATCCAAGGAGGGGTGACTTGCGGGGCTCGGACCAGGTTCTGTTACCCAGAATCCTTTGCAAACCTCAAAATTTGGCTAAAAAAACACATGTTCCTCACATTTCTGTGGCAGAAAGTTCTGGAATCTGAGAGGAGCTACAAATTTCCTTCCACCCAGCGTTCCCCCAAGTCTCCCGATAAAAATGATACCTCACTTGCGTGGGTAGGCCTAGCGCCGGCGACAGGAAACACCCCAAAGCGAAACGTGGACACATCCTAAATTTTGGGAAAAAACGGAGGTGTTTTTTGCGAAGTGCCTACCTGTAGATTTTGGCCTCTAGCTCAGCCGGCACCTAGGGAAACCTACCAAACCTGTGCATTTCTGAAAACTAGAGACCTAGGGGAATCCAAGGAGGGGTGACTTGCGGGGCTCGGACCAGGTTCTGTTACCCAGAATCCTTTGCAAACCTCAAAATTTGGCTAAAAAAACACATGTTCCTCACATTTCTGTGGCAGAAAGTTCTGGAATCTGAGAGGAGCTACAAATCTCCTTCCACCCAGCGTTCCCCCAAGTCTCCCGATAAAAATGATACCTCACTTGCGTGGGTAGGCCTAGCGCCGGCGACAGGAAACACCCCAAAGCGCAACGTGGACACATCCTAAATTTTGGAAAAAAACAGAGGTGTTTTTTGCGAAGTGCCTACCTGTAGATTTTGGCCTCTAGCTCAGCCGGCACCTAGGGAAACCTACCAAACCTGTGCATTTCTGACAACTAGAGACCTAGGGGAATCCAAGGAGGGGTGACTTGCGGGGCTCGGACCAAGTTCTGTTACCCAGAATCCTTTGCAAACCTCAAAATTTGGCTAAAAAAACACATGTTCCTCACATTTCTGTGGCAGAAAGTTCTGGAATCTGAGAGGAGCTACGAATTTCCTTCCACCCAACGTTCCCCCAAGTCTCCCGATAAAAATGATACCTCACTTGCGTGGGTAGGCCTAGCGCCGGCGACAGGAAACACCCCAAAGCGCAACATGGACACATCCTAAATTTTGGAAAAAAACAGAGGTGTTTTTTGCGAAGTGCCTACCTGTAGATTTTGGCCTGTAGCTCAGCCGGCACCTAGGGAAACCTACCAAACCTGTGCATTTCTGAAAACTAGAGACCTAGGGGAATCCAAGGAGGGGTGACTTGCGGGGCTCGGACCAGGTTCTGTTACCCAGAATCCTTTGCAAACCTCAAAATTTGGCTAAAAAAACACATGTCCCTCACATTTCTGTGACAGAAAGTTCTGGAACCTGAGAGGAGCTACAAATTTCCTTCCACCCAGCGTTCCCACAAGTCTCCCGATAAAAATGATACCTCACTTGCGTGGGTAGGCCTAGCCGCCAGCGACAGGAAACACCCCAAAGCGCAACGTGGACACATCCTAAATTTTGGAAAAAAACAGAGGTGTTTTTTGCGAAGTGCATACCTGTAGATTTTGGCCTCTAGCTCAGCCGGCACCTAGGGAAACCTACCAAACCTGTGCATTTCTGAAAACTAGAGACCTAGGGGAATCCAAGGAGGGGTGACTTGCGGGGCTCGGACCAGGTTCTGTTACCCAGAATCCTTTGCAAACCTCAAAATTTGGCTAAAAAAACACATGTCCCTCACATTTCTGTGGCAGAAAGTTCTGGAATCTGAGAGGAGCTACAAATTTCCTTCCACCCAGCGTTCCCCCAAGTCTCCCGATAAAAATGATACCTCACTTGCGTGGGTAGGCCTAGCGCCGGCGACAGGAAACACCCCAAAGCGCAACGTGGACACATCCTAAATTTTGGAAAAAAACAGAGGTGTTTTTTGCGAAGTGCCTACCTGTAGATTTTGGCCTCTAGCTCAGCCGGCACCTAGGGAAACCTACCAAACCTGTGCATTCCTGAAAACTAGAGACCTAGCGGAATCCAAGGAGGGGTGACTTGCGGGGCTCGGACCAGGTTCTGTTACCCAGAATCCTTTGCAAACCTCAAAATTTGGCTAAAAAAACACATGTTCCTCACATTTCTGTGGCAGAAAGTTCTGGAATCTGAGAGGAGCTACAAATTTCCTTCCACCCAGCGTTCCCCCAAGTCTCCCGATAAAAATGATACCTCACTTGCGTGGGTAGGCCTAGCGCCGGCGACAGGAAACACCCCAAAGCGCAACGTGGACACATCCTAAATTTTGGAAAAAAACAGAGGTGTTTTTTGCGAAGTGCCTACCTGTAGATTTTGGCCTCTAGCTCAGCCGGCACCTAGGGAAACCTACCAAACCTGTGCATTTCTGACAACTAGAGACCTAGGGGAATCCAAGGAGGGGTGACTTGCGGGGCTCGGACCAAGTTCTGTTACCCAGAATCCTTTGCAAACCTCAAAATTTGGCTAAAAAAACACATGTTCCTCACATTTCTGTGGCAGAAAGTTCTGGAATCTGAGAGGAGCTACAAATTTCCTTCCACCCAGCGTTCCCCCAAGTCTCCCGATAAAAATGATACCTCACTTGCGTGGGTAGGCCTAGCGCCGGGGACAGGAAACACCCCAAAGCGCAACGTGGACACATCCTAAATTTTGGAAAAAAACAGAGGTGTTTTTTGCGAAGTGCCTACCTGTAGATTTTGGCCTCTAGCTCAGCCGGCACCTAGGGAAACCTACCAAACCTGTGCATTTCTGAAAACTAGAGACCTAGGGGAATCCAAGGAGGGGTGACTTGCGGGGCTCGGACCAGGTTCTGTTACCCAGAATCCTTTGCAAACCTCAAAATTTGGCTAAAAAAACACATGTTCCTCACATTTCTGTGGCAGAAAGTTCTGGAATCTGAGAGGAGCTACAAATTTCCTTCCACCCAGCGTTCCCCCAAGTCTCCCGATAAAAATGATACCTCACTTGCGTGGGTAGGCCTAGCGCCGGCGACAGGAAACACCCCAAAGCGCAACGTGGACACATCCTAAATTTTGGAAAAAAACAGAGGTGTTTTTTGCGAAGTGCCTACCTGTAGATTTTGGCCTGTAGCTCAGCAGGCACCTAGGGAAACCTACCAAACCTGTGCATTTCTGAAAACTAGAGACCTAGGGGAATCCAAGGAGGGGTGACTTGCGGGGCTCGGACCAGGTTCTGTTACCCAGAATCCTTTGCAAACCTCAAAATTTGGCTAAAAAAACACATGTTCCTCACATTTCTGTGGCAGAAAGTTCTGGAATCTGAGAGGAGCTACAAATTTCCTTCCACCCAGCGTTCCCCCAAGTCTCCCGATAAAAATGATACCTCACTTGCGTGGGTAGGCCTAGCGCCGGCGACAGGAAACACCCCAAAGCGAAACGTGGACACATCCTAAATTTTGGAAAAAAACGGAGGTGTTTTTTGCGAAGTGCCTACCTGTAGATTTTGGCCTCTAGCTCAGCCGGCACCTAGGGAAACCTACCAAACCTGTGCATTTCTGAAAACTAGAGACCTAGGGGAATCCAAGGAGGGGTGACTTGCGGGGCTCAGACCAGGTTCTGTTACCCAGAATCCTTTGCAAACCTCAAAATTTGGCTAAAAAAACACATGTTCCTCACATTTCTGTGGCAGAAAGTTCTGGAATCTGAGAGGAGCTACAAATCTCCTTCCACCCAGCGTTCCCCCAAGTCTCCCGATAAAAATGATACCTCACTTGCGTGGGTAGGCCTAGCGCCGGCGACAGGAAACACCCCAAAGCGCAACGTGGACACATCCTAAATTTTGGAAAAAAACGGAGGTGTTTTTTGCGAAGTGCCTACCTGTAGATTTTGGCCTGTAGCTCAGCCGGCACCTAGGGAAACCTACCAAACCTGTGCATTTCTGAAAACTAGAGACCTAGGGGAATCCAAGGAGGAGTGACTTGCGGGGCTCGGACCAGGTTCTGTTACCCAGAATCCTTTGCAAACCTCAAAATTTGGCTAAAAAAACACATGTTCCTCACATTTCTGTGGCAGAAAGTTCTGGAATCTGAGAGGAGCTACAAATTTCCTTCACCCAGCGTTCCCCCAAGTCTCCCGATCAAAATGATACCTCACTTGCGTGGGTAGGCCTAGCGCCGGCGACAGGAAACACCCCAAAGCGCAACGTGGACACATCCTAAATTTTGGAAAAAAACAGAGGTGTTTTTTGCGAAGTGCCTACCTGTAGATTTTGGCCTGTAGCTCAGCAGGCACCTAGGGAAACCTACCAAACCTGTGCATTTCTGAAAACTAGAGACCTAGGGGAATCCAAGGAGGGGTGACTTGCGGGGCTCGGACCAGGTTCTGTTACCCAGAATCCTTTGCAAACCTCAAAATTTGGCTAAACAAACACATGTTCCTCACATTTCTGTGGCAGAAAGTTCTGGAATCTGAGAGGAGCTACAAATTTCCTTCCACCCAGCGTTCCCCCAAGTCTCCCGATAAAAATGATACCTCACTTGCGTGGGTAGGCCTAGCGCCGGCTACAGGAAACACCCCAAAAGCGCAACGTGAACACATCCTAAATTTTGGAAAAAAACAGAGGTGTTTTTTGCGAAGTGCCTACCTGTAGATTTTGGCCTCTAGCTCAACCGGCACCTAGGGAAACCTACCAAACCTGTGCATTTCTGAAAACTAGAGACCTAGGGGAATCCAAGGAGGGGTGACTTGCGGGGCTCGGACCAGGTTCTGTTACCCAGAATCCTTTGCAAACCTCAAAATTTGGCTAAACAAACACATGTTCCCCACATTTCTGTGGCAGAAAGTTCTGGAATCTGAGAGGAGCTACAAATTTCCTTCCACCCAGCGTTCCCCCAAGTCTCCCGATAAAAATGATACCTCACTTGCGTGGGTAGGCCTAGCGCCGGCGACAGGAAACACCCCAAAGCGCAACGTGGACACATCCTAAATTTTGGAAAAAAACAGAGGTGTTTTTTGCGAAGTGCCTACCTGTAGATTTTGGCCTCTAGCTCAGCCGGCACCTAGGGAAACCTACCAAACCTGTGCATTTCTGAAAACTAGAGACCTAGGGGAATCCAAGGAGGGGTGACTTGCGGGGCTCGGACCAGGTTCTGTTACCCAGAATCCTTTGCAAACCTCAAAATTTGGCTAAAAAAACACATGTTCCTCACATTTCTGTGGCAGAAAGTTCTGGAATCTGAGAGGAGCTACAAATTTCCTTCCACCCAACGTTCCCCCAAGTCTCCCGATAAAAATGATACCTCACTTGCGTGGGTAGGCCTAGCGCCGGCGACAGGAAACACCCCAAAGCTCAACGTGGACACATCCTACATTTTGGAAAAAACCAGAGGTGTTTTTTGCGAAGTGCCTACCTGTAGATTTTGGCCTCTAGCTCAGCCGGCACCTAGGGAAACCTACCAAACCTGTGCATTTCTGAAAACTAGAGACCTAGGGGAATCCAAGGAGGGGTGACTTGCGGGGCTCGGACCAGGTTCTGTTACCCAGAATCCTTTGCAAACCTCAAAATTTGGCTAAAAAAACACATGTTCCTCACATTTCTGTGGCAGAAAGTTCTGGAATCTGAGAGGAGCTACAAATTTCCTTCCACCCAACGTTCCCCCAAGTCTCCCGATAAAAATGATACCTCACTTGCGTGGGTAGGCCTAGCGCCGGCGACAGGAAACACCCCAAAGCGCAACGTGGACACATCCTACATTTTGGAAAAAACCAGAGGTGTTTTTTGCGAAGTGCCTACCTGTAGATTTTGGCCTCTAGCTCAGCCGGCACCTAGGGAAACCTACCAAACCTGTGCATTTCTGAAAACTAGAGACCTAGGGGAATCCAAGGAGGGGTGACTTGCGGGGCTCGGACCAGGTTCTGTTACCCAGAATCCTTTGCAAACCTCAAAATTTGGCTAAAAAAACACATGTTCCTCACATTTCTGTGGCAGAAAGTTCTGGAATCTGAGAGGAGCTACAAATTTCCTTCCACCCAGCGTTCCCCCAAGTCTCCCGATAAAAATGATACCTCACTTGCGTGGGTAGGCCTAGCGCCGGCGACAGGAAACACCCCAAAGCGCAACGTGGACACATCCTAAATTTTTGAAAAAAACAGAGGTGTTTTTTGCGAAGTGCCTACCTGTAGATTTTGGCCTCTAGCTCAGCCGGCACCTAGGGAAACCTACCAAACCTGTGCATTTCTGAAAACTAGAGACCTAGGGGAATCCAAGGAGGGGTGACTTGCGGGGCTCATACCAGGTTCTGTTACCCAGAATCCTTTGCAAACCTCAAAATTTGGCTAAAAAAACACATGTTCCTCACATTTCTGTGGCAGAAAGTTCTGGAATCTGAGAGGAGCTACAAATTTCCTTCCACCCAGCGTTCCCCCAAGTCTCCCGATAAAAATGATACCTCACTTGCGTGGGTAGGCCTAGCGCCGGTGACAGGAAACACCCCAAAGCGCAACGTGGACACATCCTAAATTTTGGAAAAAAACGGAGGTGTTTTTTGCGAAGTGCCTACCTGTAGATTTTGGCCTCTAGCTCAGCCGGCACCTAGGGAAACCTACCAAACCTGTGCATTTCTGAAAACTAGAGACCTAGGGGAATCCAAGGAGGGGTGACTTGCGGGGCTCGGACCAGGTTCTGTTACCCAGAATCCTTTGCAAACCTCAAAATTTGGCTAAAAAAACACATTTTCCTCACATTTCTGTGGCAGAAAGTTCTGGAATCTGAGAGGAGCTCCAAATTTCCTTCCACCCAGCGTTCCCCCAAGTCTCCCCATAAAAATGATACCTCACTTGCGTGGGTAGGCCTAGCGCCGGCGACAGGAAACACCCCAAAGCGCAACGTGGACACATCCTAAATTTTGGAAAAAAAACAGAGGTGTTTTTTGCGAAGTGCCTACCTGTAGATTTTGGCCTCTAGCTCAGCCGGCACCTAGGGAAACCTACCAAACCTGTGCATTTCTGAAAACTAGAGACCTAGGGGAATCCAAGGAGGGGTGACTTGCGGGGCTCGGACCAGGTTCTGTTACCCAGAATCCTTTGCAAACCTCAAAATTTGGCTAAAAAAACACATGTTCCTCACATTTCTGTGGCAGAAAGTTCTGGAATCTGAGAGGAGCTACAAATTTCCTTCCACCCAGCGTTCCCCCAAGTCTCCCGATAAAAATGATACCTCACTTGCGTGGGTAGGCCTAGCGCCGGCGACAGGAAACACCCCAAAGCGCAACGTGGACACATCCTAAATTTTGGAAAAAAACAGAGGTGTTTTTTGCGAAGTGCCTACCTGTAGATTTTGGCCTCTAGCTCAGCCGGCACCTAGGGAAACCTACCAAACCTGTGCATTTCTGAAAACTAGAGACCTAGGGGAATCCAAGGAGGGGTGACTTGCGGGGCTCGGACCAGGTTCTGTTACCCAGAATCCTTTGCAAACCTCAAAATTTGGCTAAAAAAACACATGTTCCTCACATTTCTGTGGCAGAAAGTTCTGGAATCTGAGAGGAGCTACAAATTTCCTTCCACCCAACGTTCCCCCAAGTCTCCCGATAAAAATGATACCTCACTTGCGTGGGTAGGCCTAGCGCCGGCGACAGGAAACACCCCAAAGCGCAACGTGGACACATCCTAAATTTTGGAAAAAAACAGAGGTGTTTTTTGCGAAGTGCCTACCTGTAGATTTTGGCCTCTAGCTCAGCCGGCACCTAGGGAAACCTACCAAACCTGTGCATTTCTGAAAACTAGAGACCTAGGGGAATCCAAGGAGGGGTGACTTGCGGGGCTCGGACCAGGTTCTGTTACCCAGAATCCTTTGCAAACCTCAAAATTTGGCTAAACAAACACATGTTCCTCACATTTCTGTGGCAGAAAGTTCTGGAATCTGAGAGGAGCTACAAATTTCCTTCCACCCAGCGTTCCCCCAAGTCTCCCGATAAAAATGATACCTCACTTGTGTGGGTAGGCCTAGCGCCGGCTACAGGAAACACCCCAAAAGCGCAACGTGGACACATCCTAAATTTTGGAAAAAAACAGAGGTGTTTTTTGCGAAGTGCCTACCTGTAGATTTTGGCCTCTAGCTCAACCGGCACCTAGGGAAACCTACCAAACCTGTGCATTTCTGAAAACTAGAGACCTAGGGGAATCCAAGGAGGGGTGACTTGCGGGGCTCGGACCAGGTTCTGTTACCCAGAATCCTTTGCAAACCTCAAAATTTGGCTAAAAAAACACATTTTCCTCACATTTCTGTGGCAGAAAGTTCTGGAATCTGAGAGGAGCTCCAAATTTCCTTCCACCCAGCGTTCCCCCAAGTCTCCCCATAAAAATGATACCTCACTTGCGTGGGTAGGCCTAGCGCCGGCGACAGGAAACACCCCAAAGCGCAACGTGGACACATCCTAAATTTTGGAAAAAAACAGAGGTGTTTTTTGCGAAGTGCCTACCTGTAGATTTTGGCCTCTAGCTCAGCCGGCACCTAGGGAAACCTACCAAACCTGTGCATTTCTGAAAACTAGAGACCTAGGGGAATCCAAGGAGGGGTGACTTGCGGGGCTCGGACCAGGTTCTGTTACCCAGAATCCTTTGCAAACCTCAAAATTTGGCTAAAAAAACACATGTTCCTCACATTTCTGTGGCAGAAAGTTCTGGAATCTGAGAGGAGCTACAAATTTCCTTCCACCCAGCGTTCCCCCAAGTCTCCCCATAAAAATGATACCTCACTTGCGTGGGTAGGCCTAGCGCCGGGGACAGGAAACACCCCAAAGCGCAACGTGGACACATCCTAAATTTTGGAAAAAAACAGAGGTGTTTTTTGCGAAGTGCCTACCTGTAGATTTTGGCCTCTAGCTCAGCCGGCACCTAGGGAAACCTACCAAACCTGTGCATTTCTGAAAACTAGAGACCTAGGGGAATCCAAGGAGGGGTGACTTGCGGGGCTCGGACCAGGTTCTGTTACCCAGAATCCTTTGCAAACCTCAAAATTTGGCTAAAAAAACACATGTTCCTCACATTTCTGTGGCAGAAAGTTCTGGAATCTGAGAGGAGCTACAAATTTCCTTCACCCAGCGTTCCCCCAAGTCTCCCGATCAAAATGATACCTCACTTGCGTGGGTAGGCCTAGCGCCGGCGACAGGAAACACCCCAAAGCGCAACGTGGACACATCCTAAATTTTGGAAAAAAACAGAGGTGTTTTTTGCGAAGTGCCTACCTGTAGATTTTGGCCTGTAGCTCAGCAGGCACCTAGGGAAACCTACCAAACCTGTGCATTTCTGAAAACTAGAGACCTAGGGGAATCCAAGGAGGGGTGACTTGCGGGGCTCGGACCAGGTTCTGTTACCCAGAATCCTTTGCAAACCTCAAAATTTGGCTAAAAAAACACATGTTCCTCACATTTCTGTGGCAGAAAGTT
The DNA here is from genome assembly GCF_031143425.1 of Pleurodeles waltl. Classification (NCBI taxonomy): domain Eukaryota; kingdom Metazoa; phylum Chordata; class Amphibia; order Caudata; family Salamandridae; genus Pleurodeles; species Pleurodeles waltl. Next base: position 154,339 of record NW_027149924.1, read on the forward strand.
CTGGAATCTGAGAGGAGCTACAAATTTCCTTCCACCCAGCGTTCCCCCAAGTCTCCCGATAAAAATGATACCTCACTTGCGTGGGTAGGCCTAGCGCCGGCGACAGGAAACACCCCAAAGCGAAACGTGGACACATCCTAAATTTTGGAAAAAAACGGAGGTGTTTTTTGCGAAGTGCCTACCTGTAGATTTTGGCCTCTAGCTCAGCCGGCACCTAGGGAAACCTACCAAACCTGTGCATTTCTGAAAACTAGAGACCTAGGGGAATCCAAGGAGGGGTGACTTGCGGGGCTCAGACCAGGTTCTGTTACCCAGAATCCTTTGCAAACCTCAAAATTTGGCTAAAAAAACACATGTTCCTCACATTTCTGTGGCAGAAAGTTCTGGAATCTGAGAGGAGCTACAAATCTCCTTCCACCCAGCGTTCCCCCAAGTCTCCCGATAAAAATGATACCTCACTTGCGTGGGTAGGCCTAGCACCGGCGACAGGAAACACCCCAAAGCGCAACGTGGACACATCCTAAATTTTGGAAAAAAACGGAGTTGTTTTTTGCGAAGTGCCTACCTGTAGATTTTGGCCTGTAGCTCAGCCGGCACCTAGGGAAACCTACCAAACCTGTGCATTTCTGAAAACTAGAGACCTAGGGGAATCCAAGGAGGAGTGACTTGCGGGGCTCGGACCAGGTTCTGTTACCCAGAATCCTTTGCAAACCTCAAAATTTGGCTAAAAAAACACATGTTCCTCACATTTCTGTGGCAGAAAGTTCTGGAATCTGAGAGGAGCTACAAATTTCCTTCACCCAGCGTTCCCCCAAGTCTCCCGATCAAAATGATACCTCACTTGCGTGGGTAGGCCTAGCGCCGGCGACAGGAAACACCCCAAAGCGCAACGTGGACACATCCTAAATTTTGGAAAAAAACAGAGGTGTTTTTTGCGAAGTGCCTACCTGTAGATTTTGGCCTGTAGCTCAGCAGGCACCTAGGGAAACCTACCAAACCTGTGCATTTCTGAAAACTAGAGACCTAGGGGAATCCAAGGAGGGGTGACTTGCGGGGCTCGAACCAGGTTCTGTTACCCAGAATCCTTTGCAAACCTCAAAATTTGGCTAAAAAAACACATGTTCCTCACATTTCTGTGGCAGAAAGTTCTGGAATCTGAGAGGAGCTACAAATTTCCTTCCACCCAGCGTTCCCCCAAGTCTCCCGATAAAAATGATACCTCACTTGCGTGGGTAGGCCTAGCGCCGGCGACAGGAAACACCCCAAAGCGAAACGTGGACACATCCTAAATTTTGGAAAAAAACTGAGGTGTTTTTTGCGAAGTGCCTACCTGTAGGTTTTGGCCTCTAGCTCAGCCGGCACCTAGGGAAACCTACCAAACCTGTGCATTTCTGAAAACTAGAGACCTAGGGGAATCCAAGGAGGGGTGACTTGCGGGGCTCGGACCAGGTTCTGTTACCCAGAATCCTTTGCAAACCTCAAAATTTGGCTAAAAAAACACATGTTCCTCACATTTCTGTGGCAGAAAGTTCTGGAATCTGAGAGGAGCTACAAATTTCCTTCCACCCAGCGTTCCCCCAAGTCTCCCGATAAAAATGATACCTCACTTGCGTGGGTAGGCCTAGCGCCGGCGACAGGAAACACCCCAAAGCGCAACGTGGACACATCCTAAATTTTGGAAAAAAACAGAGGTGTTTTTTGCGAAGTGTCTACCTGTAGATTTTGGCCTCTAGCTCAGCCGGCACCTAGGGAAACCTACCAAACCTGTGCATTTCTGAAAACTAGAGACCTAGGGGAATCCAAGGAGGGGTGACTTGCGGGGCTCGGACCAGGTTCTGTTACCCAGAATCCTTTGCAAACCTCAAAATTTGGCTAAACAAACACATGTTCCTCACATTTCTGTGGCAGAAAGTTCTGGAATCTGAGAGGAGCTACAAATTTCCTTCCACCCAGCGTTCCCCCAAGTCTCCCGATAAAAATTATACCTCACTTGCGTGGGTAGGCCTAGCGCCGGCTACAGGAAACACCCCAAAAGCGCAACGTGGACACATCCTAAATTTTGGAAAAAAACAGAGGTGTTTTTTGCGAAGTGCCTACCTGTAGATTTTGGCCTCTAGCTCAACCGGCACCTAGGGAAACCTACCAAACCTGTGCATTTCTGAAAACTAGAGACCTAGGGGAATCCAAGGAGGGGTGACTTGCGGGGCTCGGACCAGGTTCTGTTACCCAGAATCCTTTGCAAACCTCAAAATTTGGCTAAACAAACACATGTTCCCCACATTTCTCTGGCAGAAAGTTCTGGAATCTGAGAGGAGCTACAAATTTCCTTCCACCCAGCGTTCCCCCAAGTCTCCCGATAAAAATGATACCTCACTTGCGTGGGTAGGCCTAGCGCCGGCGACAGGAAACACCCCAAAGCGCAACGTGGACACATCCTAAATTTTGGAAAAAAACAGAGGTGTTTTTTGCGAAGTGCCTACCTGTAGATTTTGGCCTCTAGCTCAGCCGGCACCTAGGGAAACCTACCAAACCTGTGCATTTCTGAAAACTAGAGACCTAGGGGAATCCAAGGAGGGGTGACTTGCGGGGCTCGGACCAGGTTCTGTTACCCAGAATCCTTTGCAAACCTCATAATTTGGCTAAAAAAACACATGTTCCTCACATTTCTGTGGCAGAAAGTTCTGGAATCTGAGAGGAGCTACAAATTTCCTTCCACCCAACGTTCCCCCAAGTCTCCCGATAAAAATGATACCTCACTTGCGTGGGTAGGCCTAGCGCCGGCGACAGGAAACACCCCAAAGCGCAACGTGGACACATCCTACATTTTGGAAAAAACCAGAGGTGTTTTTTGCGAAGTGCCTACCTGTAGATTTTGGCCTCTAGCTCAGCCGGCACCTAGGGAAACCTACCAAACCTGTGCATTTCTGAAAACTAGAGACCTAGGGGAATCCAAGGAGGGGTGACTTGCGGGGCTCGGACCAGGTTCTGTTACCCAGAATCCTTTGCAAACCTCAAAATTTGGCTAAAAAAACACATGTTCCTCACATTTCTGTGGCAGAAAGTTCTGGAATCTGAGAGGAGCTACAAATTTCCTTCCACCCAACGTTCCCCCAAGTCTCCCGATAAAAATGATACCTCACTTGCGTGGGTAGGCCTAGCGCCGGCGACAGGAAACACCCCAAAGCGCAACGTGGACACATCCTACATTTTGGAAAAAACCAGAGGTGTTTTTTGCGAAGTGCCTACCTGTAGATTTTGGCCTCTAGCTCAGCCGGCACCTAGGGAAACCTACCAAACCTGTGCATTTCTGAAAACTAGAGACCTAGGGGAATCCAAGGAGGGGTGACTTGCGGGGCTCGGACCAGGTTCTGTTACCCAGAATCCTTTGCAAACCTCAAAATTTGGCTAAAAAAACACATGTTCCTCACATTTCTGTGGCAGAAAGTTCTGGAATCTGAGAGGAGCTACAAATTTCCTTCCACCCAGCGTTCCCCCAAGTCTCCCGATAAAAATGATACCTCACTTGCGTGGGTAGGCCTAGCGCCGGCGACAGGAAACACCCCAAAGCGCAACGTGGACACATCCTAAATTTTTGAAAAAAACAGAGGTGTTTTTTGCGAAGTGCCTACCTGTAGATTTTGGCCTCTAGCTCAGCCGGCACCTAGGGAAACCTACCAAACCTGTGCATTTCTGAAAACTAGAGACCTAGGGGAATCCAAGGAGGGGTGACTTGCGGGGCTCATACCAGGTTCTGTTACCCAGAATCCTTTGCAAACCTCAAAATTTGGCTAAAAAAACACATGTTCCTCACATTTCTGTGGCAGAAAGTTCTGGAATCTGAGAGGAGCTACAAATTTCCTTCCACCCAGCGTTCCCCCAAGTCTCCCGATAAAAATGATACCTCACTTGCGTGGGTAGGCCTAGCGCCGGCGACAGGAAACACCCCAAAGCGCAACGTGGACACATCCTAAATTTTGGAAAAAAACGGAGGTGTTTTTTGCGAAGTGCCTACCTGTAGATTTTGGCCTCTAGCTCAGCCGGCACCTAGGGAAACCTACCAAACCTGTGCATTTCTGAAAACTAGAGACCTAGGGGAATCCAAGGAGGGGTGACTTGCGGGGCTCGGACCAGGTTCTGTTACCCAGAATCCTTTGCAAACCTCAAAATTTGGCTAAAAAAACACATTTTCCTCACATTTCTGTGGCAGAAAGTTCTGGAATCTGAGAGGAGCTCCAAATTTCCTTCCACCCAGCGTTCCCCCAAGTCTCCCCATAAAAATGATACCTCACTTGCGTGGGTAGGCCTAGCGCCGGCGACAGGAAACACCCCAAAGCGCAACGTGGACACATCCTAAATTTTGGAAAAAAACAGAGGTGTTTTTTGCGAAGTGCCTACCTGTAGATTTTGGCCTCTAGCTCAGCCGGCACCTAGGGAAACCTACCAAACCTGTGCATTTCTGAAAACTAGAGACCTAGGGGAATCCAAGGAGGGGTGACTTGCGGGGCTCGGACCAGGTTCTGTTACCCAGAATCCTTTGCAAACCTCAAAATTTGGCTAAAAAAACACATGTTCCTCACATTTCTGTGGCAGAAAGTTCTGGAATCTGAGAGGAGCTACAAATTTCCTTCCACCCAGCGTTCCCCCAAGTCTCCCGATAAAAATGATACCTCACTTGCGTGGGTAGGCCTAGCGCCGGCGACAGGAAACACCCCAAAGCGCAACGTGGACACATCCTAAATTTTGGAAAAAAACAGAGGTGTTTTTTGCGAAGTGCCTACCTGTAGATTTTGGCCTCTAGCTCAGCCGGCACCTAGGGAAACCTACCAAACCTGTGCATTTCTGAAAACTAGAGACCTAGGGGAATCCAAGGAGGGGTGACTTGCGGGGCTCGGACCAGGTTCTGTTACCCAGAATCCTTTGCAAACCTCAAAATTTGGCTAAAAAAACACATGTTCCTCACATTTCTGTGGCAGAAAGTTCTGGAATCTGAGAGGAGCTACAAATTTCCTTCCACCCAACGTTCCCCCAAGTCTCCCGATAAAAATGATACCTCACTTGCGTGGGTAGGCCTAGCGCCGGCGACAGGAAACACCCCAAAGCGCAACGTGGACACATCCTAAATTTTGGAAAAAAACAGAGGTGTTTTTTGCGAAGTGCCTACCTGTAGATTTTGGCCTCTAGCTCAGCCGGCACCTAGGGAAACCTACCAAACCTGTGCATTTCTGAAAACTAGAGACCTAGGGGAATCCAAGGAGGGGTGACTTGCGGGGCTCGGACCAGGTTCTGTTACCCAGAATCCTTTGCAAACCTCAAAATTTGGCTAAACAAACACATGTTCCTCACATTTCTGTGGCAGAAAGTTCTGGAATCTGAGAGGAGCTACAAATTTCCTTCCACCCAGCGTTCCCCCAAGTCTCCCGATAAAAATGATACCTCACTTGTGTGGGTAGGCCTAGCGCCGGCTACAGGAAACACCCCAAAAGCGCAACGTGGACACATCCTAAATTTTGGAAAAAAACAGAGGTGTTTTTTGCGAAGTGCCTACCTGTAGATTTTGGCCTCTAGCTCAACCGGCACCTAGGGAAACCTACCAAACCTGTGCATTTCTGAAAACTAGAGACCTAGGGGAATCCAAGGAGGGGTGACTTGCGGGGCTCGGACCAGGTTCTGTTACCCAGAATCCTTTGCAAACCTCAAAATTTGGCTAAAAAAACACATTTTCCTCACATTTCTGTGGCAGAAAGTTCTGGAATCTGAGAGGAGCTCCAAATTTCCTTCCACCCAGCGTTCCCCCAAGTCTCCCCATAAAAATGATACCTCACTTGCGTGGGTAGGCCTAGCGCCGGCGACAGGAAACACCCCAAAGCGCAACGTGGACACATCCTAAATTTTGGAAAAAAACAGAGGTGTTTTTTGCGAAGTGCCTACCTGTAGATTTTGGCCTCTAGCTCAGCCGGCACCTAGGGAAACCTACCAAACCTGTGCATTTCTGAAAACTAGAGACCTAGGGGAATCCAAGGAGGGGTGACTTGCGGGGCTCGGACCAGGTTCTGTTACCCAGAATCCTTTGCAAACCTCAAAATTTGGCTAAAAAAACACATGTTCCTCACATTTCTGTGGCAGAAAGTTCTGGAATCTGAGAGGAGCTACAAATCTCCTTCCACCCAGCGTTCCCCCAAGTCTCCCGATAAAAATGATACCTCACTTGCGTGGGTAGCCCTAGCACCGGCGACAGGAAACACCCCAAAGCGCAACGTGGACACATCCTAAATTTTGGAAAAAAACGGAGGTGTTTTTTGCGAAGTGCCTACCTGTAGATTTTGGCCTGTAGCTCAGCCGGCACCTAGGGAAACCTACCAAACCTGTGCATTTCTGAAAACTAGAGACCTAGGGGAATCCAAGGAGGAGTGACTTGCGGGGCTCGGACCAGGTTCTGTTACCCAGAATCCTTTGCAAACCTCAAAATTTGGCTAAAAAAACACATGTTCCTCACATTTCTGTGGCAGAAAGTTCTGGAATCTGAGAGGAGCTACAAATTTCCTTCACCCAGCGTTCCCCCAAGTCTCCCGATCAAAATGATACCTCACTTGCGTGGGTAGGCCTAGCGCCGGCGACAGGAAACACCCCAAAGCGCAACGTGGACACATCCTAAATTTTGGAAAAAAACAGAGGTGTTTTTTGCGAAGTGCCTACCTGTAGATTTTGGCCTGTAGCTCAGCAGGCACCTAGGGAAACCTACCAAACCTGTGCATTTCTGAAAACTAGAGACCTAGGGGAATCCAAGGAGGGGTGACTTGCGGGGCTCGAACCAGGTTCTGTTACCCAGAATCCTTTGCAAACCTCAAAATTTGGCTAAAAAAACACATGTTCCTCACATTTCTGTGGCAGAAAGTTCTGGAATCTGAGAGGAGCTACAAATTTCCTTCCACCCAGCGTTCCCCCAAGTCTCCCGATAAAAATGATACCTCACTTGCGTGGGTAGGCCTAGCGCCGGCGACAGGAAACACCCCAAAGCGAAACGTGGACACATCCTAAATTTTGGAAAAAAACTGAGGTGTTTTTTGCGAAGTGCCTACCTGTAGGTTTTGGCCTCTAGCTCAGCCGGCACCTAGGGAAACCTACCAAACCTGTGCATTTCTGAAAACTAGAGACCTAGGGGAATCCAAGGAGGGGTGACTTGCGGGGCTCGGACCAGGTTCTGTTACCCAGAATCCTTTGCAAACCTCAAAATTTGGCTAAAAAAACACATGTTCCTCACATTTCTGTGGCAGAAAGTTCTGGAATCTGAGAGGAGCTACAAATTTCCTTCCACCCAGCGTTCCCCCAAGTCTCCCGATAAAAATGATACCTCACTTGCGTGGGTAGGCCTAGCGCCGGCGACAGGAAACACCCCAAAGCGCAACGTGGACACATCCTAAATTTTGGAAAAAAACAGAGGTGTTTTTTGCGAAGTGCCTACCTGTAGATTTTGGCCTCTAGCTCAGCCGGCACCTAGGGAAACCTACCAAACCTGTGCATTTCTGAAAACTAGAGACCTAGGGGAATCCAAGGAGGGGTGACTTGCGGGGCTCGGACCAGGTTCTGTTACCCAGAATCCTTTGCAAACCTCAAAATTTGGCTAAACAAACACATGTTCCTCACATTTCTGTGGCAGAAAGTTCTGGAATCTGAGAGGAGCTACAAATTTCCTTCCACCCAGCGTTCCCCCAAGTCTCCCGATAAAAATGATACCTCACTTGCGTGGGTAGGCCTAGCGCCGGCTACAGGAAACACCCCAAAGCGCAACGTGGACACATCCTAAATTTTGGAAAAAAACAGAGGTGTTTTTTGCGAAGTGCCTACCTGTAGATTTTGGCCTCTAGCTCAACCGGCACCTAGGGAAACCTACCAAACCTGTGCATTTCTGAAAACTAGAGACCTAGGGGAATCCAAGGAGGGGTGACTTGCGGGGCTCGGACCAGGTTCTGTTACCCAGAATCCTTTGCAAACCTCAAAATTTGGCTAAACAAACACATGTTCCCCACATTTCTCTGGCAGAAAGTTCTGGAATCTGAGAGGAGCTACAAATTTCCTTCCACCCAGCGTTCCCCCAAGTCTCCCGATAAAAATGATACCTCACTTGCGTGGGTAGGCCTAGCGCCGGCGACAGGAAACACCCCAAAGCGCAACGTGGACACATCCTAAATTTTGGAAAAAAACAGAGGTGTTTTTTGCGAAGTGCCTACCTGTAGATTTTGGCCTCTAGCTCAGCCGGCACCTAGGGAAACCTACCAAACCTGTGCATTTCTGAAAACTAGAGACCTAGGGGAATCCAAGGAGGGGTGACTTGCGGGGCTCGGACCAGGTTCTGTTACCCAGAATCCTTTGCAAACCTCATAATTTGGCTAAAAAAACACATGTTCCTCACATTTCTGTGGCAGAAAGTTCTGGAATCTGAGAGGAGCTACAAATTTCCTTCCACCCAACGTTCCCCCAAGTCTCCCGATAAAAATGATACCTCACTTGCGTGGGTAGGCCTAGCGCCGGCGACAGGAAACACCCCAAAGCGCAACGTGGACACATCCTACATTTTGGAAAAAACCAGAGGTGTTTTTTGCGAAGTGCCTACCTGTAGATTTTGGCCTCTAGCTCAGCCGGCACCTAGGGAAACCTACCAAACCTGTGCATTTCTGAAAACTAGAGACCTAGGGGAATCCAAGGAGGGGTGACTTGCGGGGCTCGGACCAGGTTCTGTTACCCAGAATCCTTTGCAAACCTCAAAATTTGGCTAAAAAAACACATGTTCCTCACATTTCTGTGGCAGAAAGTTCTGGAATCTGAGAGGAGCTACAAATTTCCTTCCACCCAACGTTCCCCCAAGTCTCCCGATAAAAATGATACCTCACTTGCGTGGGTAGGCCTAGCGCCGGCGACAGGAAACACCCCAAAGCGCAACGTGGACACATCCTACATTTTGGAAAAAACCAGAGGTGTTTTTTGCGAAGTGCCTACCTGTAGATTTTGGCCTCTAGCTCAGCCGGCACCTAGGGAAACCTACCAAACCTGTGCATTTCTGAAAACTAGAGACCTAGGGGAATCCAAGGAGGGGTGACTTGCGGGGCTCGGACCAGGTTCTGTTACCCAGAATCCTTTGCAAACCTCAAAATTTGGCTAAAAAAACACATGTTCCTCACATTTCTGTGGCAGAAAGTTCTGGAATCTGAGAGGAGCTACAAATTTCCTTCCACCCAGCGTTCCCCCAAGTCTCCCGATAAAAATGATACCTCACTTGCGTGGGTAGGCCTAGCGCCGGCGACAGGAAACACCCCAAAGCGCAACGTGGACACATCCTAAATTTTTGAAAAAAACAGAGGTGTTTTTTGCGAAGTGCCTACCTGTAGATTTTGGCCTCTAGCTCAGCCGGCACCTAGGGAAACCTACCAAACCTGTGCATTTCTGAAAACTAGAGACCTAGGGGAATCCAAGGAGGGGTGACTTGCGGGGCTCATACCAGGTTCTGTTACCCAGAATCCTTTGCAAACCTCAAAATTTGGCTAAAAAAACACATGTTCCTCACATTTCTGTGGCAGAAAGTTCTGGAATCTGAGAGGAGCTACAAATTTCCTTCCACCCAGCGTTCCCCCAAGTCTCCCGATAAAAATGATACCTCACTTGCGTGGGTAGGCCTAGCGCCGGCGACAGGAAACACCCCAAAGCGCAACGTGGACACATCCTAAATTTTGGAAAAAAACGGAGGTGTTTTTTGCGAAGTGCCTACCTGTAGATTTTGGCCTCTAGCTCAGCCGGCACCTAGGGAAACCTACCAAACCTGTGCATTTCTGAAAACTAGAGACCTAGGGGAATCCAAGGAGGGGTGACTTGCGGGGCTCGGACCAGGTTCTGTTACCCAGAATCCTTTGCAAACCTCAAAATTTGGCTAAAAAAACACATTTTCCTCACATTTCTGTGGCAGAAAGTTCTGGAATCTGAGAGGAGCTCCAAATTTCCTTCCACCCAGCGTTCCCCCAAGTCTCCCCATAAAAATGATACCTCACTTGCGTGGGTAGGCCTAGCGCCGGCGACAGGAAACACCCCAAAGCGCAACGTGGACACATCCTAAATTTTGGAAAAAAACAGAGGTGTTTTTTGCGAAGTGCCTACCTGTAGATTTTGGCCTCTAGCTCAGCCGGCACCTAGGGAAACCTACCAAACCTGTGCATTTCTGAAAACTAGAGACCTAGGGGAATCCAAGGAGGGGTGACTTGCGGGGCTCGGACCAGGTTCTGTTACCCAGAATCCTTTGCAAACCTCAAAATTTGGCTAAAAAAACACATGTTCCTCACATTTCTGTGGCAGAAAGTTCTGGAATCTGAGAGGAGCTACAAATTTCCTTCCACCCAGCGTTCCCCCAAGTCTCCCGATAAAAATGATACCTCACTTGCGTGGGTAGGCCTAGCGCCGGCGACAGGAAACACCCCAAAGCGCAACGTGGACACATCCTAAATTTTGGAAAAAAACAGAGGTGTTTTTTGCGAAGTGCCTACCTGTAGATTTTGGCCTCTAGCTCAGCCGGCACCTAGGGAAACCTACCAAACCTGTGCATTTCTGAAAACTAGAGACCTAGGGGAATCCAAGGAGGGGTGACTTGCGGGGCTCGGACCAGGTTCTGTTACCCAGAATCCTTTGCAAACCTCAAAATTTGGCTAAAAAAACACATGTTCCTCACATTTCTGTGGCAGAAAGTTCTGGAATCTGAGAGGAGCTACAAATTTCCTTCCACCCAACGTTCCCCCAAGTCTCCCGATAAAAATGATACCTCACTTGCGTGGGTAGGCCTAGCGCCGGCGACAGGAAACACCCCAAAGCGCAACGTGGACACATCCTAAATTTTGGAAAAAAACAGAGGTGTTTTTTGCGAAGTGCCTACCTGTAGATTTTGGCCTCTAGCTCAGCCGGCACCTAGGGAAACCTACCAAACCTGTGCATTTCTGAAAACTAGAGACCTAGGGGAATCCAAGGAGGGGTGACTTGCGGGGCTCGGACCAGGTTCTGTTACCCAGAATCCTTTGCAAACCTCAAAATTTGGCTAAACAAACACATGTTCCTCACATTTCTGTGGCAGAAAGTTCTGGAATCTGAGAGGAGCTACAAATTTCCTTCCACCCAGCGTTCCCCCAAGTCTCCCGATAAAAATGATACCTCACTTGTGTGGGTAGGCCTAGCGCCGGCTACAGGAAACACCCCAAAAGCGCAACGTGGACACATCCTAAATTTTGGAAAAAAACAGAGGTGTTTTTTGCGAAGTGCCTACCTGTAGATTTTGGCCTCTAGCTCAACCGGCACCTAGGGAAACCTACCAAACCTGTGCATTTCTGAAAACTAGAGACCTAGGGGAATCCAAGGAGGGGTGACTTGCGGGGCTCGGACCAGGTTCTGTTACCCAGAATCCTTTGCAAACCTCAAAATTTGGCTAAAAAAACACATTTTCCTCACATTTCTGTGGCAGAAAGTTCTGGAATCTGAGAGGAGCTCCAAATTTCCTTCCACCCAGCGTTCCCCCAAGTCTCCCCATAAAAATGATACCTCACTTGCGTGGGTAGGCCTAGCGCCGGCGACAGGAAACACCCCAAAGCGCAACGTGGACACATCCTAAATTTTGGAAAAAAACAGAGGTGTTTTTTGCGAAGTGCCTACCTGTAGATTTTGGCCTCTAGCTCAGCCGGCACCTAGGGAAACCTACCAAACCTGTGCATTTCTGAAAACTAGAGACCTAGGGGAATCCAAGGAGGGGTGACTTGCGGGGCTCGGACCAGGTTCTGTTACCCAGAATCCTTTGCAAACCTCAAAATTTGGCTAAAAAAACACATGTTCCTCACATTTCTGTGGCAGAAAGTTCTGGAATCTGAGAGGAGCTACAAATTTCCTTCCACCCAGCGTTCCCCCAAGTCTCCCGATAAAAATGATACCTCACTTGCGTGGGTAGGCCTAGCGCCGGGGACAGGAAACACCCCAAAGCGCAACGTGGACACATCCTAAATTTTGGAAAAAAACAGAGGTGTTTTTTGCGAAGTGCCTACCTGTAGATTTTGGCCTCTAGCTCAGCCGGCACCTAGGGAAACCTACCAAACCTGTGCATTTCTGAAAACTAGAGACCTAGGGGAATCCAAGGAGGGGTGACTTGCGGGGCTCGGACCAGGTTCTGTTACCCAGAATCCTTTGCAAACCTCAAAATTTGGCTAAAAAAACACATGTTCCTCACATTTCTGTGGCAGAAAGTTCTGGAATCTGAGAGGAGCTACAAATTTCCTTCACCCAGCGTTCCCCCAAGTCTCCCGATCAAAATGATACCTCACTTGCGTGGGTAGGCCTAGCGCCGGCGACAGGAAACACCCCAAAGCGCAACGTGGACACATCCTAAATTTTGGAAAAAAACAGAGGTGTTTTTTGCGAAGTGCCTACCTGTAGATTTTGGCCTGTAGCTCAGCAGGCACCTAGGGAAACCTACCAAACCTGTGCATTTCTGAAAACTAGAGACCTAGGGGAATCCAAGGAGGGGTGACTTGCGGGGATCGGACCAGGTTCTGTTACCCAGAATCCTTTGCAAACCTCAAAATTTGGCTAAAAAAACACATGTTCCTCACATTTCTGTGGCAGAAAGTTCTGGAATCTGAGAGGAGCTACAAATTTCCTTCCACCCAGCGTTCCCCCAAGTCTCCCGATAAAAATGATACCTCACTTGCGTGGGTAGGCCTAGCGCCGGCGACAGGAAACACCCCAAAGCGAAACGTGGACACATCCTAAATTTTGGAAAAAAACGGAGGTGTTTTTTGCGAAGTGCCTACCTGTAGATTTTGGCCTCTAGCTCAGCCGGCACCTAGGGAAACCTACCAAACCTGTGCATTTCTGAAAACTAGAGACCTAGGGGAATCCAAGGAGGGGTGACTTGCGGGGCTCAGACCAGGTTCTGTTACCCAGAATCCTTTGCAAACCTCAAAATTTGGCTAAAAAAACACATGTTCCTCACATTTCTGTGGCAGAAAGTTCTGGAATCTGAGAGGAGCTACAAATCTCCTTCCACCCAGCGTTCCCCCAAGTCTCCCGATAAAAATGATACCTCACTTGCGTGGGTAGGCCTAGCACCGGCGACAGGAAACACCCCAAAGCGCAACGTGGACACATCCTAAATTTTGGAAAAAAACGGAGGTGTTTTTTGCGAAGTGCCTACCTGTAGATTTTGGCCTGTAGCTCAGCCGGCACCTAGGGAAACCTACCAAACCTGTGCATTTCTGAAAACTAGAGACCTAGGGGAATCCAAGGAGGAGTGACTTGCGGGGCTCGGACCAGGTTCTGTTACCCAGAATCCTTTGCAAACCTCAAAATTTGGCTAAAAAAACACATGTTCCTCACATTTCTGTGGCAGAAAGTTCTGGAATCTGAGAGGAGCTACAAATTTCCTTCACCCAGCGTTCCCCCAAGTCTCCCGATCAAAATGATACCTCACTTGCGTGGGTAGGCCTAGCGCCGGCGACAGGAAACACCCCAAAGCGCAACGTGGACACATCCTAAATTTTGGAAAAAAACAGAGGTGTTTTTTGCGAAGTGCCTACCTGTAGATTTTGGCCTGTAGCTCAGCAGGCACCTAGGGAAACCTACCAAACCTGTGCATTTCTGAAAACTAGAGACCTAGGGGAATCCAAGGAGGGGTGACTTGCGGGGCTCGGACCAGGTTCTGTTACCCAGAATCCTTTGCAAACCTCAAAATTTGGCTAAAAAAACACATGTTCCTCACATTTCTGTGGCAGAAAGTTCTGGAATCTGAGAGGAGCTACAAATTTCCTTCCACCCAGCGTTCCCCCAAGTCTCCCGATAAAAATGATACCTCACTTGCGTGGGTAGGCCTAGCGCCGGCGACAGGAAACACCCCAAAGCGAAACGTGGACACATCCTAAATTTTGGAAAAAAACTGAGGTGTTTTTTGCGAAGTGCCTACCTGTAGGTTTTGGCCTCTAGCTCAGCCGGCACCTAGGGAAACCTACCAAACCTGTGCATTTCTGAAAACTAGAGACCTAGGGGAATCCAAGGAGGGGTGACTTGCGGGGCTCGGACCAGGTTCTGTTACCCAGAATCCTTTGCAAACCTCAAAATTTGGCTAAAAAAACACATGTTCCTCACATTTCTGTGGCAGAAAGTTCTGGAATCTGAGAGGAGCTACAAATTTCCTTCCACCCAGCGTTCCCCCAAGTCTCCCGATAAAAATGATACCTCACTTGCGTGGGTAGGCCTAGCGCCGGCTACAGGAAACACCCCAAAAGCGCAACGTGGACACATCCTAAATTTTGGAAAAAAACAGAGGTGTTTTTTGCGAAGTGCCTACCTGTAGATTTTGGCCTCTAGCTCAACCGGCACCTAGGGAAACCTACCAAACCTGTGCATTTCTGAAAACTAGAGACCTAGGGGAATCCAAGGAGGGGTGACTTGCGGGGCTCGGACCAGGTTCTGTTACCCAGAATCCTTTGCAAACCTCATAATTTGGCTAAAAAAACACATGTTCCTCACATTTCTGTGGCAGAAAGTTCTGGAATCTGAGAGGAGCTACAAATTTCCTTCCACCCAACGTTCCCCCAAGTCTCCCGATAAAAATGATACCTCACTTGCGTGGGTAGGCCTAGCGCCGGCGACAGGAAACACCCCAAAGCGCAACGTGGACACATCCTACATTTTGGAAAAAACCAGAGGTGTTTTTTGCGAAGTGCCTACCTGTAGATTTTGGCCTCTAGCTCAGCCGGCACCTAGGGAAACCTACCAAACCTGTGCATTTCTGAAAACTAGAGACCTAGGGGAATCCAAGGAGGGGTGACTTGCGGGGCTCGGACCAGGTTCTGTTACCCAGAATCCTTTGCAAACCTCAAAATTTGGCTAAAAAAACACATGTTCCTCACATTTCTGTGGCAGAAAGTTCTGGAATCTGAGAGGAGCTACAAATTTCCTTCCACCCAACGTTCCCCCAAGTCTCCCGATAAAAATGATACCTCACTTGCGTGGGTAGGCCTAGCGCCGGCAACAGGAAACACCCCAAAGCGCAACGTGGACACATCCTACATTTTGGAAAAAACCAGAGGTGTTTTTTGCGAAGTGCCTACCTGTAGATTTTGGCCTCTAGCTCAGCCGGCACCTAGGGAAACCTACCAAACCTGTGCATTTCTGAAAACTAGAGACCTAGGGGAATCCAAGGAGGGGTGACTTGCGGGGCTCGGACCAGGTTCTGTTACCCAGAATCCTTTGCAAACCTCAAAATTTGGCTAAAAAAACACATGTTCCTCACATTTCTGTGGCAGAAAGTTCTGGAATCTGAGAGGAGCTACAAATTTCCTTCCACCCAGCGTTCCCCCAAGTCTCCCGATAAAAATGATACCTCACTTGCGTGGGTAGGCCTAGCGCCGGCGACAGGAAACACCCCAAAGCGCAACGTGGACACATCCTAAATTTTGGAAAAAAACAGAGGTGTTTTTTGCGAAGTGCCTACCTGTAGATTTTGGCCTCTAGCTCAGCCGGCACCTAGGGAAACCTACCAAACCTGTGCATTTCTGAAAACTAGAGACCTAGGGGAATCCAAGGAGGGGTGACTTGCGGGGCTCATACCAGGTTCTGTTACCCAGAATCCTTTGCAAACCTCAAAATTTGGCTAAAAAAACACATGTTCCTCACATTTCTGTGGCAGAAAGTTCTGGAATCTGAGAGGAGCTACAAATTTCCTTCCACCCAGCGTTCCCCCAAGTCTCCCGATAAAAATGATACCTCACTTGCGTGGGTAGGCCTAGCGCCGGCGACAGGAAACACCCCAAAGCGCAACGTGGACACATCCTAAATTTTGGAAAAAAACGGAGGTGTTTTTTGCGAAGTGCCTACCTGTAGATTTTGGCCTCTAGCTCAGCCGGCACCTAGGGAAACCTACCAAACCTGTGCATTTCTGAAAACTAGAGACCTAGGGGAATCCAAGGAGGGGTGACTTGCGGGGCTCGGACCAGGTTCTGTTACCCAGAATCCTTTGCAAACCTCAAAATTTGGCTAAAAAAACACATTTTCCTCACATTTCTGTGGCAGAAAGTTCTGGAATCTGAGAGGAGCTCCAAATTTCCTTCCACCCAGCGTTCCCCCAAGTCTCCCCATAAAAATGATACCTCACTTGCGTGGGTAGGCCTAGCGCCGGCGACAGGAAACACCCCAAAGCGCAACGTGGACACATCCTAAATTTTGGAAAAAAACAGAGGTGTTTTTTGCGAAGTGCCTACCTGTAGATTTTGGCCTCTAGCTCAGCCGGCACCTAGGGAAACCTACCAAACCTGTGCATTTCTGAAAACTAGAGACCTAGGGGAATCCAAGGAGGGGTGACTTGCGGGGCTCGGACCAGGTTCTGTTACCCAGAATCCTTTGCAAACCTCAAAATTTGGCTAAAAAAACACATGTTCCTCACATTT
This sequence comes from Pleurodeles waltl, assembly GCF_031143425.1. Lineage (NCBI taxonomy): Eukaryota > Metazoa > Chordata > Amphibia > Caudata > Salamandridae > Pleurodeles > Pleurodeles waltl. The sequence goes on from NW_027149924.1 coordinate 170,793, forward strand.
CTGTGGCAGAAAGTTCTGGAATCTGAGAGGAGCTACAAATTTCCTTCCACCCAGCGTTCCCCCAAGTCTCCCGATAAAAATGATACCTCACTTGCGTGGGTAGGCCTAGCGCCGGCGACAGGAAACACCCCAAAGCGCAACGTGGACACATCCTAAATTTTGGAAAAAAACAGAGGTGTTTTTTGCGAAGTGCCTACCTGTAGATTTTGGCCTCTAGCTCAGCCGGCACCTAGGGAAACCTACCAAACCTGTGCATTTCTGAAAACTAGAGACCTAGGGGAATCCAAGGAGGGGTGACTTGCGGGGCTCGGACCAGGTTCTGTTACCCAGAATCCTTTGCAAACCTCAAAATTTGGCTAAAAAAACACATGTTCCTCACATTTCTGTGGCAGAAAGTTCTGGAATCTGAGAGGAGCTACAAATTTCCTTCCACCCAACGTTCCCCCAAGTCTCCCGATAAAAATGATACCTCACTTGCGTGGGTAGGCCTAGCGCCGGCGACAGGAAACACCCCAAAGCGCAACGTGGACACATCCTAAATTTTGGAAAAAAACAGAGGTGTTTTTTGCGAAGTGCCTACCTGTAGATTTTGGCCTCTAGCTCAGCCGGCACCTAGGGAAACCTACCAAACCTGTGCATTTCTGAAAACTAGAGACCTAGGGGAATCCAAGGAGGGGTGACTTGCGGGGCTCGGACCAGGTTCTGTTACCCAGAATCCTTTGCAAACCTCAAAATTTGGCTAAACAAACACATGTTCCTCACATTTCTGTGGCAGAAAGTTCTGGAATCTGAGAGGAGCTACAAATTTCCTTCCACCCAGCGTTCCCCCAAGTCTCCCGATAAAAATGATACCTCACTTGTGTGGGTAGGCCTAGCGCCGGCTACAGGAAACACCCCAAAAGCGCAACGTGGACACATCCTAAATTTTGGAAAAAAACAGAGGTGTTTTTTGCGAAGTGCCTACCTGTAGATTTTGGCCTCTAGCTCAACCGGCACCTAGGGAAACCTACCAAACCTGTGCATTTCTGAAAACTAGAGACCTAGGGGAATCCAAGGAGGGGTGACTTGCGGGGCTCGGACCAGGTTCTGTTACCCAGAATCCTTTGCAAACCTCAAAATTTGGCTAAAAAAACACATTTTCCTCACATTTCTGTGGCAGAAAGTTCTGGAATCTGAGAGGAGCTCCAAATTTCCTTCCACCCAGCGTTCCCCCAAGTCTCCCCATAAAAATGATACCTCACTTGCGTGGGTAGGCCTAGCGCCGGCGACAGGAAACACCCCAAAGCGCAACGTGGACACATCCTAAATTTTGGAAAAAAACAGAGGTGTTTTTTGCGAAGTGCCTACCTGTAGATTTTGGCCTCTAGCTCAGCCGGCACCTAGGGAAACCTACCAAACCTGTGCATTTCTGAAAACTAGAGACCTAGGGGAATCCAAGGAGGGGTGACTTGCGGGGCTCGGACCAGGTTCTGTTACCCAGAATCCTTTGCAAACCTCAAAATTTGGCTAAAAAAACACATGTTCCTCACATTTCTGTGGCAGAAAGTTCTGGAATCTGAGAGGAGCTACAAATTTCCTTCCACCCAGCGTTCCCCCAAGTCTCCCGATAAAAATGATACCTCACTTGCGTGGGTAGGCCTAGCGCCGGGGACAGGAAACACCCCAAAGCGCAACGTGGACACATCCTAAATTTTGGAAAAAAACAGAGGTGTTTTTTGCGAAGTGCCTACCTGTAGATTTTGGCCTCTAGCTCAGCCGGCACCTAGGGAAACCTACCAAACCTGTGCATTTCTGAAAACTAGAGACCTAGGGGAATCCAAGGAGGGGTGACTTGCGGGGCTCGGACCAGGTTCTGTTACCCAGAATCCTTTGCAAACCTCAAAATTTGGCTAAAAAAACACATTTTCCTCACATTTCTGTGGCAGAAAGTTCTGGAATCTGAGAGGAGCTCCAAATTTCCTTCCACCCAGCGTTCCCCCAAGTCTCCCCATAAAAATGATACCTCACTTGCGTGGGTAGGCCTAGCGCCGGCGACAGGAAACACCCCAAAGCGCAACGTGGACACATCCTAAATTTTGGAAAAAAACAGAGGTGTTTTTTGCGAAGTGCCTACCTGTAGATTTTGGCCTCTAGCTCAGCCGGCACCTAGGGAAACCTACCAAACCTGTGCATTTCTGAAAACTAGAGACCTAGGGGAATCCAAGGAGGGGTGACTTGCGGGGCTCGGACCAGGTTCTGTTACCCAGAATCCTTTGCAAACCTCAAAATTTGGCTAAAAAAACACATGTTCCTCACATTTCTGTGGCAGAAAGTTCTGGAATCTGAGAGGAGCTACAAATTTCCTTCCACCCAGCGTTCCCCCAAGTCTCCCGATAAAAATGATACCTCACTTGCGTGGGTAGGCCTAGCGCCGGGGACAGGAAACACCCCAAAGCGCAACGTGGACACATCCTAAATTTTGGAAAAAAACAGAGGTGTTTTTTGCGAAGTGCCTACCTGTAGATTTTGGCCTCTAGCTCAGCCGGCACCTAGGGAAACCTACCAAACCTGTGCATTTCTGAAAACTAGAGACCTAGGGGAATCCAAGGAGGGGTGACTTGCGGGGCTCGGACCAGGTTCTGTTACCCAGAATCCTTTGCAAACCTCAAAATTTGGCTAAAAAAACACATGTTCCTCACATTTCTGTGGCAGAAAGTTCTGGAATCTGAGAGGAGCTACAAATTTCCTTCACCCAGCGTTCCCCCAAGTCTCCCGATCAAAATGATACCTCACTTGCGTGGGTAGGCCTAGCGCCGGCGACAGGAAACACCCCAAAGCGCAACGTGGACACATCCTAAATTTTGGAAAAAAACAGAGGTGTTTTTTGCGAAGTGCCTACCTGTAGATTTTGGCCTGTAGCTCAGCAGGCACCTAGGGAAACCTACCAAACCTGTGCATTTCTGAAAACTAGAGACCTAGGGGAATCCAAGGAGGGGTGACTTGCGGGGATCGGACCAGGTTCTGTTACCCAGAATCCTTTGCAAACCTCAAAATTTGGCTAAAAAAACACATGTTCCTCACATTTCTGTGGCAGAAAGTTCTGGAATCTGAGAGGAGCTACAAATTTCCTTCCACCCAGCGTTCCCCCAAGTCTCCCGATAAAAATGATACCTCACTTGCGTGGGTAGGCCTAGCGCCGGCGACAGGAAACACCCCAAAGCGAAACGTGGACACATCCTAAATTTTGGAAAAAAACGGAGGTGTTTTTTGCGAAGTGCCTACCTGTAGATTTTGGCCTCTAGCTCAGCCGGCACCTAGGGAAACCTACCAAACCTGTGCATTTCTGAAAACTAGAGACCTAGGGGAATCCAAGGAGGGGTGACTTGCGGGGCTCAGACCAGGTTCTGTTACCCAGAATCCTTTGCAAACCTCAAAATTTGGCTAAAAAAACACATGTTCCTCACATTTCTGTGGCAGAAAGTTCTGGAATCTGAGAGGAGCTACAAATCTCCTTCCACCCAGCGTTCCCCCAAGTCTCCCGATAAAAATGATACCTCACTTGCGTGGGTAGGCCTAGCACCGGCGACAGGAAACACCCCAAAGCGCAACGTGGACACATCCTAAATTTTGGAAAAAAACGGAGGTGTTTTTTGCGAAGTGCCTACCTGTAGATTTTGGCCTGTAGCTCAGCCGGCACCTAGGGAAACCTACCAAACCTGTGCATTTCTGAAAACTAGAGACCTAGGGGAATCCAAGGAGGAGTGACTTGCGGGGCTCGGACCAGGTTCTGTTACCCAGAATCCTTTGCAAACCTCAAAATTTGGCTAAAAAAACACATGTTCCTCACATTTCTGTGGCAGAAAGTTCTGGAATCTGAGAGGAGCTACAAATTTCCTTCACCCAGCGTTCCCCCAAGTCTCCCGATCAAAATGATACCTCACTTGCGTGGGTAGGCCTAGCGCCGGCGACAGGAAACACCCCAAAGCGCAACGTGGACACATCCTAAATTTTGGAAAAAAACAGAGGTGTTTTTTGCGAAGTGCCTACCTGTAGATTTTGGCCTGTAGCTCAGCAGGCACCTAGGGAAACCTACCAAACCTGTGCATTTCTGAAAACTAGAGACCTAGGGGAATCCAAGGAGGGGTGACTTGCGGGGCTCGGACCAGGTTCTGTTACCCAGAATCCTTTGCAAACCTCAAAATTTGGCTAAAAAAACACATGTTCCTCACATTTCTGTGGCAGAAAGTTCTGGAATCTGAGAGGAGCTACAAATTTCCTTCCACCCAGCGTTCCCCCAAGTCTCCCGATAAAAATGATACCTCACTTGCGTGGGTAGGCCTAGCGCCGGCGACAGGAAACACCCCAAAGCGAAACGTGGACACATCCTAAATTTTGGAAAAAAACTGAGGTGTTTTTTGCGAAGTGCCTACCTGTAGGTTTTGGCCTCTAGCTCAGCCGGCACCTAGGGAAACCTACCAAACCTGTGCATTTCTGAAAACTAGAGACCTAGGGGAATCCAAGGAGGGGTGACTTGCGGGGCTCGGACCAGCTTCTGTTACCCAGAATCCTTTGCAAACCTCAAAATTTGGCTAAAAAAACACATGTTCCTCACATTTCTGTGGCAGAAAGTTCTGGAATCTGAGAGGAGCTACAAATTTCCTTCCACCCAGCGTTCCCCCAAGTCTCCCGATAAAAATGATACCTCACTTGCGTGGGTAGGCCTAGCGCCGGCGACAGGAAACACCCCAAAGCGCAACGTGGACACATCCTAAATTTTGGAAAAAAACAGAGGTGTTTTTTGCGAAGTGCCTACCTGTAGATTTTGGCCTCTAGCTCAGCCGGCACCTAGGGAAACCTACCAAACCTGTGCATTTCTGAAAACTAGAGACCTAGGGGAATCCAAGGAGGGGTGACTTGCGGGGCTCGGACCAGGTTCTGTTACCCAGAATCCTTTGCAAACCTCAAAATTTGGCTAAACAAACACATGTTCCTCACATTTCTGTGGCAGAAAGTTCTGGAATCTGAGAGGAGCTACAAATTTCCTTCACCCAGCGTTCCCCCAAGTCTCCCGATCAAAATGATACCTCACTTGCGTGGGTAGGCCTAGCGCCGGCGACAGGAAACACCCCAAAGCGCAACGTGGACACATCCTAAATTTTGGAAAAAAACAGAGGTGTTTTTTGCGAAGTGCCTACCTGTAGATTTTGGCCTGTAGCTCAGCAGGCACCTAGGGAAACCTACCAAACCTGTGCATTTCTGAAAACTAGAGACCTAGGGGAATCCAAGGAGGGGTGACTTGCGGGGCTCGGACCAGGTTCTGTTACCCAGAATCCTTTGCAAACCTCAAAATTTGGCTAAAAAAACACATGTTCCTCACATTTCTGTGGCAGAAAGTTCTGGAATCTGAGAGGAGCTACAAATTTCCTTCCACCCAGCGTTCCCCCAAGTCTCCCGATAAAAATGATACCTCACTTGCGTGGGTAGGCCTAGCGCCGGCGACAGGAAACACCCCAAAGCGAAACGTGGACACATCCTAAATTTTGGAAAAAAACTGAGGTGTTTTTTGCGAAGTGCCTACCTGTAGGTTTTGGCCTCTAGCTCAGCCGGCACCTAGGGAAACCTACCAAACCTGTGCATTTCTGAAAACTAGAGACCTAGGGGAATCCAAGGAGGGGTGACTTGCGGGGCTCGGACCAGCTTCTGTTACCCAGAATCCTTTGCAAACCTCAAAATTTGGCTAAAAAAACACATGTTCCTCACATTTCTGTGGCAGAAAGTTCTGGAATCTGAGAGGAGCTACAAATTTCCTTCCACCCAGCGTTCCCCCAAGTCTCCCGATAAAAATGATACCTCACTTGCGTGGGTAGGCCTAGCGCCGGCGACAGGAAACACCCCAAAGCGCAACGTGGACACATCCTAAATTTTGGAAAAAAACAGAGGTGTTTTTTGCGAAGTGCCTACCTGTAGATTTTGGCCTCTAGCTCAGCCGGCACCTAGGGAAACCTACCAAACCTGTGCATTTCTGAAAACTAGAGACCTAGGGGAATCCAAGGAGGGGTGACTTGCGGGGCTCGGACCAGGTTCTGTTACCCAGAATCCTTTGCAAACCTCAAAATTTGGCTAAACAAACACATGTTCCTCACATTTCTGTGGCAGAAAGTTCTGGAATCTGAGAGGAGCTACAAATTTCCTTCCACCCAGCGTTCCCCCAAGTCTCCCGATAAAAATGATACCTCACTTGCGTGGGTAGGCCTAGCGCCGGCTACAGGAAACACCCCAAAAGCGCAACGTGGACACATCCTAAATTTTGGAAAAAAACAGAGGTGTTTTTTGCGAAGTGCCTACCTGTAGATTTTGGCCTCTAGCTCAACCGGCACCTAGGGAAACCTACCAAACCTGTGCATTTCTGAAAACTAGAGACCTAGGGGAATCCAAGGAGGGGTGACTTGCGGGGCTCGGACCAGGTTCTGTTACCCAGAATCCTTTGCAAACCTCAAAATTTGGCTAAAAAAACACATGTTCCCCACATTTCTCTGGCAGAAAGTTCTGGAATCTGAGAGGAGCTACAAATTTCCTTCCACCCAGCGTTCCCCCAAGTCTCCCGATAAAAATGATACCTCACTTGCGTGGGTAGGCCTAGCGCCGGCGACAGGAAACACCCCAAAGCGCAACGTGGACACATCCTAAATTTTGGAAAAAAACAGAGGTGTTTTTTGCGAAGTGCCTACCTGTAGATTTTGGCCTCTAGCTCAGCCGGCACCTAGGGAAACCTACCAAACCTGTGCATTTCTGAAAACTAGAGACCTAGGGGAATCCAAGGAGGGGTGACTTGCGGGGCTCGGACCAGGTTCTGTTACCCAGAATCCTTTGCAAACCTCATAATTTGGCTAAAAAAACACATGTTCCTCACATTTCTGTGGCAGAAAGTTCTGGAATCTGAGAGGAGCTACAAATTTCCTTCCACCCAACGTTCCCCCAAGTCTCCCGATAAAAATGATACCTCACTTGCGTGGGTAGGCCTAGCGCCGGCGACAGGAAACACCCCAAAGCGCAACGTGGACACATCCTACATTTTGGAAAAAACCAGAGGTGTTTTTTGCGAAGTGCCTACCTGTAGATTTTGGCCTCTAGCTCAGCCGGCACCTAGGGAAACCTACCAAACCTGTGCATTTCTGAAAACTAGAGACCTAGGGGAATCCAAGGAGGGGTGACTTGCGGGGCTCGGACCAGGTTCTGTTACCCAGAATCCTTTGCAAACCTCAAAATTTGGCTAAAAAAACACATGTTCCTCACATTTCTGTGGCAGAAAGTTCTGGAATCTGAGAGGAGCTACAAATTTCCTTCCACCCAACGTTCCCCCAAGTCTCCCGATAAAAATGATACCTCACTTGCGTGGGTAGGCCTAGCGCCGGCGACAGGAAACACCCCAAAGCGCAACGTGGACACATCCTACATTTTGGAAAAAACCAGAGGTGTTTTTTGCGAAGTGCCTACCTGTAGATTTTGGCCTCTAGCTCAGCCGGCACCTAGGGAAACCTACCAAACCTGTGCATTTCTGAAAACTAGAGACCTAGGGGAATCCAAGGAGGGGTGACTTGCGGGGCTCGGACCAGGTTCTGTTACCCAGAATCCTTTGCAAACCTCAAAATTTGGCTAAAAAAACACATGTTCCTCACATTTCTGTGGCAGAAAGTTCTGGAATCTGAGAGGAGCTACAAATTTCCTTCCACCCAGCGTTCCCCCAAGTCTCCCGATAAAAATGATACCTCACTTGCGTGGGTAGGCCTAGCGCCGGCGACAGGAAACACCCCAAAGCGCAACGTGGACACATCCTAAATTTTTGAAAAAAACAGAGGTGTTTTTTGCGAAGTGCCTACCTGTAGATTTTGGCCTCTAGCTCAGCCGGCACCTAGGGAAACTTACCAAACCTGTGCATTTCTGAAAACTAGAGACCTAGGGGAATCCAAGGAGGGGTGACTTGCGGGGCTCATACCAGGTTCTGTTACCCAGAATCCTTTGCAAACCTCAAAATTTGGCTAAAAAAACACATGTTCCTCACATTTCTGTGGCAGAAAGTTCTGGAATCTGAGAGGAGCTACAAATTTCCTTCCACCCAGCGTTCCCCCAAGTCTCCCGATAAAAATGATACCTCACTTGCGTGGGTAGGCCTAGCGCCGGCGACAGGAAACACCCCAAAGCGCAACGTGGACACATCCTAAATTTTGGAAAAAAACGGAGGTGTTTTTTGCGAAGTGCCTACCTGTAGATTTTGGCCTCTAGCTCAGCCGGCACCTAGGGAAACCTACCAAACCTGTGCATTTCTGAAAACTAGAGACCTAGGGGAATCCAAGGAGGGGTGACTTGCGGGGCTCGGACCAGGTTCTGTTACCCAGAATCCTTTGCAAACCTCAAAATTTGGCTAAAAAAACACATTTTCCTCACATTTCTGTGGCAGAAAGTTCTGGAATCTGAGAGGAGCTCCAAATTTCCTTCCACCCAGCGTTCCCCCAAGTCTCCCCATAAAAATGATACCTCACTTGCGTGGGTAGGCCTAGCGCCGGCGACAGGAAACACCCCAAAGCGCAACGTGGACACATCCTAAATTTTGGAAAAAAACAGAGGTGTTTTTTGCGAAGTGCCTACCTGTAGATTTTGGCCTCTAGCTCAGCCGGCACCTAGGGAAACCTACCAAACCTGTGCATTTCTGAAAACTAGAGACCTAGGGGAATCCAAGGAGGGGTGACTTGCGGGGCTCGGACCAGGTTCTGTTACCCAGAATCCTTTGCAAACCTCAAAATTTGGCTAAAAAAACACATGTTCCTCACATTTCTGTGGCAGAAAGTTCTGGAATCTGAGAGGAGCTACAAATTTCCTTCCACCCAGCGTTCCCCCAAGTCTCCCGATAAAAATGATACCTCACTTGCGTGGGTAGGCCTAGCGCCGGCGACAGGAAACACCCCAAAGCGCAACGTGGACACATCCTAAATTTTGGAAAAAAACAGAGGTGTTTTTTGCGAAGTGCCTACCTGTAGATTTTGGCCTCTAGCTCAGCCGGCACCTAGGGAAACCTACCAAACCTGTGCATTTCTGAAAACTGCAGACCTAGGGGAATCCAAGGAGGGGTGACTTGCGGGGCTCGGACCAGGTTCTGTTACCCAGAATCCTTTGCAAACCTCAAAATTTGGCTAAAAAAACACACGTTCCTCACATTTCTGTGGCAGAAAGTTCTGGAATCTGAGAGGAGCTACAAATTTCCTTCCACCCAACGTTCCCCCAAGTCTCCCGATAAAAATGATACCTCACTTGCGTGGGTAGGCCTAGCGCCGGCGACAGGAAACACCCCAAAGCGCAACGTGGACACATCCTAAATTTTGGAAAAAAACAGAGGTGTTTTTTGCGAAGTGCCTACCTGTAGATTTTGGCCTCTAGCTCAGCCGGCACCTAGGGAAACCTACCAAACCTGTGCATTTCTGAAAACTAGAGACCTAGGGGAATCCAAGGAGGGGTGACTTGCGGGGCTCGGACCAGGTTCTGTTACCCAGAATCCTTTGCAAACCTCAAAATTTGGCTAAACAAACACATGTTCCTCACATTTCTGTGGCAGAAAGTTCTGGAATCTGAGAGGAGCTACAAATTTCCTTCCACCCAGCGTTCCCCCAAGTCTCCCGATAAAAATGATACCTCACTTGCGTGGGTAGGCCTAGCGCCGGCTACAGGAAACACCCCAAAAGCGCAACGTGGACACATCCTAAATTTTGGAAAAAAACAGAGGTGTTTTTTGCGAAGTGCCTACCTGTAGATTTTGGCCTCTAGCTCAACCGGCACCTAGGGAAACCTACCAAACCTGTGCATTTCTGAAAACTAGAGACCTAGGGGAATCCAAGGAGGGGTGACTTGCGGGGCTCGGACCAGGTTCTGTTACCCAGAATCCTTTGCAAACCTCAAAATTTGGCTAAAAAAACACATTTTCCTCACATTTCTGTGGCAGAAAGTTCTGGAATCTGAGAGGAGCTCCAAATTTCCTTCCACCCAGCGTTCCCCCAAGTCTCCCCATAAAAATGATACCTCACTTGCGTGGGTAGGCCTAGCGCCGGCGACAGGAAACACCCCAAAGCGCAACGTGGACACATCCTAAATTTTGGAAAAAAACAGAGGTGTTTTTTGCGAAGTGCCTACCTGTAGATTTTGGCCTCTAGCTCAGCCGGCACCTAGGGAAACCTACCAAACCTGTGCATTTCTGAAAACTAGAGACCTAGGGGAATCCAAGGAGGGGTGACTTGCTGGGCTCGGACCAGGTTCTGTTACCCAGAATCCTTTGCAAACCTCAAAATTTGGCTAAAAAAACACATGTTCCTCACATTTCGGTGGCAGAAAGTTCTGGAATCTGAGAGGAGCTACAAATTTCCTTCCACCCAGCGTTCCCCCAAGTCTCCCGATAAAAATGATACCTCACTTGCGTGGGTAGGCCTAGCGCCGGCGACAGGAAACACCCCAAAGCGCAACGTGGACACATCCTAAATTTTGGAAAAAAACAGAGGTGTTTTTTGCGAAGTGCCTACCTGTAGATTTTGGCCTCTAGCTCAGCCGGCACCTAGGGAAACCTACCAAACCTGTGCATTTCTGAAAACTAGAGACCTAGGGGAATCCAAGGAGGGGTGACTTGCGGGGCTCGGACCAGGTTCTGTTACCCAGAATCCTTTGCAAACCTCAAAATTTGGCTAAAAAAACACATGTTCCTCACATTTCTGTGGCAGAAAGTTCTGGAATCTGAGAGGAGCTACAAATTTCCTTCCACCCAGCGTTCCCCCAAGTCTCCCGATAAAAATGATACCTCACTTGCGTGGGTAGGCCTAGCGCCGGCGACAGGAAACACCCCAAAGCGAAACGTGGACACATCCTAAATTTTGGGAAAAAACGGAGGTGTTTTTTGCGAAGTGCCTACCTGTAGATTTTGGCCTCTAGCTCAGCCGGCACCTAGGGAAACCTACCAAACCTGTGCATTTCTGAAAACTAGAGACCTAGGGGAATCCAAGGAGGGGTGACTTGCGGGGCTCGGACCAGGTTCTGTTACCCAGAATCCTTTGCAAACCTCAAAATTTGGCTAAAAAAACACATGTTCCTCACATTTCTGTGGCAGAAAGTTCTGGAATCTGAGAGGAGCTACAAATCTCCTTCCACCCAGCGTTCCCCCAAGTCTCCCGATAAAAATGATACCTCACTTGCGTGGGTAGGCCTAGCGCCGGCGACAGGAAACACCCCAAAGCGCAACGTGGACACATCCTAAATTTTGGAAAAAAACAGAGGTGTTTTTTGCGAAGTGCCTACCTGTAGATTTTGGCCTCTAGCTCAGCCGGCACCTAGGGAAACCTACCAAACCTGTGCATTTCTGACAACTAGAGACCTAGGGGAATCCAAGGAGGGGTGACTTGCGGGGCTCGGACCAAGTTCTGTTACCCAGAATCCTTTGCAAACCTCAAAATTTGGCTAAAAAAACACATGTTCCTCACATTTCTGTGGCAGAAAGTTCTGGAATCTGAGAGGAGCTACGAATTTCCTTCCACCCAACGTTCCCCCAAGTCTCCCGATAAAAATGATACCTCACTTGCGTGGGTAGGCCTAGCGCCGGCGACAGGAAACACCCCAAAGCGCAACATGGACACATCCTAAATTTTGGAAAAAAACAGAGGTGTTTTTTGCGAAGTGCCTACCTGTAGATTTTGGCCTGTAGCTCAGCCGGCACCTAGGGAAACCTACCAAACCTGTGCATTTCTGAAAACTAGAGACCTAGGGGAATCCAAGGAGGGGTGACTTGCGGGGCTCGGACCAGGTTCTGTTACCCAGAATCCTTTGCAAACCTCAAAATTTGGCTAAAAAAACACATGTCCCTCACATTTCTGTGACAGAAAGTTCTGGAACCTGAGAGGAGCTACAAATTTCCTTCCACCCAGCGTTCCCACAAGTCTCCCGATAAAAATGATACCTCACTTGCGTGGGTAGGCCTAGCGCCGGCGACAGGAAACACCCCAAAGCGCAACGTGGACACATCCTAAATTTTGGAAAAAAACAGAGGTGTTTTTTGCGAAGTGCATACCTGTAGATTTTGGCCTCTAGCTCAGCCGGCACCTAGGGAAACCTACCAAACCTGTGCATTTCTGAAAACTAGAGACCTAGGGGAATCCAAGGAGGGGTGACTTGCGGGGCTCGGACCAGGTTCTGTTACCCAGAATCCTTTGCAAACCTCAAAATTTGGCTAAAAAAACACATGTCCCTCACATTTCTGTGGCAGAAAGTTCTGGAATCTGAGAGGAGCTACAAATTTCCTTCCACCCAGCGTTCCCCCAAGTCTCCCGATAAAAATGATACCTCACTTGCGTGGGTAGGCCTAGCGCCGGCGACAGGAAACACCCCAAAGCGCAACGTGGACACATCCTAAATTTTGGAAAAAAACAGAGGTGTTTTTTGCGAAGTGCCTACCTGTAGATTTTGGCCTCTAGCTCAGCCGGCACCTAGGGAAACCTACCAAACCTGTGCATTCCTGAAAACTAGAGACCTAGCGGAATCCAAGGAGGGGTGACTTGCGGGGCTCGGACCAGGTTCTGTTACCCAGAATCCTTTGCAAACCTCAAAATTTGGCTAAAAAAACACATGTTCCTCACATTTCTGTGGCAGAAAGTTCTGGAATCTGAGAGGAGCTACAAATTTCCTTCCACCCAGCGTTCCCCCAAGTCTCCCGATAAAAATGATACCTCACTTGCGTGGGTAGGCCTAGCGCCGGCGACAGGAAACACCCCAAAGCGCAACGTGGACACATCCTAAATTTTGGAAAAAAACAGAGGTGTTTTTTGCGAAGTGCCTACCTGTAGATTTTGGCCTCTAGCTCAGCCGGCACCTAGGGAAACCTACCAAACCTGTGCATTTCTGACAACTAGAGACCTAGGGGAATCCAAGGAGGGGTGACTTGCGGGGCTCGGACCAAGTTCTGTTACCCAGAATCCTTTGCAAACCTCAAAATTTGGCTAAAAAAACACATGTTCCTCACATTTCTGTGGCAGAAAGTTCTGGAATCTGAGAGGAGCTACAAATTTCCTTCCACCCAACGTTCCCCCAAGTCTCCCGATAAAAATGATACCTCACTTGCGTGGGTAGGCCTAGCGCCGGCGACAGGAAACACCCCAAAGCGCAACGTGGACACATCCTAAATTTTGGAAAAAAACAGAGGTGTTTTTTGCGAAGTGCCTACCTGTAGATTTTGGCCTGTAGCTCAGCCGGCACCTAGGGAAACCTACCAAACCTGTGCATTTCTGAAAACTAGAGACCTAGGGGAATCCAAGGAGGGGTGACTTGCGGGGCTCGGACCAGGTTCTGTTACCCAGAATCCTTTGCAAACCTCAAAATTTGGCTAAAAAAACACATGTCCCTCACATTTCTGTGGCAGAAAGTTCTGGAATCTGAGAGGAGCTACAAATTTCCTTCCACCCAGCGTTCCCCCAAGTCTCCCGATAAAAATGATACCTCACTTGCGTGGGTAGGCCTAGCGCCGGCGACAGGAAACACCCCAAAGCGCAACGTGGACACATCCTAAATTTTGGAAAAAAACAGAGGTGTTTTTTGCGAAGTGCCTACCTGTAGATTTTGGCCTCTAGCTCAGCCGGCACCTAGGGAAACCTACCAAACCTGTGCATTTCTGAAAACTAGAGACCTAGGGGAATCCAAGGAGGGGTGACTTGCGGGGCTCGGACCAGGTTCTGTTACCCAGAATCCTTTGCAAACCTCAAAATTTGGCTAAAAAAACACATGTCCCTCACATTTCTGTGGCAGAAAGTTCTGGAATCTGAGAGGAGCTACAAATTTCCTTCCACCCAGCGTTCCCCCAAGTCTCCCGATAAAAATGATACCTCACTTGCGTGGGTAGGCCTAGCGCCGGGGACAGGAAACACCCCAAAGCGCAACGTGGACACATCCTAAATTTTGGAAAAAAACAGAGGTGTTTTTTGCGAAGTGCCTACCTGTAGATTTTGGCCTCTAGCTCAGCCGGCACCTAGGGAAACCTACCAAACCTGTGCATTTCTGAAAACTAGAGACCTAGGGGAATCCAAGGAGGGGTGACTTGCGGGGCTCGGACCAGGTTCTGTTACCCAGAATCCTTTGCAAACCTCAAAATTTGGCTAAAAAAACACATGTTCCTCACATTTCTGTGGCAGAAAGTTCTGGAATCTGAGAGGAGCTACAAATTTCCTTCACCCAGCGTTCCCCCAAGTCTCCCGATCAAAATGATACCTCACTTGCGTGGGTAGGCCTAGCGCCGGCGACAGGAAACACCCCAAAGCGCAACGTGGACACATCCTAAATTTTGGAAAAAAACAGAGGTGTTTTTTGCGAAGTGCCTACCTGTAGATTTTGGCCTGTAGCTCAGCAGGCACCTAGGGAAACCTACCAAACCTGTGCATTTCTGAAAACTAGAGACCTAGGGGAATCCAAGGAGGGGTGACTTGCGGGGCTCGGACCAGGTTCTGTTACCCAGAATCCTTTGCAAACCTCAAAATTTGGCTAAAAAAACACATGTTCCTCACATTTCTGTGGCAGAAAGTTCTGGAATCTGAGAGGAGCTACAAATTTCCTTCCACCCAGCGTTCCCCCAAGTCTCCCGATAAAAATGATACCTCACTTGCGTGGGTAGGCCTAGCGCCGGCGACAGGAAACACCCCAAAGCGAAACGTGGACACATCCTAAATTTTGGAAAAAAACGGAGGTGTTTTTTGCGAAGTGCCTACCTGTAGATTTTGGCCTCTAGCTCAGCCGGCACCTAGGGAAACCTACCAAACCTGTGCATTTCTGAAAACTAGAGACCTAGGGGAATCCAAGGAGGGGTGACTTGCGGGGCTCAGACCAGGTTCTGTTACCCAGAATCCTTTGCAAACCTCAAAATTTGGCTAAAAAAACACATGTTCCTCACATTTCTGTGGCAGAAAGTTCTGGAATCTGAGAGGAGCTACAAATCTCCTTCCACCCAGCGTTCCCCCAAGTCTCCCGATAAAAATGATACCTCACTTGCGTGGGTAGGCCTAGCGCCGGCGACAGGAAACACCCCAAAGCGCAACGTGGACACATCCTAAATTTTGGAAAAAAACGGAGGTGTTTTTTGCGAAGTGCCTACCTGTAGATTTTGGCCTGTAGCTCAGCCGGCACCTAGGGAAACCTACCAAACCTGTGCATTTCTGAAAACTAGAGACCTAGGGGAATCCAAGGAGGAGTGACTTGCGGGGCTCGGACCAGGTTCTGTTACCCAGAATCCTTTGCAAACCTCAAAATTTGGCTAAAAAAACACATGTTCCTCACATTTCTGTGGCAGAAAGTTCTGGAATCTGAGAGGAGCTACAAATTTCCTTCACCCAGCGTTCCCCCAAGTCTCCCGATCAAAATGATACCTCACTTGCGTGGGTAGGCCTAGCGCCGGCGACAGGAAACACCCCAAAGCGCAACGTGGACACATCCTAAATTTTGGAAAAAAACAGAGGTGTTTTTTGCGAAGTGCCTACCTGTAGATTTTGGCCTGTAGCTCAGCAGGCACCTAGGGAAACCTACCAAACCTGTGCATTTCTGAAAACTAGAGACCTAGGGGAATCCAAGGAGGGGTGACTTGCGGGGCTCGGACCAGGTTCTGTTACCCAGAATCCTTTGCAAACCTCAAAATTTGGCTAAACAAACACATGTTCCTCACATTTCTGTGGCAGAAAGTTCTGGAATCTGAGAGGAGCTACAAATTTCCTTCCACCCAGCGTTCCCCCAAGTCTCCCGATAAAAATGATACCTCACTTGCGTGGGTAGGCCTAGCGCCGGCTACAGGAAACACCCCAAAAGCGCAACGTGGACACATCCTAAATTTTGGAAAAAAACAGAGGTGTTTTTTGCGAAGTGCCTACCTGTAGATTTTGGCCTCTAGCTCAACCGGCACCTAGGGAAACCTACCAAACCTGTGCATTTCTGAAAACTAGAGACCTAGGGGAATCCAAGGAGGGGTGACTTGCGGGGCTCGGACCAGGTTCTGTTACCCAGAATCCTTTGCAAACCTCAAAATTTGGCTAAACAAACACATGTTCCCCACATTTCTGTGGCAGAAAGTTCTGGAATCTGAGAGGAGCTACAAATTTCCTTCCACCCAGCGTTCCCCCAAGTCTCCCGATAAAAATGATACCTCACTTGCGTGGGTAGGCCTAGCGCCGGCGACAGGAAACACCCCAAAGCGCAACGTGGACACATCCTAAATTTTGGAAAAAAACAGAGGTGTTTTTTGCGAAGTGCCTACCTGTAGATTTTGGCCTCTAGCTCAGCCGGCACCTAGGGAAACCTACCAAACCTGTGCATTTCTGAAAACTAGAGACCTAGGGGAATCCAAGGAGGGGTGACTTGCGGGGCTCGGACCAGGTTCTGTTACCCAGAATCCTTTGCAAACCTCAAAATTTGGCTAAAAAAACACATGTTCCTCACATTTCTGTGGCAGAAAGTTCTGGAATCTGAGAGGAGCTACAAATTTCCTTCCACCCAACGTTCCCCCAAGTCTCCCGATAAAAATGATACCTCACTTGCGTGGGTAGGCCTAGCGCCGGCGACAGGAAACACCCCAAAGCTCAACGTGGACACATCCTACATTTTGGAAAAAACCAGAGGTGTTTTTTGCGAAGTGCCTACCTGTAGATTTTGGCCTCTAGCTCAGCCGGCACCTAGGGAAACCTACCAAACCTGTGCATTTCTGAAAACTAGAGACCTAGGGGAATCCAAGGAGGGGTGACTTGCGGGGCTCGGACCAGGTTCTGTTACCCAGAATCCTTTGCAAACCTCAAAATTTGGCTAAAAAAACACATGTTCCTCACATTTCTGTGGCAGAAAGTTCTGGAATCTGAGAGGAGCTACAAATTTCCTTCCACCCAACGTTCCCCCAAGTCTCCCGATAAAAATGATACCTCACTTGCGTGGGTAGGCCTAGCGCCGGCGACAGGAAACACCCCAAAGCGCAACGTGGACACATCCTAAATTTTGGAAAAAAACGGAGGTGTTTTTTGCGAAGTGCCTACCTGTAGATTTTGGCCTGTAGCTCAGCCGGCACCTAGGGAAACCTACCAAACCTGTGCATTTCTGAAAACTAGAGACCTAGGGGAATCCAAGGAGGAGTGACTTGCGGGGCTCGGACCAGGTTCTGTTACCCAGAATCCTTTGCAAACCTCAAAATTTGGCTAAAAAAACACATGTTCCTCACATTTCTGTGGCAGAAAGTTCTGGAATCTGAGAGGAGCTACAAATTTCCTTCACCCAGCGTTCCCCCAAGTCTCCCGATCAAAATGATACCTCACTTGCGTGGGTAGGCCTAGCGCCGGCGACAGGAAACACCCCAAAGCGCAACGTGGACACATCCTAAATTTTGGAAAAAAACAGAGGTGTTTTTTGCGAAGTGCCTACCTGTAGATTTTGGCCTGTAGCTCAGCAGGCACCTAGGGAAACCTACCAAACCTGTGCATTTCTGAAAACTAGAGACCTAGGGGAATCCAAGGAGGGGTGACTTGCGGGGCTCGGACCAGGTTCTGTTACCCAGAATCCTTTGCAAACCTCAAAATTTGGCTAAACAAACACATGTTCCTCACATTTCTGTGGCAGAAAGTTCTGGAATCTGAGAGGAGCTACAAATTTCCTTCCACCCAGCGTTCCCCCAAGTCTCCCGATAAAAATGATACCTCACTTGCGTGGGTAGGCCTAGCGCCGGCTACAGGAAACACCCCAAAAGCGCAACGTGGACACATCCTAAATTTTGGAAAAAAACAGAGGTGTTTTTTGCGAAGTGCCTACCTGTAGATTTTGGCCTCTAGCTCAACCGGCACCTAGGGAAACCTACCAAACCTGTGCATTTCTGAAAACTAGAGACCTAGGGGAATCCAAGGAGGGGTGACTTGCGGGGCTCGGACCAGGTTCTGTTACCCAGAATCCTTTGCAAACCTCAAAATTTGGCTAAACAAACACATGTTCCCCACATTTCTGTGGCAGAAAGTTCTGGAATCTGAGAGGAGCTACAAATTTCCTTCCACCCAGCGTTCCCCCAAGTCTCCCGATAAAAATGATACCTCACTTGCGTGGGTAGGCCTAGCGCCGGCGACAGGAAACACCCCAAAGCGCAACGTGGACACATCCTAAATTTTGGAAAAAAACAGAGGTGTTTTTTGCGAAGTGCCTACCTGTAGATTTTGGCCTCTAGCTCAGCCGGCACCTAGGGAAACCTACCAAACCTGTGCATTTCTGAAAACTAGAGACCTAGGGGAATCCAAGGAGGGGTGACTTGCGGGGCTCGGAGCAGGTTCTGTTACCCAGAATCCTTTGCAAACCTCAAAATTTGGCTAAAAAAACACATGTTCCTCACATTTCTGTGGCAGAAAGTTCTGGAATCTGAGAGGAGCTACAAATTTCCTTCCACCCAACGTTCCCCCAAGTCTCCCGATAAAAATGATACCTCACTTGCGTGGGTAGGCCTAGCGCCGGCGACAGGAAACACCCCAAAGCTCAACGTGGACACATCCTACATTTTGGAAAAAACCAGAGGTGTTTTTTGCGAAGTGCCTACCTGTAGATTTTGGCCTCTAGCTCAGCCGGCACCTAGGGAAACCTACCAAACCTGTGCATTTCTGAAAACTAGAGACCTAGGGGAATCCAAGGAGGGGTGACTTGCGGGGCTCGGACCAGGTTCTGTTACCCAGAATCCTTTGCAAACCTCAAAATTTGGCTAAAAAAACACATGTTCCTCACATTTCTGTGGCAGAAAGTTCTGGAATCTGAGAGGAGCTACAAATTTCCTTCCACCCAACGTTCCCCCAAGTCTCCCGATAAAAATGATACCTCACTTGCGTGGGTAGGCCTAGCGCCGGCGACAGGAAACACCCCAAAGCGCAACGTGGACACATCCTACATTTTGGAAAAAACCAGAGGTGTTTTTTGCGAAGTGCCTACCTGTAGATTTTGGCCTCTAGCTCAGCCGGCACCTAGGGAAACCTACCAAACCTGTGCATTTCTGAAAACTAGAGACCTAGGGGAATCCAAGGAGGGGTGACTTGCGGGGCTCGGACCAGGTTCTGTTACCCAGAATCCTTTGCAAACCTCAAAATTTGGCTAAAAAAACACATGTTCCTCACATTTCTGTGGCAGAAAGTTCTGGAATCTGAGAGGAGCTACAAATTTCCTTCCACCCAGCGTTCCCCCAAGTCTCCCGATAAAAATGATACCTCACTTGCGTGGGTAGGCCTAGCGCCGGCGACAGGAAACACCCCAAAGCGCAACGTGGACACATCCTAAATTTTTGAAAAAAACAGAGGTGTTTTTTGCGAAGTGCCTACCTGTAGATTTTGGCCTCTAGCTCAGCCGGCACCTAGGGAAACCTACCAAACCTGTGCATTTCTGAAAACTAGAGACCTAGGGGAATCCAAGGAGGGGTGACTTGCGGGGCTCATACCAGGTTCTGTTACCCAGAATCCTTTGCAAACCTCAAAATTTGGCTAAAAAAACACATGTTCCTCACATTTCTGTGGCAGAAAGTTCTGGAATCTGAGAGGAGCTACAAATTTCCTTCCACCCAGCGTTCCCCCAAGTCTCCCGATAAAAATGATACCTCACTTGCGTGGGTAGGCCTAGCGCCGGCGACAGGAAACACCCCAAAGCGCAACGTGGACACATCCTAAATTTTGGAAAAAAACGGAGGTGTTTTTTGCGAAGTGCCTACCTGTAGATTTTGGCCTCTAGCTCAGCCGGCACCTAGGGAAACCTACCAAACCTGTGCATTTCTGAAAACTAGAGACCTAGGGGAATCCAAGGAGGGGTGACTTGCGGGGCTCGGACCAGGTTCTGTTACCCAGAATCCTTTGCAAACCTCAAAATTTGGCTAAAAAAACACATTTTCCTCACATTTCTGTGGCAGAAAGTTCTGGAATCTGAGAGGAGCTCCAAATTTCCTTCCACCCAGCGTTCCCCCAAGTCTCCCCATAAAAATGATACCTCACTTGCGTGGGTAGGCCTAGCGCCGGCGACAGGAAACACCCCAAAGCGCAACGTGGACACATCCTAAATTTTGGAAAAAAACAGAGGTGTTTTTTGCGAAGTGCCTACCTGTAGATTTTGGCCTCTAGCTCAGCCGGCACCTAGGGAAACCTACCAAACCTGTGCATTTCTGAAAACTAGAGACCTAGGGGAATCCAAGGAGGGGTGACTTGCGGGGCTCGGACCAGGTTCTGTTACCCAGAATCCTTTGCAAACCTCAAAATTTGGCTAAAAAAACACATGTTCCTCACATTTCTGTGGCAGAAAGTTCTGGAATCTGAGAGGAGCTACAAATTTCCTTCCACCCAGCGTTCCCCCAAGTCTCCCGATAAAAATGATACCTCACTTGCGTGGGTAGGCCTAGCGCCGGCGACAGGAAACACCCCAAAGCGCAACGTGGACACATCCTAAATTTTGGAAAAAAACAGAGGTGTTTTTTGCGAAGTGCCTACCTGTAGATTTTGGCCTCTAGCTCAGCCGGCACCTAGGGAAACCTACCAAACCTGTGCATTTCTGAAAACTAGAGACCTAGGGGAATCCAAGGAGGGGTGACTTGCGGGGCTCGGACCAGGTTCTGTTACCCAGAATCCTTTGCAAACCTCAAAATTTGGCTAAAAAAACACATGTTCCTCACATTTCTGTGGCAGAAAGTTCTGGAATCTGAGAGGAGCTACAAATTTCCTTCCACCCAACGTTCCCCCAAGTCTCCCGATAAAAATGATATCTCACTTGCGTGGGTAGGCCTAGCGCCGGCGACAGGAAACACCCCAAAGCGCAACGTGGACACATCCTAAATTTTGGAAAAAAACAGAGGTGTTCTTTGCGAAGTGCCTACCTGTAGATTTTGGCCTCTAGCTCAGCCGGCACCTAGGGAAACCTACCAAACCTGTGCATTTCTGAAAACTAGAGACCTAGGGGAATCCAAGGAGGGGTGACTTGCGGGGCTCGGACCAGGTTCTGTTACCCAGAATCCTTTGCAAACCTCAAAATTTGGCTAAAAAAACACATGTTCCTCACATTTCTGTGGCAGAAAGTTCTGGAATCTGAGAGGAGCTACAAATTTCCTTCCACCCAGCGTTCCCCCAAGTCTCCCGATAAAAATGATACCTCACTTGCGTGGGTAGGCCTAGCGCCGGCGACAGGAAACACCCCAAAGCGCAACGTGGACACATCCTAAATTTTTGAAAAAAACAGAGGTGTTTTTTGCGAAGTGCCTACCTGTAGATTTTGGCCTCTAGCTCAGCCGGCACCTAGGGAAACCTACCAAACCTGTGCATTTCTGAAAACTAGAGACCTAGGGGAATCCAAGGAGGGGTGACTTGCGGGGCTCATACCAGGTTCTGTTACCCAGAATCCTTTGCAAACCTCAAAATTTGGCTAAAAAAACACATGTTCCTCACATTTCTGTGGCAGAAAGTTCTGGAATCTGAGAGGAGCTACAAATTTCCTTCCACCCAGCGTTCCCCCAAGTCTCCCGATAAAAATGATACCTCACTTGCGTGGGTAGGCCTAGCGCCGGCGACAGGAAACACCCCAAAGCGCAACGTGGACACATCCTAAATTTTGGAAAAAAACGGAGGTGTTTTTTGCGAAGTGCCTACCTGTAGATTTTGGCCTCTAGCTCAGCCGGCACCTAGGGAAACCTACCAAACCTGTGCATTTCTGAAAACTAGAGACCTAGGGGAATCCAAGGAGGGGTGACTTGCGGGGCTCGGACCAGGTTCTGTTACCCAGAATCCTTTGCAAACCTCAAAATTTGGCTAAAAAAACACATTTTCCTCACATTTCTGTGGCAGAAAGTTCTGGAATCTGAGAGGAGCTCCAAATTTCCTTCCACCCAGCGTTCCCCCAAGTCTCCCCATAAAAATGATACCTCACTTGCGTGGGTAGGCCTAGCGCCGGCGACAGGAAACACCCCAAAGCGCAACGTGGACACATCCTAAATTTTGGAAAAAAACAGAGGTGTTTTTTGCGAAGTGCCTACCTGTAGATTTTGGCCTCTAGCTCAGCCGGCACCTAGGGAAACCTACCAAACCTGTGCATTTCTGAAAACTAGAGACCTAGGGGAATCCAAGGAGGGGTGACTTGCGGGGCTCGGACCAGGTTCTGTTACCCAGAATCCTTTGCAAACCTCAAAATTTGGCTAAAAAAACACATGTTCCTCACATTTCTGTGGCAGAAAGTTCTGGAATCTGAGAGGAGCTACAAATTTCCTTCCACCCAGCGTTCCCCCAAGTCTCCCGATAAAAATGATACCTCACTTGCGTGGGTAGGCCTAGCGCCGGCGACAGGAAACACCCCAAAGCGCAACGTGGACACATCCTAAATTTTGGAAAAAAACAGAGGTGTTTTTTGCGAAGTGCCTACCTGTAGATTTTGGCCTCTAGCTCAGCCGGCACCTAGGGAAACCTACCAAACCTGTGCATTTCTGAAAACTAGAGACCTAGGGGAATCCAAGGAGGGGTGACTTGCGGGGCTCGGACCAGGTTCTGTTACCCAGAATCCTTTGCAAACCTCAAAATTTGGCTAAAAAAACACATGTTCCTCACATTTCTGTGGCAGAAAGTTCTGGAATCTGAGAGGAGCTACAAATTTCCTTCCACCCAACGTTCCCCCAAGTCTCCCGATAAAAATGATACCTCACTTGCGTGGGTAGGCCTAGCGCCGGCGACAGGAAACACCCCAAAGCGCAACGTGGACACATCCTAAATTTTGGAAAAAAACAGAGGTGTTCTTTGCGAAGTGCCTACCTGTAGATTTTGGCCTCTAGCTCAGCCGGCACCTAGGGAAACCTACCAAACCTGTGCATTTCTGAAAACTAGAGACCTAGGGGAATCCAAGGAGGGGTGACTTGCGGGGCTCGGACCAGGTTCTGTTACCCAGAATCCTTTGCAAACCTCAAAATTTGGCTAAACAAACACATGTTCCTCACATTTCTGTGGCAGAAAGTTCTGGAATCTGAGAGGAGCTACAAATTTCCTTCCACCCAGCGTTCCCCCAAGTCTCCCGATAAAAATGATACCTCACTTGTGTGGGTAGGCCTAGCGCCGGCTACAGGAAACACCCCAAAAGCGCAACGTGGACACATCCTAAATTTTGGAAAAAAACAGAGGTGTTTTTTGCGAAGTGCCTACCTGTAGATTTTGGCCTCTAGCTCAACCGGCACCTAGGGAAACCTACCAAACCTGTGCATTTCTGAAAACTAGAGACCTAGGGGAATCCAAGGAGGGGTGACTTGCGGGGCTCGGACCAGGTTCTGTTACCCAGAATCCTTTGCAAACCTCAAAATTTGGCTAAAAAAACACATTTTCCTCACATTTCTGTGGCAGAAAGTTCTGGAATCTGAGAGGAGCTCCAAATTTCCTTCCACCCAGCGTTCCCCCAAGTCTCCCCATAAAAATGATACCTCACTTGCGTGGGTAGGCCTAGCGCCGGCGACAGGAAACACCCCAAAGCGCAACGTGGACACATCCTAAATTTTGGAAAAAAACAGAGGTGTTTTTTGCGAAGTGCCTACCTGTAGATTTTGGCCTCTAGCTCAGCCGGCACCTAGGGAAACCTACCAAACCTGTGCATTTCTGAAAACTAGAGACCTAGGGGAATCCAAGGAGGGGTGACTTGCGGGGCTCGGACCAGGTTCTGTTACCCAGAATCCTTTGCAAACCTCAAAATTTGGCTAAAAAAACACATGTTCCTCACATTTCTGTGGCAGAAAGTTCTGGAATCTGAGAGGAGCTACAAATTTCCTTCCACCCAGCGTTCCCCCAAGTCTCCCGATAAAAATGATACCTCACTTGCGTGGGTAGGCCTAGCGCCGGGGACAGGAAACACCCCAAAGCGCAACGTGGACACATCCTAAATTTTGGAAAAAAACAGAGGTGTTTTTTGCGAAGTGCCTACCTGTAGATTTTGGCCTCTAGCTCAGCCGGCACCTAGGGAAACCTACCAAACCTGTGCATTTCTGAAAACTAGAGACCTAGGGGAATCCAAGGAGGGGTGACTTGCGGGGCTCGGACCAGGTTCTGTTACCCAGAATCCTTTGCAAACCTCAAAATTTGGCTAAAAAAACACATGTTCCTCACATTTCTGTGGCAGAAAGTTCTGGAATCTGAGAGGAGCTACAAATCTCCTTCCACCCAGCGTTCCCCCAAGTCTCCCGATAAAAATGATACCTCACTTGCGTGGGTAGGCCTAGCACCGGCGACAGGAAACACCCCAAAGCGCAACGTGGACACATCCTAAATTTTGGAAAAAAACGGAGGTGTTTTTTGCGAAGTGCCTACCTGTAGATTTTGGCCTGTAGCTCAGCCGGCACCTAGGGAAACCTACCAAACCTGTGCATTTCTGAAAACTAGAGACCTAGGGGAATCCAAGGAGGAGTGACTTGCGGGGCTCGGACCAGGTTCTGTTACCCAGAATCCTTTGCAAACCTCAAAATTTGGCTAAAAAAACACATGTTCCTCACATTTCTGTGGCAGAAAGTTCTGGAATCTGAGAGGAGCTACAAATTTCCTTCACCCAGCGTTCCCCCAAGTCTCCCGATCAAAATGATACCTCACTTGCGTGGGTAGGCCTAGCGCCGGCGACAGGAAACACCCCAAAGCGCAACGTGGACACATCCTAAATTTTGGAAAAAAACAGAGGTGTTTTTTGCGAAGTGCCTACCTGTAGATTTTGGCCTGTAGCTCAGCAGGCACCTAGGGAAACCTACCAAACCTGTGCATTTCTGAAAACTAGAGACCTAGGGGAATCCAAGGAGGGGTGACTTGCGGGGCTCGGACCAGGTTCTGTTACCCAGAATCCTTTGCAAACCTCAAAATTTGGCTAAAAAAACACATGTTCCTCACATTTCTGTGGCAGAAAGTTCTGGAATCTGAGAGGAGCTACAAATTTCCTTCCACCCAGCGTTCCCCCAAGTCTCCCGATAAAAATGATACCTCACTTGCGTGGGTAGGCCTAGCGCCGGCGACAGGAAACACCCCAAAGCGAAACGTGGACACATCCTAAATTTTGGAAAAAAACTGAGGTGTTTTTTGCGAAGTGCCTACCTGTAGGTTTTGGCCTCTAGCTCAGCCGGCACCTAGGGAAACCTACCAAACCTGTGCATTTCTGAAAACTAGAGACCTAGGGGAATCCAAGGAGGGGTGACTTGCGGGGCTCGGACCAGGTTCTGTTACCCAGAATCCTTTGCAAACCTCAAAATTTGGCTAAAAAAACACATGTTCCTCACATTTCTGTGGCAGAAAGTTCTGGAATCTGAGAGGAGCTACAAATTTCCTTCCACCCAGCGTTCCCCCAAGTCTCCCGATAAAAATGATACCTCACTTGCGTGGGTAGGCCTAGCGCCGGCGACAGGAAACACCCCAAAGCGCAACGTGGACACATCCTAAATTTTGGAAAAAAACAGAGGTGTTTTTTGCGAAGTGCCTACCTGTAGATTTTGGCCTCTAGCTCAGCCGGCACCTAGGGAAACCTACCAAACCTGTGCATTTCTGAAAACTAGAGACCTAGGGGAATCCAAGGAGGGGTGACTTGCGGGGCTCGGACCAGGTTCTGTTACCCAGAATCCTTTGCAAACCTCAAAATTTGGCTAAACAAACACATGTTCCTCACATTTCTGTGGCAGAAAGTTCTGGAATCTGAGAGGAGCTACAAATTTCCTTCCACCCAGCGTTCCCCCAAGTCTCCCGATAAAAATGATACCTCACTTGCGTGGGTAGGCCTAGCGCCGGCTACAGGAAACACCCCAAAAGCGCAACGTGGACACATCCTAAATTTTGGAAAAAAACAGAGGTGTTTTTTGCGAAGTGCCTACCTGTAGATTTTGGCCTCTAGCTCAACCGGCACCTAGGGAAACCTACCAAACCTGTGCATTTCTGAAAACTAGAGACCTAGGGGAATCCAAGGAGGGGTGACTTGCGGGGCTCGGACCAGGTTCTGTTACCCAGAATCCTTTGCAAACCTCAAAATTTGGCTAAACAAACACATGTTCCCCACATTTCTCTGGCAGAAAGTTCTGGAATCTGAGAGGAGCTACAAATTTCCTTCCACCCAGCGTTCCCCCAAGTCTCCCGATAAAAATGATACCTCACTTGCGTGGGTAGGCCTAGCGCCGGCGACAGGAAACACCCCAAAGCGCAACGTGGACACATCCTAAATTTTGGAAAAAAACAGAGGTGTTTTTTGCGAAGTGCCTACCTGTAGATTTTGGCCTCTAGCTCAGCCGGCACCTAGGGAAACCTACCAAACCTGTGCATTTCTGAAAACTAGAGACCTAGGGGAATCCAAGGAGGGGTGACTTGCGGGGCTCGGACCAGGTTCTGTTACCCAGAATCCTTTGCAAACCTCATAATTTGGCTAAAAAAACACATGTTCCTCACATTTCTGTGGCAGAAAGTTCTGGAATCTGAGAGGAGCTACAAATTTCCTTCCACCCAACGTTCCCCCAAGTCTCCCGATAAAAATGATACCTCACTTGCGTGGGTAGGCCTAGCGCCGGCGACAGGAAACACCCCAAAGCGCAACGTGGACACATCCTACATTTTGGAAAAAACCAGAGGTGTTTTTTGCGAAGTGCCTACCTGTAGATTTTGGCCTCTAGCTCAGCCGGCACCTAGGGAAACCTACCAAACCTGTGCATTTCTGAAAACTAGAGACCTAGGGGAATCCAAGGAGGGGTGACTTGCGGGGCTCGGACCAGGTTCTGTTACCCAGAATCCTTTGCAAACCTCAAAATTTGGCTAAAAAAACACATGTTCCTCACATTTCTGTGGCAGAAAGTTCTGGAATCTGAGAGGAGCTACAAATTTCCTTCCACCCAACGTTCCCCCAAGTCTCCCGATAAAAATGATACCTCACTTGCGTGGGTAGGCCTAGCGCCGGCGACAGGAAACACCCCAAAGCGCAACGTGGACACATCCTACATTTTGGAAAAAACCAGAGGTGTTTTTTGCGAAGTGCCTACCTGTAGATTTTGGCCTCTAGCTCAGCCGGCACCTAGGGAAACCTACCAAACCTGTGCATTTCTGAAAACTAGAGACCTAGGGGAATCCAAGGAGGGGTGACTTGCGGGGCTCGGACCAGGTTCTGTTACCCAGAATCCTTTGCAAACCTCAAAATTTGGCTAAAAAAACACATGTTCCTCACATTTCTGTGGCAGAAAGTTCTGGAATCTGAGAGGAGCTACAAATTTCCTTCCACCCAGCGTTCCCCCAAGTCTCCCGATAAAAATGATACCTCACTTGCGTGGGTAGGCCTAGCGCCGGCGACAGGAAACACCCCAAAGCGCAACGTGGACACATCCTAAATTTTTGAAAAAAACAGAGGTGTTTTTTGCGAAGTGCCTACCTGTAGATTTTGGCCTCTAGCTCAGCCGGCACCTAGGGAAACCTACCAAACCTGTGCATTTCTGAAAACTAGAGACCTAGGGGAATCCAAGGAGGGGTGACTTGCGGGGCTCATACCAGGTTCTGTTACCCAGAATCCTTTGCAAACCTCAAAATTTGGCTAAAAAAACACATGTTCCTCACATTTCTGTGGCAGAAAGTTCTGGAATCTGAGAGGAGCTACAAATTTCCTTCCACCCAGCGTTCCCCCAAGTCTCCCGATAAAAATGATACCTCACTTGCGTGGGTAGGCCTAGCGCCGGCGACAGGAAACACCCCAAAGCGCAACGTGGACACATCCTAAATTTTGGAAAAAAACGGAGGTGTTTTTTGCGAAGTGCCTACCTGTAGATTTTGGCCTCTAGCTCAGCCGGCACCTAGGGAAACCTACCAAACCTGTGCATTTCTGAAAACTAGAGACCTAGGGGAATCCAAGGAGGGGTGACTTGCGGGGCTCGGACCAGGTTCTGTTACCCAGAATCCTTTGCAAACCTCAAAATTTGGCTAAAAAAACACATTTTCCTCACATTTCTGTGGCAGAAAGTTCTGGAATCTGAGAGGAGCTCCAAATTTCCTTCCACCCAGCGTTCCCCCAAGTCTCCCCATAAAAATGATACCTCACTTGCGTGGGTAGGCCTAGCGCCGGCGACAGTAAACACCCCAAAGCGCAACGTGGACACATCCTAAATTTTGGAAAAAAACAGAGGTGTTTTTTGCGAAGTGCCTACCTGTAGATTTTGGCCTCTAGCTCAGCCGGCACCTAGGGAAACCTACCAAACCTGTGCATTTCTGAAAACTAGAGACCTAGGGGAATCCAAGGAGGGGTGACTTGCGGGGCTCGGACCAGGTTCTGTTACCCAGAATCCTTTGCAAACCTCAAAATTTGGCTAAAAAAACACATGTTCCTCACATTTCTGTGGCAGAAAGTTCTGGAATCTGAGAGGAGCTACAAATTTCCTTCCACCCAGCGTTCCCCCAAGTCTCCCGATAAAAATGATACCTCACTTGCGTGGGTAGGCCTAGCGCCGGCGACAGGAAACACCCCAAAGCGCAACGTGGACACATCCTAAATTTTGGAAAAAAACAGAGGTGTTTTTTGCGAAGTGCCTACCTGTAGATTTTGGCCTCTAGCTCAGCCGGCACCTAGGGAAACCTACCAAACCTGTGCATTTCTGAAAACTAGAGACCTAGGGGAATCCAAGGAGGGGTGACTTGCGGGGCTCGGACCAGGTTCTGTTACCCAGAATCCTTTGCAAACCTCAAAATTTGGCTAAAAAAACACATGTTCCTCACATTTCTGTGGCAGAAAGTTCTGGAATCTGAGAGGAGCTACAAATTTCCTTCCACCCAACGTTCCCCCAAGTCTCCCGATAAAAATGATACCTCACTTGCGTGGGTAGGCCTAGCGCCGGCGACAGGAAACACCCCAAAGCGCAACGTGGACACATCCTAAATTTTGGAAAAAAACAGAGGTGTTTTTTGCGAAGTGCCTACCTGTAGATTTTGGCCTCTAGCTCAGCCGGCACCTAGGGAAACCTACCAAACCTGTGCATTTCTGAAAACTAGAGACCTAGGGGAATCCAAGGAGGGGTGACTTGCGGGGCTCGGACCAGGTTCTGTTACCCAGAATCCTTTGCAAACCTCAAAATTTGGCTAAACAAACACATGTTCCTCACATTTCTGTGGCAGAAAGTTCTGGAATCTGAGAGGAGCTACAAATTTCCTTCCACCCAGCGTTCCCCCAAGTCTCCCGATAAAAATGATACCTCACTTGCGTGGGTAGGCCTAGCGCCGGCTACAGGAAACACCCCAAAAGCGCAACGTGGACACATCCTAAATTTTGGAAAAAAACAGAGGTGTTTTTTGCGAAGTGCCTACCTGTAGATTTTGGCCTCTAGCTCAACCGGCACCTAGGGAAACCTACCAAACCTGTGCATTTCTGAAAACTAGAGACCTAGGGGAATCCAAGGAGGGGTGACTTGCGGGGCTCGGACCAGGTTCTGTTACCCAGAATCCTTTGCAAACCTCAAAATTTGGCTAAAAAAACACATTTTCCTCACATTTCTGTGGCAGAAAGTTCTGGAATCTGAGAGGAGCTCCAAATTTCCTTCCACCCAGCGTTCCCCCAAGTCTCCCCATAAAAATGATACCTCACTTGCGTGGGTAGGCCTAGCGCCGGCGACAGGAAACACCCCAAAGCGCAACGTGGACACATCCTAAATTTTGGAAAAAAACAGAGGTGTTTTTTGCGAAGTGCCTACCTGTAGATTTTGGCCTCTAGCTCAGCCGGCACCTAGGGAAACCTACCAAACCTGTGCATTTCTGAAAACTAGAGACCTAGGGGAATCCAAGGAGGGGTGACTTGCGGGGCTCGGACCAGGTTCTGTTACCCAGAATCCTTTGCAAACCTCAAAATTTGGCTAAAAAAACACATGTTCCTCACATTTCTGTGGCAGAAAGTTCTGGAATCTGAGAGGAGCTACAAATTTCCTTCCACCCAGCGTTCCCCCAAGTCTCCCGATAAAAATGATACCTCACTTGCGTGGGTAGGCCTAGCGCCGGCGACAGGAAACACCCCAAAGCGCAACGTGGACACATCCTAAATTTTGGAAAAAAACAGAGGTGTTTTTTGCGAAGTGCCTACCTGTAGATTTTGGCCTCTAGCTCAGCCGGCAACTAGGGAAACCTACCAAACCTGTGCATTTCTGAAAACTAGAGACCTAGGGGAATCCAAGGAGGGGTGACTTGCGGGGCTCGGACCAGGTTCTGTTACCCAGAATCCTTTGCAAACCTCAAAATTTGGCTAAAAAAACACATGTTCCTCACATTTCTGTGGCAGAAAGTTCTGGAATCTGAGAGGAGCTACAAATTTCCTTCCACCCAGCGTTCCCCCAAGTCTCCCGATAAAAATGATACCTCACTTGCGTGGGTAGGCCTAGCGCCGGCGACAGGAAACACCCCAAAGCGAAACGTGGACACATCCTAAATTTTGGGAAAAAACGGAGGTGTTTTTTGCGAAGTGCCTACCTGTAGATTTTGGCCTCTAGCTCAGCCGGCACCTAGGGAAACCTACCAAACCTGTGCATTTCTGAAAACTAGAGACCTAGGGGAATCCAAGGAGGGGTGACTTGCGGGGCTCGGACCAGGTTCTGTTACCCAGAATCCTTTGCAAACCTCAAAATTTGGCTAAAAAAACACATGTTCCTCACATTTCTGTGGCAGAAAGTTCTGGAATCTGAGAGGAGCTACAAATCTCCTTCCACCCAGCGTTCCCCCAAGTCTCCCGATAAAAATGATACCTCACTTGCGTGGGTAGGCCTAGCGCCGGCGACAGGAAACACCCCAAAGCGCAACGTGGACACATCCTAAATTTTGGAAAAAAACAGAGGTGTTTTTTGCGAAGTGCCTACCTGTAGATTTTGGCCTCTAGCTCAGCCGGCACCTAGGGAAACCTACCAAACCTGTGCATTTCTGACAACTAGAGACCTAGGGGAATCCAAGGAGGGGTGACTTGCGGGGCTCGGACCAAGTTCTGTTACCCAGAATCCTTTGCAAACCTCAAAATTTGGCTAAAAAAACACATGTTCCTCACATTTCTGTGGCAGAAAGTTCTGGAATCTGAGAGGAGCTACGAATTTCCTTCCACCCAACGTTCCCCCAAGTCTCCCGATAAAAATGATACCTCACTTGCGTGGGTAGGCCTAGCGCCGGCGACAGGAAACACCCCAAAGCGCAACATGGACACATCCTAAATTTTGGAAAAAAACAGAGGTGTTTTTTGCGAAGTGCCTACCTGTAGATTTTGGCCTGTAGCTCAGCCGGCACCTAGGGAAACCTACCAAACCTGTGCATTTCTGAAAACTAGAGACCTAGGGGAATCCAAGGAGGGGTGACTTGCGGGGCTCGGACCAGGTTCTGTTACCCAGAATCCTTTGCAAACCTCAAAATTTGGCTAAAAAAACACATGTCCCTCACATTTCTGTGACAGAAAGTTCTGGAACCTGAGAGGAGCTACAAATTTCCTTCCACCCAGCGTTCCCACAAGTCTCCCGATAAAAATGATACCTCACTTGCGTGGGTAGGCCTAGCGCCGGCGACAGGAAACACCCCAAAGCGCAACGTGGACACATCCTAAATTTTGGAAAAAAACAGAGGTGTTTTTTGCGAAGTGCATACCTGTAGATTTTGGCCTCTAGCTCAGCCGGCACCTAGGGAA
The DNA here is from genome assembly GCF_031143425.1 of Pleurodeles waltl. Classification (NCBI taxonomy): domain Eukaryota; kingdom Metazoa; phylum Chordata; class Amphibia; order Caudata; family Salamandridae; genus Pleurodeles; species Pleurodeles waltl. Next base: position 202,437 of record NW_027149924.1, read on the forward strand.
ACCTACCAAACCTGTGCATTTCTGAAAACTAGAGACCTAGGGGAATCCAAGGAGGGGTGACTTGCGGGGCTCGGACCAGGTTCTGTTACCCAGAATCCTTTGCAAACCTCAAAATTTGGCTAAAAAAACACATGTCCCTCACATTTCTGTGGCAGAAAGTTCTGGAATCTGAGAGGAGCTACAAATTTCCTTCCACCCAGCGTTCCCCCAAGTCTCCCGATAAAAATGATACCTCACTTGCGTGGGTAGGCCTAGCGCCGGCGACAGGAAACACCCCAAAGCGCAACGTGGACACATCCTAAATTTTGGAAAAAAACAGAGGTGTTTTTTGCGAAGTGCCTACCTGTAGATTTTGGCCTCTAGCTCAGCCGGCACCTAGGGAAACCTACCAAACCTGTGCATTCCTGAAAACTAGAGACCTAGCGGAATCCAAGGAGGGGTGACTTGCGGGGCTCGGACCAGGTTCTGTTACCCAGAATCCTTTGCAAACCTCAAAATTTGGCTAAAAAAACACATGTTCCTCACATTTCTGTGGCAGAAAGTTCTGGAATCTGAGAGGAGCTACAAATTTCCTTCCACCCAGCGTTCCCCCAAGTCTCCCGATAAAAATGATACCTCACTTACGTGGGTAGGCCTAGCGCCGGCGACAGGAAACACCCCAAAGCGCAACGTGGACACATCCTAAATTTTGGAAAAAAACAGAGGTGTTTTTTGCGAAGTGCCTACCTGTAGATTTTGGCCTCTAGCTCAGCCGGCACCTAGGGAAACCTACCAAACCTGTGCATTTCTGACAACTAGAGACCTAGGGGAATCCAAGGAGGGGTGACTTGCGGGGCTCGGACCAAGTTCTGTTACCCAGAATCCTTTGCAAACCTCAAAATTTGGCTAAAAAAACACATGTTCCTCACATTTCTGTGGCAGAAAGTTCTGGAATCTGAGAGGAGCTACAAATTTCCTTCCACCCAACGTTCCCCCAAGTCTCCCGATAAAAATGATACCTCACTTGCGTGGGTAGGCCTAGCGCCGGCGACAGGAAACACCCCAAAGCGCAACGTGGACACATCCTAAATTTTGGAAAAAAACAGAGGTGTTTTTTGCGAAGTGCCTACCTGTAGATTTTGGCCTGTAGCTCAGCCGGCACCTAGGGAAACCTACCAAACCTGTGCATTTCTGAAAACTAGAGACCTAGGGGAATCCAAGGAGGGGTGACTTGCGGGGCTCGGACCAGGTTCTGTTACCCAGAATCCTTTGCAAACCTCAAAATTTGGCTAAAAAAACACATGTCCCTCACATTTCTGTGGCAGAAAGTTCTGGAATCTGAGAGGAGCTACAAATTTCCTTCCACCCAGCGTTCCCCCAAGTCTCCCGATAAAAATGATACCTCACTTGCGTGGGTAGGCCTAGCGCCGGCGACAGGAAACACCCCAAAGCGCAACGTGGACACATCCTAAATTTTGGAAAAAAACAGAGGTGTTTTTTGCGAAGTGCCTACCTGTAGATTTTGGCCTCTAGCTCAGCCGGCACCTAGGGAAACCTACCAAACCTGTGCATTTCTGAAAACTAGAGACCTAGGGGAATCCAAGGAGGGGTGACTTGCGGGGCTCGGACCAGGTTCTGTTACCCAGAATCCTTTGCAAACCTCAAAATTTGGCTAAAAAAACACATGTCCCTCACATTTCTGTGGCAGAAAGTTCTGGAATCTGAGAGGAGCTACAAATTTCCTTCCACCCAGCGTTCCCCCAAGTCTCCCGATAAAAATGATACCTCACTTGCGTGGGTAGGCCTAGCGCCGGGGACAGGAAACACCCCAAAGCGCAACGTGGACACATCCTAAATTTTGGAAAAAAACAGAGGTGTTTTTTGCGAAGTGCCTACCTGTAGATTTTGGCCTCTAGCTCAGCCGGCACCTAGGGAAACCTACCAAACCTGTGCATTTCTGAAAACTAGAGACCTAGGGGAATCCAAGGAGGGGTGACTTGCGGGGCTCGGACCAGGTTCTGTTACCCAGAATCCTTTGCAAACCTCAAAATTTGGCTAAAAAAACACATGTTCCTCACATTTCTGTGGCAGAAAGTTCTGGAATCTGAGAGGAGCTACAAATTTCCTTCACCCAGCGTTCCCCCAAGTCTCCCGATCAAAATGATACCTCACTTGCGTGGGTAGGCCTAGCGCCGGCGACAGGAAACACCCCAAAGCGCAACGTGGACACATCCTAAATTTTGGAAAAAAACAGAGGTGTTTTTTGCGAAGTGCCTACCTGTAGATTTTGGCCTGTAGCTCAGCAGGCACCTAGGGAAACCTACCAAACCTGTGCATTTCTGAAAACTAGAGACCTAGGGGAATCCAAGGAGGGGTGACTTGCGGGGCTCGGACCAGGTTCTGTTACCCAGAATCCTTTGCAAACCTCAAAATTTGGCTAAAAAAACACATGTTCCTCACATTTCTGTGGCAGAAAGTTCTGGAATCTGAGAGGAGCTACAAATTTCCTTCCACCCAGCGTTCCCCCAAGTCTCCCGATAAAAATGATACCTCACTTGCGTGGGTAGGCCTAGCGCCGGCGACAGGAAACACCCCAAAGCGAAACGTGGACACATCCTAAATTTTGGAAAAAAACGGAGGTGTTTTTTGCGAAGTGCCTACCTGTAGATTTTGGCCTCTAGCTCAGCCGGCACCTAGGGAAACCTACCAAACCTGTGCATTTCTGAAAACTAGAGACCTAGGGGAATCCAAGGAGGGGTGACTTGCGGGGCTCAGACCAGGTTCTGTTACCCAGAATCCTTTGCAAACCTCAAAATTTGGCTAAAAAAACACATGTTCCTCACATTTCTGTGGCAGAAAGTTCTGGAATCTGAGAGGAGCTACAAATCTCCTTCCACCCAGCGTTCCCCCAAGTCTCCCGATAAAAATGATACCTCACTTGCGTGGGTAGGCCTAGCGCCGGCGACAGGAAACACCCCAAAGCGCAACGTGGACACATCCTAAATTTTGGAAAAAAACGGAGGTGTTTTTTGCGAAGTGCCTACCTGTAGATTTTGGCCTGTAGCTCAGCCGGCACCTAGGGAAACCTACCAAACCTGTGCATTTCTGAAAACTAGAGACCTAGGGGAATCCAAGGAGGAGTGACTTGCGGGGCTCGGACCAGGTTCTGTTACCCAGAATCCTTTGCAAACCTCAAAATTTGGCTAAAAAAACACATGTTCCTCACATTTCTGTGGCAGAAAGTTCTGGAATCTGAGAGGAGCTACAAATTTCCTTCACCCAGCGTTCCCCCAAGTCTCCCGATCAAAATGATACCTCACTTGCGTGGGTAGGTCTAGCGCCGGCGACAGGAAACACCCCAAAGCGCAACGTGGACACATCCTAAATTTTGGAAAAAAACAGAGGTGTTTTTTGCGAAGTGCCTACCTGTAGATTTTGGCCTGTAGCTCAGCAGGCACCTAGGGAAACCTACCAAACCTGTGCATTTCTGAAAACTAGAGACCTAGGGGAATCCAAGGAGGGGTGACTTGCGGGGCTCGGACCAGGTTCTGTTACCCAGAATCCTTTGCAAACCTCAAAATTTGGCTAAACAAACACATGTTCCTCACATTTCTGTGGCAGAAAGTTCTGGAATCTGAGAGGAGCTACAAATTTCCTTCCACCCAGCGTTCCCCCAAGTCTCCCCATAAAAATGATACCTCACTTGCGTGGGTAGGCCTAGCGCCGGCTACAGGAAACACCCCAAAAGCGCAACGTGGACACATCCTAAATTTTGGAAAAAAACAGAGGTGTTTTTTGCGAAGTGCCTACCTGTAGATTTTGGCCTCTAGCTCAACCGGCACCTAGGGAAACCTACCAAACCTGTGCATTTCTGAAAACTAGAGACCTAGGGGAATCCAAGGAGGGGTGACTTGCGGGGCTCGGACCAGGTTCTGTTACCCAGAATCCTTTGCAAACCTCAAAATTTGGCTAAACAAACACATGTTCCCCACATTTCTGTGGCAGAAAGTTCTGGAATCTGAGAGGAGCTACAAATTTCCTTCCACCCAGCGTTCCCCCAAGTCTCCCGATAAAAATGATACCTCACTTGCGTGGGTAGGCCTAGCGCCGGCGACAGGAAACACCCCAAAGCGCAACGTGGACGCATCCTAAATTTTGGAAAAAAACAGAGGTGTTTTTTGCGAAGTGCCTACCTGTAGATTTTGGCCTCTAGCTCAGCCGGCACCTAGGGAAACCTACCAAACCTGTGCATTTCTGAAAACTAGAGACCTAGGGGAATCCAAGGAGGGGTGACTTGCGGGGCTCGGACCAGGTTCTGTTACCCAGAATCCTTTGCAAACCTCAAAATTTGGCTAAAAAAACACATGTTCCTCACATTTCTGTGGCAGAAAGTTCTGGAATCTGAGAGGAGCTACAAATTTCCTTCCACCCAACGTTCCCCCAAGTCTCCCGATAAAAATGATACCTCACTTGCGTGGGTAGGCCTAGCGCCGGCGACAGGAAACACCCCAAAGCTCAACGTGGACACATCCTACATTTTGGAAAAAACCAGAGGTGTTTTTTGCGAAGTGCCTACCTGTAGATTTTGGCCTCTAGCTCAGCCGGCACCTAGGGAAACCTACCAAACCTGTGTATTTCTGAAAACTAGAGACCTAGGGGAATCCAAGGAGGGGTGACTTGCGGGGCTCGGACCAGGTTCTGTTACCCAGAATCCTTTGCAAACCTCAAAATTTGGCTAAAAAAACACATGTTCCTCACATTTCTGTGGCAGAAAGTTCTGGAATCTGAGAGGAGCTACAAATTTCCTTCCACCCAACGTTCCCCCAAGTCTCCCGATAAAAATGATACCTCACTTGCGTGGGTAGGCCTAGCGCCGGCGACAGGAAACACCCCAAAGCGCAACGTGGACACATCCTACATTTTGGAAAAAACCAGAGGTGTTTTTTGCGAAGTGCCTACCTGTAGATTTTGGCCTCTAGCTCAGCCGGCACCTAGGGAAACCTACCAAACCTGTGCATTTCTGAAAACTAGAGACCTAGGGGAATCCAAGGAGGGGTGACTTGCGGGGCTCGGACCAGGTTCTGTTACCCAGAATCCTTTGCAAACCTCAAAATTTGGCTAAAAAAACACATGTTCCTCACATTTCTGTGGCAGAAAGTTCTGGAATCTGAGAGGAGCTACAAATTTCCTTCCACCCAGCGTTCCCCCAAGTCTCCCGATAAAAATGATACCTCACTTGCGTGGGTAGGCCTAGCGCCGGCGACAGGAAACACCCCAAAGCGCAACGTGGACACATCCTAAATTTTTGAAAAAAACAGAGGTGTTTTTTGCGAAGTGCCTACCTGTAGATTTTGGCCTCTAGCTCAGCCGGCACCTAGGGAAACCTACCAAACCTGTGCATTTCTGAAAACTAGAGACCTAGGGGAATCCAAGGAGGGGTGACTTGCGGGGCTCATACCAGGTTCTGTTACCCAGAATCCTTTGCAAACCTCAAAATTTGGCTAAAAAAACACATGTTCCTCACATTTCTGTGGCAGAAAGTTCTGGAATCTGAGATGAGCTACAAATTTCCTTCCACCCAGCGTTCCCCCAAGTCTCCCGATAAAAATGATACCTCACTTGCGTGGGTAGGCCTAGCGCCGGCGACAGGAAACACCCCAAAGCGCAACGTGGACACATCCTAAATTTTGGAAAAAAACGGAGGTGTTTTTTGCGAAGTGCCTACCTGTAGATTTTGGCCTCTAGCTCAGCCGGCACCTAGGGAAACCTACCAAACCTGTGCATTTCTGAAAACTAGAGACCTAGGGGAATCCAAGGAGGGGTGACTTGCGGGGCTCGGACCAGGTTCTGTTACCCAGAATCCTTTGCAAACCTCAAAATTTGGCTAAAAAAACACATTTTCCTCACATTTCTGTGGCAGAAAGTTCTGGAATCTGAGAGGAGCTCCAAATTTCCTTCCACCCAGCGTTCCCCCAAGTCTCCCCATAAAAATGATACCTCACTTGCGTGGGTAGGCCTAGCGCCGGCGACAGGAAACACCCCAAAGCGCAACGTGGACACATCCTAAATTTTGGAAAAAAACAGAGGTGTTTTTTGCGAAGTGCCTACCTGTAGATTTTGGCCTCTAGCTCAGCCGGCACCTAGGGAAACCTACCAAACCTGTGCATTTCTGAAAACTAGAGACCTAGGGGAATCCAAGGAGGGGTGACTTGCGGGGCTCGGACCAGGTTCTGTTACCCAGAATCCTTTGCAAACCTCAAAATTTGGCTAAAAAAACACATGTTCCTCACATTTCTGTGGCAGAAAGTTCTGGAATCTGAGAGGAGCTACAAATTTCCTTCCACCCAGCGTTCCCCCAAGTCTCCCGATAAAAATGATACCTCACTTGCGTGGGTAGGCCTAGCGCCGGCGACAGGAAACACCCCAAAGCGCAACGTGGACACATCCTAAATTTTGGAAAAAAACAGAGGTGTTTTTTGCGAAGTGCCTACCTGTAGATTTTGGCCTCTAGCTCAGCCGGCACCTAGGGAAACCTACCAAACCTGTGCATTTCTGAAAACTAGAGACCTAGGGGAATCCAAGGAGGGGTGACTTGCGGGGCTCGGACCAGGTTCTGTTACCCAGAATCCTTTGCAAACCTCAAAATTTGGCTAAAAAAACACATGTTCCTCACATTTCTGTGGCAGAAAGTTCTGGAATCTGAGAGGAGCTACAAATTTCCTTCCACCCAACGTTCCCCCAAGTCTCCCGATAAAAATGATACCTCACTTGCGTGGGTAGGCCTAGCGCCGGCGACAGGAAACACCCCAAAGCGCAACGTGGACACATCCTAAATTTTGGAAAAAAACAGAGGTGTTTTTTGCGAAGTGCCTACCTGTAGATTTTGGCCTCTAGCTCAGCCGGCACCTAGGGAAACCTACCAAACCTGTGCATTTCTGAAAACTAGAGACCTAGGGGAATCCAAGGAGGGGTGACTTGCGGGGCTCGGACCAGGTTCTGTTACCCAGAATCCTTTGCAAACCTCAAAATTTGGCTAAACAAACACATGTTCCTCACATTTCTGTGGCAGAAAGTTCTGGAATCTGAGAGGAGCTACAAATTTCCTTCCACCCAGCGTTCCCCCAAGTCTCCCGATAAAAATGATACCTCACTTGTGTGGGTAGGCCTAGCGCCGGCTACAGGAAACACCCCAAAAGCGCAACGTGGACACATCCTAAATTTTGGAAAAAAACAGAGGTGTTTTTTGCGAAGTGCCTACCTGTAGATTTTGGCCTCTAGCTCAACCGGCACCTAGGGAAACCTACCAAACCTGTGCATTTCTGAAACCTAGAGACCTAGGGGAATCCAAGGAGGGGTGACTTGCGGGGCTCGGACCAGGTTCTGTTACCCAGAATCCTTTGCAAACCTCAAAATTTGGCTAAAAAAACACATTTTCCTCACATTTCTGTGGCAGAAAGTTCTGGAATCTGAGAGGAGCTCCAAATTTCCTTCCACCCAGCGTTCCCCCAAGTCTCCCCATAAAAATGATACCTCACTTGCGTGGGTAGGCCTAGCGCCGGCGACAGGAAACACCCCAAAGCGCAACGTGGACACACCCTAAATTTTGGAAAAAAACAGAGGTGTTTTTTGCGAAGTGCCTACCTGTAGATTTTGGCCTCTAGCTCAGCCGGCACCTAGGGAAACCTACCAAACCTGTGCATTTCTGAAAACTAGAGACCTAGGGGAATCCAAGGAGGGGTGACTTGCGGGGCTCGGACCAGGTTCTGTTACCCAGAATCCTTTGCAAACCTCAAAATTTGGCTAAAAAAACACATGTTCCTCACATTTCTGTGGCAGAAAGTTCTGGAATCTGAGAGGAGCTACAAATTTCCTTCCACCCAGCGTTCCCCCAAGTCTCCCGATAAAAATGATACCTCACTTGCGTGGGTAGGCCTAGCGCCGGGGACAGGAAACACCCCAAAGCGCAACGTGGACACATCCTAAATTTTGGAAAAAAACAGAGGTGTTTTTTGCGAAGTGCCTACCTGTAGATTTTGGCCTGTAGCTCAGCCGGCACCTAGGGAAACCTACCAAACCTGTGCATTTCTGAAAACTAGAGACCTAGGGGAATCCAAGGAGGGGTGACTTGCGGGGCTCGGACCAGGTTCTGTTACCCAGAATCCTTTGCAAACCTCAAAATTTAGCTAAAAAAACACATGTTCCTCACATTTCTGTGGCAGAAAGTTCTGGAATCTGAGAGGAGCTACAAATTTCCTTCACCCAGCGTTCCCCCAAGTCTCCCGATCAAAATGATACCTCACTTGCGTGGGTAGGCCTAGCGCCGGCGACAGGAAACACCCCAAAGCGCAACGTGGACACATCCTAAATTTTGGAAAAAAACAGAGGTGTTTTTTGCGAAGTGCCTACCTGTAGATTTTGGCCTGTAGCTCAGCAGGCACCTAGGGAAACCTACCAAACCTGTGCATTTCTGAAAACTAGAGACCTAGGGGAATCCAAGGAGGGGTGACTTGCGGGGCTCGGACCAGGTTCTGTTACCCAGAATCCTTTGCAAACCTCAAAATTTGGCTAAAAAAACACATGTTCCTCACATTTCTGTGGCAGAAAGTTCTGGAATCTGAGAGGAGCTACAAATTTCCTTCCACCCAGCGTTCCCCCAAGTCTCCCGATAAAAATGATACCTCACTTGCGTGGGTAGGCCTAGCGCCGGCGACAGGAAACACCCCAAAGCGAAACGTGGACACATCCTAAATTTTGGAAAAAAACGGAGGTGTTTTTTGCGAAGTGCCTACCTGTAGATTTTGGCCTCTAGCTCAGCCGGCACCTAGGGAAACCTACCAAACCTGTGCATTTCTGAAAACTAGAGACCTAGGGGAATCCAAGGAGGGGTGACTTGCGGGGCTCAGACCAGGTTCTGTTACCCAGAATCCTTTGCAAACCTCAAAATTTGGCTAAAAAAACACATGTTCCTCACATTTCTGTGGCAGAAAGTTCTGGAATCTGAGAGGAGCTACAAATCTCCTTCCACCCAGCGTTCCCCCAAGTCTCCCGATAAAAATGATACCTCACTTGCGTGGGTAGGCCTAGCACCGGCGACAGGAAACACCCCAAAGCGCAACGTGGACACATCCTAAATTTTGGAAAAAAACGGAGGTGTTTTTTGCGAAGTGCCTACCTGTAGATTTTGGCCTGTAGCTCAGCCGGCACCTAGGGAAACCTACCAAACCTGTGCATTTCTGAAAACTAGAGACCTAGGGGAATCCAAGGAGGAGTGACTTGCGGGGCTCGGACCAGGTTCTGTTACCCAGAATCCTTTGCAAACCTCAAAATTTGGCTAAAAAAACACATGTTCCTCACATTTCTGTGGCAGAAAGTTCTGGAATCTGAGAGGAGCTACAAATTTCCTTCACCCAGCGTTCCCCCAAGTCTCCCGATCAAAATGATACCTCACTTGCGTGGGTAGGCCTAGCGCCGGCGACAGGAAACACCCCAAAGCGCAACGTGGACACATCCTAAATTTTGGAAAAAAACAGAGGTGTTTTTTGCGAAGTGCCTACCTGTAGATTTTGGCCTGTAGCTCAGCAGGCACCTAGGGAAACCTACCAAACCTGTGCATTTCTGAAAACTAGAGACCTAGGGGAATCCAAGGAGGGGTGACTTGCGGGGCTCGGACCAGGTTCTGTTACCCAGAATCCTTTGCAAACCTCAAAATTTGGCTAAAAAAACACATGTTCCTCACATTTCTGTGGCAGAAAGTTCTGGAATCTGAGAGGAGCTACAAATTTCCTTCCACCCAGCGTTCCCCCAAGTCTCCCGATAAAAATGATACCTCACTTGCGTGGGTAGGCCTAGCGCCGGCGACAGGAAACACCCCAAAGCGAAACGTGGACACATCCTAAATTTTGGAAAAAAACTGAGGTGTTTTTTGCGAAGTGCCTACCTGTAGGTTTTGGCCTCTAGCTCAGCCGGCACCTAGGGAAACCTACCAAACCTGTGCATTTCTGAAAACTAGAGACCTAGGGGAATCCAAGGAGGGGTGACTTGCGGGGCTCGGACCAGGTTCTGTTACCCAGAATCCTTTGCAAACCTCAAAATTTGGCTAAAAAAACACATGTTCCTCACATTTCTGTGGCAGAAAGTTCTGGAATCTGAGAGGAGCTACAAATTTCCTTCCACCCAGCGTTCCCCCAAGTCTCCCGATAAAAATGATACCTCACTTGCGTGGGTAGGCCTAGCGCCGGCGACAGGAAACACCCCAAAGCGCAACGTGGACACATCCTAAATTTTGGAAAAAAACAGAGGTGTTTTTTGCGAAGTGCCTACCTGTAGATTTTGGCCTCTAGCTCAGCCGGCACCTAGGGAAACCTACCAAACCTGTGCATTTCTGAAAACTAGAGACCTAGGGGAATCCAAGGAGGGGTGACTTGCGGGGCTCGGACCAGGTTCTGTTACCCAGAATCCTTTGCAAACCTCAAAATTTGGCTAAACAAACACATGTTCCTCACATTTCTGTGGCAGAAAGTTCTGGAATCTGAGAGGAGCTACAAATTTCCTTCCACCCAGCGTTCCCCCAAGTCTCCCGATAAAAATGATACCTCACTTGCGTGGGTAGGCCTAGCGCCGGCTACAGGAAACACCCCAAAAGCGCAACGTGGACACATCCTAAATTTTGGAAAAAAACAGAGGTGTTTTTTGCGAAGTGCCTACCTGTAGATTTTGGCCTCTAGCTCAACCGGCACCTAGGGAAACCTACCAAACCTGTGCATTTCTGAAAACTAGAGACCTAGGGGAATCCAAGGAGGGGTGACTTGCGGGGCTCGGACCAGGTTCTGTTACCCAGAATCCTTTGCAAACCTCAAAATTTGGCTAAACAAACACATGTTCCCCACATTTCTCTGGCAGAAAGTTCTGGAATCTGAGAGGAGCTACAAATTTCCTTCCACCCAGCGTTCCCCCAAGTCTCCCGATAAAAATGATACCTCACTTGCGTGGGTAGGCCTAGCGCCGGCGACAGGAAACACCCCAAAGCGCAACGTGGACACATCCTAAATTTTGGAAAAAAACAGAGGTGTTTTTTGCGAAGTGCCTACCTGTAGATTTTGGCCTCTAGCTCAGCCGGCACCTAGGGAAACCTACCAAACCTGTGCATTTCTGAAAACTAGAGACCTAGGGGAATCCAAGGAGGGGTGACTTGCGGGGCTCGGACCAGGTTCTGTTACCCAGAATCCTTTGCAAACCTCATAATTTGGCTAAAAAAACACATGTTCCTCACATTTCTGTGGCAGAAAGTTCTGGAATCTGAGAGGAGCTACAAATTTCCTTCCACCCAACGTTCCCCCAAGTCTCCCGATAAAAATGATACCTCACTTGCGTGGGTAGGCCTAGCGCCGGCGACAGGAAACACCCCAAAGCGCAACGTGGACACATCCTACATTTTGGAAAAAACCAGAGGTGTTTTTTGCGAAGTGCCTACCTGTAGATTTTGGCCTCTAGCTCAGCCGGCACCTAGGGAAACCTACCAAACCTGTGCATTTCTGAAAACTAGAGACCTAGGGGAATCCAAGGAGGGGTGACTTGCGGGGCTCGGACCAGGTTCTGTTACCCAGAATCCTTTGCAAACCTCAAAATTTGGCTAAAAAAACACATGTTCCTCACATTTCTGTGGCAGAAAGTTCTGGAATCTGAGAGGAGCTACAAATTTCCTTCCACCCAACGTTCCCCCAAGTCTCCCGATAAAAATGATACCTCACTTGCGTGGGTAGGCCTAGCGCCGGCGACAGGAAACACCCCAAAGCGCAACGTGGACACATCCTACATTTTGGAAAAAACCAGAGGTGTTTTTTGCGAAGTGCCTACCTGTAGATTTTGGCCTCTAGCTCAGCCGGCACCTAGGGAAACCTACCAAACCTGTGCATTTCTGAAAACTAGAGACCTAGGGGAATCCAAGGAGGGGTGACTTGCGGGGCTCGGACCAGGTTCTGTTACCCAGAATCCTTTGCAAACCTCAAAATTTGGCTAAAAAAACACATGTTCCTCACATTTCTGTGGCAGAAAGTTCTGGAATCTGAGAGGAGCTACAAATTTCCTTCCACCCAGCGTTCCCCCAAGTCTCCCGATAAAAATGATACCTCACTTGCGTGGGTAGGCCTAGCGCCGGCGACAGGAAACACCCCAAAGCGCAACGTGGACACATCCTAAATTTTTGAAAAAAACAGAGGTGTTTTTTGCGAAGTGCCTACCTGTAGATTTTGGCCTCTAGCTCAGCCGGCACCTAGGGAAACCTACCAAACCTGTGCATTTCTGAAAACTAGAGACCTAGGGGAATCCAAGGAGGGGTGACTTGCGGGGCTCATACCAGGTTCTGTTACCCAGAATCCTTTGCAAACCTCAAAATTTGGCTAAAAAAACACATGTTCCTCACATTTCTGTGGCAGAAAGTTCTGGAATCTGAGAGGAGCTACAAATTTCCTTCCACCCAGCGTTCCCCCAAGTCTCCCGATAAAAATGATACCTCACTTGCGTGGGTAGGCCTAGCGCCGGCGACAGGAAACACCCCAAAGCGCAACGTGGACACATCCTAAATTTTGGAAAAAAACAGAGGTGTTTTTTGCGAAGTGCCTACCTGTAGATTTTGGCCTCTAGCTCAGCCGGCACCTAGGGAAACCTACCAAACCTGTGCATTTCTGAAAACTAGAGACCTAGGGGAATCCAAGGAGGGGTGACTTGCGGGGCTCGGACCAGGTTCTGTTACCCAGAATCCTTTGCAAACCTCAAAATTTGGCTAAAAAAACACATTTTCCTCACATTTCTGTGGCAGAAAGTTCTGGAATCTGAGAGGAGCTCCAAATTTCCTTCCACCCAGCGTTCCCCCAAGTCTCCCCATAAAAATGATACCTCACTTGCGTGGGTAGGCCTAGCGCCGGCGACAGGAAACACCCCAAAGCGCAACGTGGACACATCCTAAATTTTGGAAAAAAACAGAGGTGTTTTTTGCGAAGTGCCTACCTGTAGATTTTGGCCTCTAGCTCAGCCGGCACCTAGGGAAACCTACCAAACCTGTGCATTTCTGAAAACTAGAGACCTAGGGGAATCCAAGGAGGGGTGACTTGCGGGGCTCGGACCAGGTTCTGTTACCCAGAATCCTTTGCAAACCTCAAAATTTGGCTAAAAAAACACATGTTCCTCACATTTCTGTGGCAGAAAGTTCTGGAATCTGAGAGGAGCTACAAATTTCCTTCCACCCAGCGTTCCCCCAAGTCTCCCGATAAAAATGATACCTCACTTGCGTGGGTAGGCCTAGCGCTGGCGACAGGAAACACCCCAAAGCGCAACGTGGACACATCCTAAATTTTGGAAAAAAACAGAGGTGTTTTTTGCGAAGTGCCTACCTGTAGATTTTGGCCTCTAGCTCAGCCGGCACCTAGGGAAACCTACCAAACCTGTGCATTTCTGAAAACTAGAGACCTAGGGGAATCCAAGGAGGGGTGACTTGCGGGGCTCGGACCAGGTTCTGTTACCCAGAATCCTTTGCAAACCTCAAAATTTGGCTAAAAAAACACATGTTCCTCACATTTCTGTGGCAGAAAGTTCTGGAATCTGAGAGGAGCTACAAATTTCCTTCCACCCAACGTTCCCCCAAGTCTCCCGATAAAAATGATACCTCACTTGCGTGGGTAGGCCTAGCGCCGGCGACAGGAAACACCCCAAAGCGCAACGTGGACACATCCTAAATTTTGGAAAAAAACAGAGGTGTTTTTTGCGAAGTGCCTACCTGTAGATTTTGGCCTCTAGCTCAGCCGGCACCTAGGGAAACCTACCAAACCTGTGCATTTCTGAAAACTAGAGACCTAGGGGAATCCAAGGAGGGGTGACTTGCGGGGCTCGGACCAGGTTCTGTTACCCAGAATCCTTTGCAAACCTCAAAATTTGGCTAAACAAACACATGTTCCTCACATTTCTGTGGCAGAAAGTTCTGGAATCTGAGAGGAGCTACAAATTTCCTTCCACCCAGCGTTCCCCCAAGTCTCCCGATAAAAATGATACCTCACTTGTGTGGGTAGGCCTAGCGCCGGCTACAGGAAACACCCCAAAAGCGCAACGTGGACACATCCTAAATTTTGGAAAAAAACAGAGGTGTTTTTTGCGAAGTGCCTACCTGTAGATTTTGGCCTCTAGCTCAGCCGGCACCTAGGGAAACCTACCAAACCTGTGCATTTCTGAAAACTAGAGACCTAGGGGAATCCAAGGAGGGGTGACTTGCGGGGCTCGGACCAGGTTCTGTTACCCAGAATCCTTTGCAAACCTCAAAATTTGGCAAAAAAAACACATGTTCCTCACATTTCTGTGGCAGAAAGTTCTGGAATCTGAGAGGAGCTACAAATTTCCTTCCACCCAGCGTTCCCCCAAGTCTCCCGATAAAAATGATACCTCACTTGCGTGGGTAGGCCTAGCGCCGGCGACAGGAAACACCCCAAAGCGCAACGTGGACACATCCTAAATTTTTGAAAAAAACAGAGGTGTTTTTTGCGAAGTGCCTACCTGTAGATTTTGGCCTCTAGCTCAGCCGGCACCTAGGGAAACCTACCAAACCTGTGCATTTCTGAAAACTAGAGACCTAGGGGAATCCAAGGAGGGGTGACTTGCGGGGCTCATACCAGGTTCTGTTACCCAGAATCCTTTGCAAACCTCAAAATTTGGCTAAAAAAACACATGTTCCTCACATTTCTGTGGCAGAAAGTTCTGGAATCTGAGAGGAGCTACAAATTTCCTTCCACCCAGCGTTCCCCCAAGTCTCCCGATAAAAATGATACCTCACTTGCGTGGGTAGGCCTAGCGCCGGCGACAGGAAACACCCCAAAGTGCAACGTGGACACATCCTAAATTTTGGAAAAAAACGGAGGTGTTTTTTGCGAAGTGCCTACCTGTAGATTTTGGCCTCTAGCTCAGCCGGCACCTAGGGAAACCTACCAAACCTGTGCATTTCTGAAAACTAGAGACCTAGGGGAATCCAAGGAGGGGTGACTTGCGGGGCTCGGACCAGGTTCTGTTACCCAGAATCCTTTGCAAACCTCAAAATTTGGCTAAAAAAACACATTTTCCTCACATTTCTGTGGCAGAAAGTTCTGGAATCTGAGAGGAGCTCCAAATTTCCTTCCACCCAGCGTTCCCCCAAGTCTCCCCATAAAAATGATACCTCACTTGCGTGGGTAGGCCTAGCGCCGGCGACAGGAAACACCCCAAAGCGCAACGTGGACACATCCTAAATTTTGGAAAAAAACAGAGGTGTTTTTTGCGAAGTGCCTACCTGTAGATTTTGGCCTCTAGCTCAGCCGGCACCTAGGGAAACCTACCAAACCTGTGCATTTCTGAAAACTAGAGACCTAGGGGAATCCAAGGAGGGGTGACTTGCGGGGCTCGGACCAGGTTCTGTTACCCAGAATCCTTTGCAAACCTCAAAATTTGGCTAAAAAAACACATGTTCCTCACATTTCTGTGGCAGAAAGTTCTGGAATCTGAGAGGAGCTACAAATTTCCTTCCACCCAGCGTTCCCCCAAGTCTCCCGATAAAAATGATACCTCACTTGCGTGGGTAGGCCTAGCGCCGGCGACAGGAAACACCCCAAAGCGCAACGTGGACACATCCTAAATTTTGGAAAAAAACAGAGGTGTTTTTTGCGAAGTGCCTACCTGTAGATTTTGGCCTCTAGCTCAGCCGGCACCTAGGGAAACCTACCAAACCTGTGCATTTCTGAAAACTAGAGACCTAGGGGAATCCAAGGAGGGGTGACTTGCGGGGCTCGGACCAGGTTCTGTTACCCAGAATCCTTTGCAAACCTCAAAATTTGGCTAAAAAAACACATGTTCCTCACATTTCTGTGGCAGAAAGTTCTGGAATCTGAGAGGAGCTACAAATTTCCTTCCACCCAGCGTTCCCCCAAGTCTCCCGATAAAAATGATACCTCACTTGTGTGGGTAGGCCTAGCGCCGGCTACAGGAAACACCCCAAAAGCGCAACGTGGACACATCCTAAATTTTGGAAAAAAACAGAGGTGTTTTTTGCGAAGTGCCTACCTGTAGATTTTGGCCTCTAGCTCAACCGGCACCTAGGGAAACCTACCAAACCTGTGCATTTCTGAAAACTAGAGACCTAGGGGAATCCAAGGAGGGGTGACTTGCGGGGCTCGGACCAGGTTCTGTTACCCAGAATCCTTTGCAAACCTCAAAATTTGGCTAAAAAAACACATTTTCCTCACATTTCTGTGGCAGAAAGTTCTGGAATCTGAGAGGAGCTCCAAATTTCCTTCCACCCAGCGTTCCCCCAAGTCTCCCCATAAAAATGATACCTCACTTGCGTGGGTAGGCCTAGCGCCGGCGACAGGAAACACCCCAAAGCGCAACGTGGACACATCCTAAATTTTGGAAAAAAACAGAGGTGTTTTTTGCGAAGTGCCTACCTGTAGATTTTGGCCTCTAGCTCAGCCGGCACCTAGGGAAACCTACCAAACCTGTGCATTTCTGAAAACTAGAGACCTAGGGGAATCCAAGGAGGGATGACTTGCGGGGCTCGGACCAGGTTCTGTTACCCAGAATCCTTTGCAAACCTCAAAATTTGGCTAAAAAAACACATGTTCCTCACATTTCTGTGGCAGAAAGTTCTGGAATCTGAGAGGAGCTACAAATTTCCTTCCACCCAGCGTTCCCCCAAGTCTCCCGATAAAAATGATACCTCACTTGCGTGGGTAGGCCTAGCGCCGGGGACAGGAAACACCCCAAAGCGCAACGTGGACACATCCTAAATTTTGGAAAAAAACAGAGGTGTTTTTTGCGAAGTGCCTACCTGTAGATTTTGGCCTCTAGCTCAGCCGGCACCTAGGGAAACCTACCAAACCTGTGCATTTCTGAAAACTAGAGACCTAGGGGAATCCAAGGAGGGGTGACTTGCGGGGCTCGGACCAGGTTCTGTTACCCAGAATCCTTTGCAAACCTCAAAATTTGGCTAAAAAAACACATGTTCCTCACATTTCTGTGGCAGAAAGTTCTGGAATCTGAGAGGAGCTACAAATTTCCTTCACCCAGCGTTCCCCCAAGTCTCCCGATCAAAATGATACCTCACTTGCGTGGGTAGGCCTAGCGCCGGCGACAGGAAACACCCCAAAGCGCAACGTGGACACATCCTAAATTTTGGAAAAAAACAGAGGTGTTTTTTGCGAAGTGCCTACCTGTAGATTTTGGCCTGTAGCTCAGCAGGCACCTAGGGAAACCTACCAAACCTGTGCATTTCTGAAAACTAGAGACCTAGGGGAATCCAAGGAGGGGTGACTTGCGGGGCTCGGACCAGGTTCTGTTACCCAGAATCCTTTGCAAACCTCAAAATTTGGCTAAAAAAACACATGTTCCTCACATTTCTGTGGCAGAAAGTTCTGGAATCTGAGAGGAGCTACAAATTTCCTTCCACCCAGCGTTCCCCCAAGTCTCCCGATAAAAATGATACCTCACTTGCGTGGGTAGGCCTAGCGCCGGCGACAGGAAACACCCCAAAGCGAAACGTGGACACATCCTAAATTTTGGAAAAAAACGGAGGTGTTTTTTGCGAAGTGCCTACCTGTAGATTTTGGCCTCTAGCTCAGCCGGCACCTAGGGAAACCTACCAAACCTGTGCATTTCTGAAAACTAGAGACCTAGGGGAATCCAAGGAGGGGTGACTTGCGGGGCTCAGACCAGGTTCTGTTACCCAGAATCCTTTGCAAACCTCAAAATTTGGCTAAAAAAACACATGTTCCTCACATTTCTGTGGCAGAAAGTTCTGGAATCTGAGAGGAGCTACAAATCTCCTTCCACCCAGCGTTCCCCCAAGTCTCCCGATAAAAATGATACCTCACTTGCGTGGGTAGGCCTAGCACCGGCGACAGGAAACACCCCAAAGCGCAACGTGGACACATCCTAAATTTTAGAAAAAAACGGAGGTGTTTTTTGCGAAGTGCCTACCTGTAGATTTTGGCCTGTAGCTCAGCCGGCACCTAGGGAAACCTACCAAACCTGTGCATTTCTGAAAACTAGAGACCTAGGGGAATCCAAGGAGGGGTGACTTGCGGGGCTCGGACCAGGTTCTGTTACCCAGAATCCTTTGCAAACCTCAAAATTTGGCTAAAAAAACACATGTTCCTCACATTTCTGTGGCAGAAAGTTCTGGAATCTGAGAGGAGCTACAAATTTCCTTCACCCAGCGTTCCCCCAAGTCTCCCGATCAAAATGATACCTCACTTGCGTGGGTAGGCCTAGCGCCGGCGACAGGAAACACCCCAAAGCGCAACGTGGACACATCCTAAATTTTGGAAAAAAACAGAGGTGTTTTTTGCGAAGTGCCTACCTGTAGATTTTGGCCTGTAGCTCAGCAGGCACCTAGGGAAACCTACCAAACCTGTGCATTTCTGAAAACTAGAGACCTAGGGGAATCCAAGGAGGGGTGACTTGCGGGGCTCGGACCAGGTTCTGTTACCCAGAATCCTTTGCAAACCTCAAAATTTGGCTAAAAAAACACATGTTCCTCACATTTCTGTGGCAGAAAGTTCTGGAATCTGAGAGGAGCTACAAATTTCCTTCCACCCAGCGTTCCCCCAAGTCTCCCGATAAAAATGATACCTCACTTGCGTGGGTAGGCCTAGCGCCGGCGACAGGAAACACCCCAAAGCGAAACGTGGACACATCCTAAATTTTGGAAAAAAACTGAGGTGTTTTTTGCGAAGTGCCTACCTGTAGGTTTTGGCCTCTAGCTCAGCCGGCACCTAGGGAAACCTACCAAACCTGTGCATTTCTGAAAACTAGAGACCTAGGGGAATCCAAGGAGGGGTGACTTGCGGGGCTCGGACCAGGTTCTGTTACCCAGAATCCTTTGCAAACCTCAAAATTTGGCTAAAAAAACACATGTTCCTCACATTTCTGTGGCAGAAAGTTCTGGAATCTGAGAGGAGCTACAAATTTCCTTCCACCCAGCGTTCCCCCAAGTCTCCCGATAAAAATGATACCTCACTTGCGTGGGTAGGCCTAGCGCCGGCGACAGGAAACACCCCAAAGCGCAACGTGGACACATCCTAAATTTTGGAAAAAAACGGAGGTGTTTTTTGCGAAGTGCCTACCTGTAGATTTTGGCCTCTAGCTCAGCCGGCACCTAGGGAAACCTACCAAACCTGTGCATTTCTGAAAACTAGAGACCTAGGGGAATCCAAGGAGGGGTGACTTGCGGGGCTCAGACCAGGTTCTGTTACCCAGAATCCTTTGCAAACCTCAAAATTTGGCTAAAAAAACACATGTTCCTCACATTTCTGTGGCAGAAAGTTCTGGAATCTGAGAGGAGCTACAAATCTACTTCCACCCAGCGTTCCCCCAAGTCTCCCGATAAAAATGATACCTCACTTGCGTGGGTAGGCCTAGCACCGGCGACAGGAAACACCCCAAAGCGCAACGTGGACACATCCTAAATTTTGGAAAAAAACGGAGGTGTTTTTTGCGAAGTGCCTACCTGTAGATTTTGGCCTGTAGCTCAGCCGGCACCTAGGGAAACCTACCAAACCTGTGCATTTCTGAAAACTAGAGACCTAGGGGAATCCAAGGAGGAGTGACTTGCGGGGCTCGGACCAGGTTCTGTTACCCAGAATCCTTTGCAAACCTCAAAATTTGGCTAAAAAAACACATGTTCCTCACATTTCTGTGGCAGAAAGTTCTGGAATCTGAGAGGAGCTACAAATTTCCTTCACCCAGCGTTCCCCCAAGTCTCCCGATCAAAATGATACCTCACTTGCGTGGGTAGGCCTAGCGCCGGCGACAGGAAACACCCCAAAGCGCAACGTGGACACATCCTAAATTTTGGAAAAAAACAGAGGTGTTTTTTGCGAAGTGCCTACCTGTAGATTTTGGCCTGTAGCTCAGCAGGCACCTAGGGAAACCTACCAAACCTGTGCATTTCTGAAAACTAGAGACCTAGGGGAATCCAAGGAGGGGTGACTTGCGGGGCTCGGACCAGGTTCTGTTACCCAGAATCCTTTGCAAACCTCAAAATTTGGCTAAAAAAACACATGTTCCTCACATTTCTGTGGCAGAAAGTTCTGGAATCTGAGAGGAGCTACAAATTTCCTTCCACCCAGCGTTCCCCCAAGTCTCCCGATAAAAATGATACCTCACTTGCGTGGGTAGGCCTAGCGCCGGCGACAGGAAACACCCCAAAGCGAAACGTGGACACATCCTAAATTTTGGAAAAAAACTGAGGTGTTTTTTGCGAAGTGCCTACCTGTAGGTTTTGGCCTCTAGCTCAGCCGGCACCTAGGGAAACCTACCAAACCTGTGCATTTCTGAAAACTAGAGACCTAGGGGAATCCAAGGAGGGGTGACTTGCGGGGCTCGGACCAGGTTCTGTTACCCAGAATCCTTTGCAAACCTCAAAATTTGGCTAAAAAAACACATGTTCCTCACATTTCTGTGGCAGAAAGTTCTGGAATCTGAGAGGAGCTAGAAATTTCCTTCCACCCAGCGTTCCCCCAAGTCTCCCGATAAAAATGATACCTCACTTGCGTGGGTAGGCCTAGCGCCGGCGACAGGAAACACCCCAAAGCGCAACGTGGACACATCCTAAATTTTGGAAAAAAACAGAGGTGTTTTTTGCGAAGTGCCTACCTGTAGATTTTGGCCTCTAGCTCAGCCGGCACCTAGGGAAACCTACCAAACCTGTGCATTTCTGAAAACTAGAGACCTAGGGGAATCCAAGGAGGGGTGACTTGCGGGGCTCGGACCAGGTTCTGTTACCCAGAATCCTTTGCAAACCTCAAAATTTGGCTAAACAAACACATGTTCCTCACATTTCTGTGGCAGAAAGTTCTGGAATCTGAGAGGAGCTACAAATTTCCTTCCACCCAGCGTTCCCCCAAGTCTCCCGATAAAAATGATACCTCACTTGCGTGGGTAGGCCTAGCGCCGGCTACAGGAAACACCCCAAAAGCGCAACGTGGACACATCCTAAATTTTGGAAAAAAACAGAGGTGTTTTTTGCGAAGTGCCTACCTGTAGATTTTGGCCTCTAGCTCAACCGGCACCTAGGGAAACCTACCAAACCTGTGCATTTCTGAAAACTAGAGACCTAGGGGAATCCAAGGAGGGGTGACTTGCGGGGCTCGGACCAGGTTCTGTTACCCAGAATCCTTTGCAAACCTCAAAATTTGGCTAAACAAACACATGTTCCCCACATTTCTCTGGCAGAAAGTTCTGGAATCTGAGAGGAGCTACAAATTTCCTTCCACCCAGCGTTCCCCCAAGTCTCCCGATAAAAATGATACCTCACTTGCGTGGGTAGGCCTAGCGCCGGCGACAGGAAACACCCCAAAGCGCAACGTGGACACATCCTAAATTTTGGAAAAAAACAGAGGTGTTTTTTGCGAAGTGCCTACCTGTAGATTTTGGCCTCTAGCTCAGCCGGCACCTAGGGAAACCTACCAAACCTGTGCATTTCTGAAAACTAGAGACCTAGGGGAATCCAAGGAGGGGTGACTTGCGGGGCTCGGACCAGGTTCTGTTACCCAGAATCCTTTGCAAACCTCATAATTTGGCTAAAAAAACACATGTTCCTCACATTTCTGTGGCAGAAAGTTCTGGAATCTGAGAGGAGCTACAAATTTCCTTCCACCCAACGTTCCCCCAAGTCTCCCGATAAAAATGATACCTCACTTGCGTGGGTAGGCCTAGCGCCGGCGACAGGAAACACCCCAAAGCGCAACGTGGACACATCCTACATTTTGGAAAAAACCAGAGGTGTTTTTTGCGAAGTGCCTACCTGTAGATTTTGGCCTCTAGCTCAGCCGGCACCTAGGGAAACCTACCAAACCTGTGCATTTCTGAAAACTAGAGACCTAGGGGAATCCAAGGAGGGGTGACTTGCGGGGCTCGGACCAGGTTCTGTTACCCAGAATCCTTTGCAAACCTCAAAATTTGGCTAAAAAAACACATGTTCCTCACATTTCTGTGGCAGAAAGTTCTGGAATCTGAGAGGAGCTACAAATTTCCTTCCACCCAGCGTTCCCCCAAGTCTCCCGATAAAAATGATACCTCACTTGCGTGGGTAGGCCTAGCGCCGGCGACAGGAAACACCCCAAAGCGCAACGTGGACACATCCTAAATTTTGGAAAAAAACAGAGGTGTTTTTTGCGAAGTGCCTACCTGTAGATTTTGTCCTCTAGCTCAGCCGGCACCTAGGGAAACCTACCAAACCTGTGCATTTCTGAAAACTAGAGACCTAGGGGAATCCAAGGAGGGGTGACTTGCGGGGCTCGGACCAGGTTCTGTTACCCAGAATCCTTTGCAAACCTCAAAATTTGGCTAAACAAACACATGTTCCTCACATTTCTGTGGCAGAAAGTTCTGGAATCTGAGAGGAGCTACAAATTTCCTTCCACCCAGCGTTCCCCCAAGTCTCCCGATAAAAATGATACCTCACTTGCGTGGGTAGGCCTAGCGCCGGCTACAGGAAACACCCCAAAAGCGCAACGTGGACACATCCTAAATTTTGGAAAAAAACAGAGGTGTTTTTTGCGAAGTGCCTACCTGTAGATTTTGGCCTCTAGCTGAACCGGCACCTAGGGAAACCTACCAAACCTGTGCATTTCTGAAAACTAGAGACCTAGGGGAATCCAAGGAGGGGTGACTTGCGGGGCTCGGACCAGGTTCTGTTACCCAGAATCCTTTGCAAACCTCAAAATTTGGCTAAACAAACACATGTTCCCCACATTTCTCTGGCAGAAAGTTCTGGAATCTGAGAGGAGCTACAAATTTCCTTCCACCCAGCGTTCCCCCAAGTCTCCCGATAAAAATGATACCTCACTTGCGTGGGTAGGCCTAGCGCCGGCGACAGGAAACACCCCAAAGCGCAACGTGGACACATCCTAAATTTTGGAAAAAAACAGAGGTGTTTTTTGCGAAGTGCCTACCTGTAGATTTTGGCCTCTAGCTCAGCCGGCACCTAGGGAAACCTACCAAACCTGTGCATTTCTGAAAACTAGAGACCTAGGGGAATCCAAGGAGGGGTGACTTGCGGGGCTCGGACCAGGTTCTGTTACCCAGAATCCTTTGCAAACCTCATAATTTGGCTAAAAAAACACATGTTCCTCACATTTCTGTGGCAGAAAGTTCTGGAATCTGAGAGGAGCTACAAATTTCCTTCCACCCAACGTTCCCCCAAGTCTCCCGATAAAAATGATACCTCACTTGCGTGGGTAGGCCTAGCGCCGGCGACAGGAAACACCCCAAAGCGCAACGTGGACACATCCTACATTTTGGAAAAAACCAGAGGTGTTTTTTGCGAAGTGCCTACCTGTAGATTTTGGCCTCTAGCTCAGCCGGCACCTAGGGAAACCTACCAAACCTGTGCATTTCTGAAAACTAGAGACCTAGGGGAATCCAAGGAGGGGTGACTTGCGGGGCTCGGACCAGGTTCTGTTACCCAGAATCCTTTGCAAACCTCAAAATTTGGCTAAAAAAACACATGTTCCTCACATTTCTGTGGCAGAAAGTTCTGGAATCTGAGAGGAGCTACAAATTTCCTTCCACCCAACGTTCCCCCAAGTCTCCCGATAAAAATGATACCTCACTTGCGTGGGTAGGCCTAGCGCCGGCGACAGGAAACACCCCAAAGCGCAACGTGGACACATCCTACATTTTGGAAAAAACCAGAGGTGTTTTTTGCGAAGTGCCTACCTGTAGATTTTGGCCTCTAGCTCAGCCGGCACCTAGGGAAACCTACCAAACCTGTGCATTTCTGAAAACTAGAGACCTAGGGGAATCCAAGGAGGGGTGACTTGCGGGGCTCGGACCAGGTTCTGTTACCCAGAATCCTTTGCAAACCTCAAAATTTGGCTAAAAAAACACATGTTCCTCACATTTCTGTGGCAGAAAGTTCTGGAATCTGAGAGGAGCTACAAATTTCCTTCCACCCAGCGTTCCCCCAAGTCTCCCGATAAAAATGATACCTCACTTGCGTGGGTAGGCCTAGCGCCGGCGACAGGAAACACCCCAAAGCGCAACGTGGACACATCCTAAATTTTGGAAAAAAACAGAGGTGTTTTTTGCGAAGTGCCTACCTGTAGATTTTGGCCTCTAGCTCAGCCGGCACCTAGGGAAACCTACCAAACCTGTGCATTTCTGAAAACTAGAGACCTAGGGGAATCCAAGGAGGGGTGACTTGCGGGGCTCATACCAGGTTCTGTTACCCAGAATCCTTTGCAAACCTCAAAATTTGGCTAAAAAAACACATGTTCCTCACATTTCTGTGGCAGAAAGTTCTGGAATCTGAGAGGAGCTACAAATTTCCTTCCACCCAGCGTTCCCCCAAGTCTCCCGATAAAAATGATACCTCACTTGCGTGGGTAGGCCTAGCGCCGGCGACAGGAAACACCCCAAAGCGCAACGTGGACACATCCTAAATTTTGGAAAAAAACGGAGGTGTTTTTTGCGAAGTGCCTACCTGTAGATTTTGGCCTCTAGCTCAGCCGGCACCTAGGGAAACCTACCAAACCTGTGCATTTCTGAAAACTAGAGACCTAGGGGAATCCAAGGAGGGGTGACTTGCGGGGCTCGGACCAGGTTCTGTTACCCAGAATCCTTTGCAAACCTCAAAATTTGGCTAAAAAAACACATTTTCCTCACATTTCTGTGGCAGAAAGTTCTGGAATCTGAGAGGAGCTCCAAATTTCCTTCCACCCAGCGTTCCCCCAAGTCTCCCCATAAAAATGATACCTCACTTGCGTGGGTAGGCCTAGCGCCGGCGACAGGAAACACCCCAAAGCGCAACGTGGACACATCCTAAATTTTGGAAAAAAACAGAGGTGTTTTTTGCGAAGTGCCTACCTGTAGATTTTGGCCTCTAGCTCAGCCGGCACCTAGGGAAACCTACCAAACCTGTGCATTTCTGAAAACTAGAGACCTAGGGGAATCCAAGGAGGGGTGACTTGCGGGGCTCGGACCAGGTTCTGTTACCCAGAATCCTTTGCAAACCTCAAAATTTGGCTAAAAAAACACATGTTCCTCACATTTCTGTGGCAGAAAGTTCTGGAATCTGAGAGGAGCTACAAATTTCCTTCCACCCAGCGTTCCCCCAAGTCTCCCGATAAAAATGATACCTCACTTGCGTGGGTAGGCCTAGCGCCGGCGACAGGAAACACCCCAAAGCGCAACGTGGACACATCCTAAATTTTGGAAAAAAACAGAGGTGTTTTTTGCGAAGTGCCTACCTGTAGATTTTGGCCTCTAGCTCAGCCGGCACCTAGGGAAACCTACCAAACCTGTGCATTTCTGAAAACTAGAGACCTAGGGGAATCCAAGGAGGGGTGACTTGCGGGGCTCGGACCAGGTTCTGTTACCCAGAATCCTTTGCAAACCTCAAAATTTGGCTAAAAAAACACATGTTCCTCACATTTCTGTGGCAGAAAGTTCTGGAATCTGAGAGGAGCTACAAATTTCCTTCCACCCAACGTTCCCCCAAGTCTCCCGATAAAAATGATACCTCACTTGCGTGGGTAGGCCTAGCGCCGGCGACAGGAAACACCCCAAAGCGCAACGTGGACACATCCTAAATTTTGGAAAAAAACAGAGGTGTTTTTTGCGAAGTGCCTACCTGTAGATTTTGGCCTCTAGCTCAGCCGGCACCTAGGGAAACCTACCAAACCTGTGCATTTCTGAAAACTAGAGACCTAGGGGAATCCAAGGAGGGGTGACTTGCGGGGCTCGGATCAGGTTCTGTTACCCAGAATCCTTTGCAAACCTCAAAATTTGGCTAAACAAACACATGTTCCTCACATTTCTGTGGCAGAAAGTTCTGGAATCTGAGAGGAGCTACAAATTTCCTTCCACCCAGCATTCCCCCAAGTCTCCCGATAAAAATGATACCTCACTTGTGTGGGTAGGCCTAGCGCCGGCTACAGGAAACACCCCAAAAGCGCAACGTGGACACATCCTAAATTTTGGAAAAAAACAGAGGTGTTTTTTGCGAAGTGCCTACCTGTAGATTTTGGCCTCTAGCTCAACCGGCACCTAGGGAAACCTACCAAACCTGTGCATTTCTGAAAACTAGAGACCTAGGGGAATGCAAGGAGGGGTGACTTGCGGGGCTCGGACCAGGTTCTGTTACCCAGAATCCTTTGCAAACCTCAAAATTTGGCTAAAAAAACACATTTTCCTCACATTTCTGTGGCAGAAAGTTCTGGAATCTGAGAGGAGCTCCAAATTTCCTTCCACCCAGCGTTCCCCCAAGTCTCCCCATAAAAATGATACCTCACTTGCGTGGGTAGGCCTAGCGCCGGCGACAGGAAACACCCCAAAGCGCAACGTGGACACATCCTAAATTTTGGAAAAAAACAGAGGTGTTTTTTGCGAAGTGCCTACCTGTAGATTTTGGCCTCTAGCTCAGCCGGCACCTAGGGAAACCTACCAAACCTGTGCATTTCTGAAAACTAGAGACCTAGGGGAATCCAAGGAGGGGTGACTTGCGGGGCTCGGACCAGGTTCTGTTACCCAGAATCCTTTGCAAACCTCAAAATTTGGCTAAAAAAACACATGTTCCTCACATTTCTGTGGCAGAAAGTTCTGGAATCTGAGAGGAGCTACAAATTTCCTTCCACCCAGCGTTCCCCCAAGTCTCCCGATAAAAATGATACCTCACTTGCGTGGCTAGGCCTAGCGCCGGCGACAGGAAACACCCCAAAGCGCAACGTGGACACATCCTAAATTTTGGAAAAAAACAGAGGTGTTTTTTGCGAAGTGCCTACCTGTAGATTTTGGCCTCTAGCTCAGCCGGCACCTAGGGAAACCTACCAAACCTGTGCATTTCTGAAAACTAGAGACCTAGGGGAATCCAAGGAGGGGTGACTTGCGGGGCTCGGACCAGGTTCTGTTACCCAGAATCCTTTGCAAACCTCAAAATTTGGCTAAAAAAACACATGTTCCTCACATTTCTGTGGCAGAAAGTTCTGGAATCTGAGAGGAGCTACAAATTTCCTTCACCCAGCGTTCCCCCAAGTCTCCCGATCAAAATGATACCTCACTTGCGTGGGTAGGCCTAGCGCCGGCGACAGGAAACACCCCAAAGCGCAACGTGGACACATCCTAAATTTTGGAAAAAAACAGAGGTGTTTTTTGCGAAGTGCCTACCTGTAGATTTTGGCCTGTAGCTCAGCAGGCACCTAGGGAAACCTACCAAACCTGTGCATTTCTGAAAACTAGAGACCTAGGGGAATCCAAGGAGGGGTGACTTGCGGGGCTCGGACCAGGTTCTGTTACCCAGAATCCTTTGCAAACCTCAAAATTTGGCTAAAAAAACACATGTTCCTCACATTTCTGTGGCAGAAAGTTCTGGAATCTGAGAGGAGCTACAAATTTCCTTCCACCCAGCGTTCCCCCAAGTCTCCCGATAAAAATGATACCTCACTTGCGTGGGTAGGCCTAGCGCCGGCGACAGGAAACACCCCAAAGCGAAACGTGGACACATCCTAAATTTTGGAAAAAAACGGAGGTGTTTTTTGCGAAGTGCCTACCTGTAGATTTTGGCCTCTAGCTCAGCCGGCACCTAGGGAAACCTACCAAACCTGTGCATTTCTGAAAACTAGAGACCTAGGGGAATCCAAGGAGGGGTGACTTGCGGGGCTCAGACCAGGTTCTGTTACCCAGAATCCTTTGCAAACCTCAAAATTTGGCTAAAAAAACACATGTTCCTCACATTTCTGTGGCAGAAAGTTCTGGAATCTGAGAGGAGCTACAAATCTCCTTCCACCCAGCGTTCCCCCAAGTCTCCCGATAAAAATGATACCTCACTTGCGTGGGTAGGCCTAGCACCGGCGACAGGAAACACCCCAAAGCGCAACGTGGACACATCCTAAATTTTGGAAAAAAACGGAGGTGTTTTTTGCGAAGTGCCTACCTGTAGATTTTGGCCTGTAGCTCAGCCGGCACCTAGGGAAACCTACCAAACCTGTGCATTTCTGAAAACTAGAGACCTAGGGGAATCCAAGGAGGAGTGACTTGCGGGGCTCGGACCAGGTTCTGTTACCCAGAATCCTTTGCAAACCTCAAAATTTGGCTAAAAAAACACATGTTCCTCACATTTCTGTGGCAGAAAGTTCTGGAATCTGAGAGGAGCTACAAATTTCCTTCACCCAGCGTTCCCCCAAGTCTCCCGATCAAAATGATACCTCACTTGCGTGGGTAGGCCTAGCGCCGGCGACAGGAAACACCCCAAAGCGCAACGTGGACACATCCTACATTTTGGAAAAAACCAGAGGTGTTTTTTGCGAAGTGCCTACCTGTAGATTTTGGCCTCTAGCTCAGCCGGCACCTAGGGAAACCTACCAAACCTGTGCATTTCTGAAAACTAGAGACCTAGGGGAATCCAAGGAGGGGTGACTTGCGGGGCTCGGACCAGGTTCTGTTACCCAGAATCCTTTGCAAACCTCAAAATTTGGCTAAAAAAACACATGTTCCTCACATTTCTGTGGCAGAAAGTTCTGGAATCTGAGAGGAGCTACAAATTTCCTTCCACCCAGCGTTCCCCCAAGTCTCCCGATAAAAATGATACCTCACTTGCGTGGGTAGGCCTAGCGCCGGCGACAGGAAACACCCCAAAGCGCAACGTGGACACATCCTAAATTTTGGAAAAAAACAGAGGTGTTTTTTGCGAAGTGCCTACCTGTAGATTTTGTCCTCTAGCTCAGCCGGCACCTAGGGAAACCTACCAAACCTGTGCATTTCTGAAAACTAGAGACCTAGGGGAATCCAAGGAGGGGTGACTTGCGGGGCTCGGACCAGGTTCTGTTACCCAGAATCCTTTGCAAACCTCATAATTTGGCTAAAAAAACACATGTTCCTCACATTTCTGTGGCAGAAAGTTCTGGAATCTGAGAGGAGCTACAAATTTCCTTCCACCCAACGTTCCCCCAAGTCTCCCGATAAAAATGATACCTCACTTGCGTGGGTAGGCCTAGCGCCGGCGACAGGAAACACCCCAAAGCGCAACGTGGACACATCCTACATTTTGGAAAAAACCAGAGGTGTTTTTTGCGAAGTGCCTACCTGTAGATTTTGGCCTCTAGCTCAGCCGGCACCTAGGGAAACCTACCAAACCTGTGCATTTCTGAAAACTAGAGACCTAGGGGAATCCAAGGAGGGGTGACTTGCGGGGCTCGGACCAGGTTCTGTTACCCAGAATCCTTTGCAAACCTCAAAATTTGGCTAAAAAAACACATGTTCCTCACATTTCTGTGGCAGAAAGTTCTGGAATCTGAGAGGAGCTACAAATTTCCTTCCACCCAACGTTCCCCCAAGTCTCCCGATAAAAATGATACCTCACTTGCGTGGGTAGGCCTAGCGCCGGCGACAGGAAACACCCCAAAGCGCAACGTGGACACATCCTACATTTTGGAAAAAACCAGAGGTGTTTTTTGCGAAGTGCCTACCTGTAGATTTTGGCCTCTAGCTCAGCCGGCACCTAGGGAAACCTACCAAACCTGTGCATTTCTGAAAACTAGAGACCTAGGGGAATCCAAGGAGGGGTGACTTGCGGGGCTCGGACCAGGTTCTGTTACCCAGAATCCTTTGCAAACCTCAAAATTTGGCTAAAAAAACACATGTTCCTCACATTTCTGTGGCAGAAAGTTCTGGAATCTGAGAGGAGCTACAAATTTCCTTCCACCCAGCGTTCCCCCAAGTCTCCCGATAAAAATGATACCTCACTTGCGTGGGTAGGCCTAGCGCCGGCGACAGGAAACACCCCAAAGCGCAACGTGGACACATCCTAAATTTTGGAAAAAAACAGAGGTGTTTTTTGCGAAGTGCCTACCTGTAGATTTTGGCCTCTAGCTCAGCCGGCACCTAGGGAAACCTACCAAACCTGTGCATTTCTGAAAACTAGAGACCTAGGGGAATCCAAGGAGGGGTGACTTGCGGGGCTCATACCAGGTTCTGTTACCCAGAATCCTTTGCAAACCTCAAAATTTGGCTAAAAAAACACATGTTCCTCACATTTCTGTGGCAGAAAGTTCTGGAATCTGAGAGGAGCTACAAATTTCCTTCCACCCAACGTTCCCCCAAGTCTCCCGATAAAAATGATACCTCACTTGCGTGGGTAGGCCTAGCGCCGGCGACAGGAAACACCCCAAAGCGCAACGTGGACACATCCTAAATTTTGGAAAAAAACAGAGGTGTTTTTTGCGAAGTGCCTACCTGTAGATTTTGGCCTCTAGCTCAGCCGGCACCTAGGGAAACCTACCAAACCTGTGCATTTCTGAAAACTAGAGACCTAGGGGAATCCAAGGAGGGGTGACTTGCGGGGCTCGGATCAGGTTCTGTTACCCAGAATCCTTTGCAAACCTCAAAATTTGGCTAAACAAACACATGTTCCTCACATTTCTGTGGCAGAAAGTTCTGGAATCTGAGAGGAGCTACAAATTTCCTTCCACCCAGCATTCCCCCAAGTCTCCCGATAAAAATGATACCTCACTTGTGTGGGTAGGCCTAGCGCCGGCTACAGGAAACACCCCAAAAGCGCAACGTGGACACATCCTAAATTTTGGAAAAAAACAGAGGTGTTTTTTGCGAAGTGCCTACCTGTAGATTTTGGCCTCTAGCTCAACCGGCACCTAGGGAAACCTACCAAACCTGTGCATTTCTGAAAACTAGAGACCTAGGGGAATGCAAGGAGGGGTGACTTGCGGGGCTCGGACCAGGTTCTGTTACCCAGAATCCTTTGCAAACCTCAAAATTTGGCTAAAAAAACACATTTTCCTCACATTTCTGTGGCAGAAAGTTCTGGAATCTGAGAGGAGCTCCAAATTTCCTTCCACCCAGCGTTCCCCCAAGTCTCCCCATAAAAATGATACCTCACTTGCGTGGGTAGGCCTAGCGCCGGCGACAGGAAACACCCCAAAGCGCAACGTGGACACATCCTAAATTTTGGAAAAAAACAGAGGTGTTTTTTGCGAAGTGCCTACCTGTAGATTTTGGCCTCTAGCTCAGCCGGCACCTAGGGAAACCTACCAAACCTGTGCATTTCTGAAAACTAGAGACCTAGGGGAATCCAAGGAGGGGTGACTTGCGGGGCTCGGACCAGGTTCTGTTACCCAGAATCCTTTGCAAACCTCAAAATTTGGCTAAAAAAACACATGTTCCTCACATTTCTGTGGCAGAAAGTTCTGGAATCTGAGAGGAGCTACAAATTTCCTTCCACCCAGCGTTCCCCCAAGTCTCCCGATAAAAATGATACCTCACTTGCGTGGCTAGGCCTAGCGCCGGCGACAGGAAACACCCCAAAGCGCAACGTGGACACATCCTAAATTTTGGAAAAAAACAGAGGTGTTTTTTGCGAAGTGCCTACCTGTAGATTTTGGCCTCTAGCTCAGCCGGCACCTAGGGAAACCTACCAAACCTGTGCATTTCTGAAAACTAGAGACCTAGGGGAATCCAAGGAGGGGTGACTTGCGGGGCTCGGACCAGGTTCTGTTACCCAGAATCCTTTGCAAACCTCAAAATTTGGCTAAAAAAACACATGTTCCTCACATTTCTGTGGCAGAAAGTTCTGGAATCTGAGAGGAGCTACAAATTTCCTTCACCCAGCGTTCCCCCAAGTCTCCCGATCAAAATGATACCTCACTTGCGTGGGTAGGCCTAGCGCCGGCGACAGGAAACACCCCAAAGCGCAACGTGGACACATCCTAAATTTTGGAAAAAAACAGAGGTGTTTTTTGCGAAGTGCCTACCTGTAGATTTTGGCCTGTAGCTCAGCAGGCACCTAGGGAAACCTACCAAACCTGTGCATTTCTGAAAACTAGAGACCTAGGGGAATCCAAGGAGGGGTGACTTGCGGGGCTCGGACCAGGTTCTGTTACCCAGAATCCTTTGCAAACCTCAAAATTTGGCTAAAAAAACACATGTTCCTCACATTTCTGTGGCAGAAAGTTCTGGAATCTGAGAGGAGCTACAAATTTCCTTCCACCCAGCGTTCCCCCAAGTCTCCCGATAAAAATGATACCTCACTTGCGTGGGTAGGCCTAGCGCCGGCGACAGGAAACACCCCAAAGCGAAACGTGGACACATCCTAAATTTTGGAAAAAAACGGAGGTGTTTTTTGCGAAGTGCCTACCTGTAGATTTTGGCCTCTAGCTCAGCCGGCACCTAGGGAAACCTACCAAACCTGTGCATTTCTGAAAACTAGAGACCTAGGGGAATCCAAGGAGGGGTGACTTGCGGGGCTCAGACCAGGTTCTGTTACCCAGAATCCTTTGCAAACCTCAAAATTTGGCTAAAAAAACACATGTTCCTCACATTTCTGTGGCAGAAAGTTCTGGAATCTGAGAGGAGCTACAAATCTCCTTCCACCCAGCGTTCCCCCAAGTCTCCCGATAAAAATGATACCTCACTTGCGTGGGTAGGCCTAGCACCGGCGACAGGAAACACCCCAAAGCGCAACGTGGACACATCCTAAATTTTGGAAAAAAACGGAGGTGTTTTTTGCGAAGTGCCTACCTGTAGATTTTGGCCTGTAGCTCAGCCGGCACCTAGGGAAACCTACCAAACCTGTGCATTTCTGAAAACTAGAGACCTAGGGGAATCCAAGGAGGAGTGACTTGCGGGGCTCGGACCAGGTTCTGTTACCCAGAATCCTTTGCAAACCTCAAAATTTGGCTAAAAAAACACATGTTCCTCACATTTCTGTGGCAGAAAGTTCTGGAATCTGAGAGGAGCTACAAATTTCCTTCACCCAGCGTTCCCCCAAGTCTCCCGATCAAAATGATACCTCACTTGCGTGGGTAGGCCTAGCGCCGGCGACAGGAAACACCCCAAAGCGCAACGTGGACACATCCTACATTTTGGAAAAAACCAGAGGTGTTTTTTGCGAAGTGCCTACCTGTAGATTTTGGCCTCTAGCTCAGCCGGCACCTAGGGAAACCTACCAAACCTGTGCATTTCTGAAAACTAGAGACCTAGGGGAATCCAAGGAGGGGTGACTTGCGGGGCTCGGACCAGGTTCTGTTACCCAGAATCCTTTGCAAACCTCAAAATTTGGCTAAAAAAACACATGTTCCTCACATTTCTGTGGCAGAAAGTTCTGGAATCTGAGAGGAGCTACAAATTTCCTTCCACCCAGCGTTCCCCCAAGTCTCCCGATAAAAATGATACCTCACTTGCGTGGGTAGGCCTAGCGCCGGCGACAGGAAACACCCCAAAGCGCAACGTGGACACATCCTAAATTTTGGAAAAAAACAGAGGTGTTTTTTGCGAAGTGCCTACCTGTAGATTTTGTCCTCTAGCTCAGCCGGCACCTAGGGAAACCTACCAAACCTGTGCATTTCTGAAAACTAGAGACCTAGGGGAATCCAAGGAGGGGTGACTTGCGGGGCTCGGACCAGGTTCTGTTACCCAGAATCCTTTGCAAACCTCATAATTTGGCTAAAAAAACACATGTTCCTCACATTTCTGTGGCAGAAAGTTCTGGAATCTGAGAGGAGCTACAAATTTCCTTCCACCCAACGTTCCCCCAAGTCTCCCGATAAAAATGATACCTCACTTGCGTGGGTAGGCCTAGCGCCGGCGACAGGAAACACCCCAAAGCGCAACGTGGACACATCCTACATTTTGGAAAAAACCAGAGGTGTTTTTTGCGAAGTGCCTACCTGTAGATTTTGGCCTCTAGCTCAGCCGGCACCTAGGGAAACCTACCAAACCTGTGCATTTCTGAAAACTAGAGACCTAGGGGAATCCAAGGAGGGGTGACTTGCGGGGCTCGGACCAGGTTCTGTTACCCAGAATCCTTTGCAAACCTCAAAATTTGGCTAAAAAAACACATGTTCCTCACATTTCTGTGGCAGAAAGTTCTGGAATCTGAGAGGAGCTACAAATTTCCTTCCACCCAACGTTCCCCCAAGTCTCCCGATAAAAATGATACCTCACTTGCGTGGGTAGGCCTAGCGCCGGCGACAGGAAACACCCCAAAGCGCAACGTGGACACATCCTACATTTTGGAAAAAACCAGAGGTGTTTTTTGCGAAGTGCCTACCTGTAGATTTTGGCCTCTAGCTCAGCCGGCACCTAGGGAAACCTACCAAACCTGTGCATTTCTGAAAACTAGAGACCTAGGGGAATCCAAGGAGGGGTGACTTGCGGGGCTCGGACCAGGTTCTGTTACCCAGAATCCTTTGCAAACCTCAAAATTTGGCTAAAAAAACACATGTTCCTCACATTTCTGTGGCAGAAAGTTCTGGAATCTGAGAGGAGCTACAAATTTCCTTCCACCCAGCGTTCCCCCAAGTCTCCCGATAAAAATGATACCTCACTTGCGTGGGTAGGCCTAGCGCCGGCGACAGGAAACACCCCAAAGCGCAACGTGGACACATCCTAAATTTTGGAAAAAAACAGAGGTGTTTTTTGCGAAGTGCCTACCTGTAGATTTTGGCCTCTAGCTCAGCCGGCACCTAGGGAAACCTACCAAACCTGTGCATTTCTGAAAACTAGAGACCTAGGGGAATCCAAGGAGGGGTGACTTGCGGGGCTCATACCAGGTTCTGTTACCCAGAATCCTTTGCAAACCTCAAAATTTGGCTAAAAAAACACATGTTCCTCACATTTCTGTGGCAGAAAGTTCTGGAATCTGAGAGGAGCTACAAATTTCCTTCCACCCAGCGTTCCCCCAAGTCTCCCGATAAAAATGATACCTCACTTGCGTGGGTAGGCCTAGCGCCGGCGACAGGAAACACCCCAAAGCGCAACGTGGACACATCCTAAATTTTGGAAAAAAACGGAGGTGTTTTTTGCGAAGTGCCTACCTGTAGATTTTGGCCTCTAGCTCAGCCGGCACCTAGGGAAACCTACCAAACCTGTGCATTTCTGAAAACTAGAGACCTAGGGGAATCCAAGGAGGGGTGACTTGCGGGGCTCGGACCAGGTTCTGTTACCCAGAATCCTTTGCAAACCTCAAAATTTGGCTAAAAAAACACATTTTCCTCACATTTCTGTGGCAGAAAGTTCTGGAATCTGAGAGGAGCTCCAAATTTCCTTCCACCCAGCGTTCCCCCAAGTCTCCCCATAAAAATGATACCTCACTTGCGTGGGTAGGCCTAGCGCCGGCGACAGGAAACACCCCAAAGCGCAACGTGGACACATCCTAAATTTTGGAAAAAAACAGAGGTGTTTTTTGCGAAGTGCCTACCTGTAGATTTTGGCCTCTAGCTCAGCCGGCACCTAGGGAAACCTACCAAACCTGTGCATTTCTGAAAACTAGAGACCTAGGGGAATCCAAGGAGGGGTGACTTGCGGGGCTCGGACCAGGTTCTGTTACCCAGAATCCTTTGCAAACCTCAAAATTTGGCTAAAAAAACACATGTTCCTCACATTTCTGTGGCAGAAAGTTCTGGAATCTGAGAGGAGCTACAAATTTCCTTCCACCCAGCGTTCCCCCAAGTCTCCCGATAAAAATGATACCTCACTTGCGTGGGTAGGCCTAGCGCCGGCGACAGGAAACACCCCAAAGCGCAACGTGGACACATCCTAAATTTTGGAAAAAAACAGAGGTGTTTTTTGCGAAGTGCCTACCTGTAGATTTTGGCCTCTAGCTCAGCCGGCACCTAGGGAAACCTACCAAACCTGTGCATTTCTGAAAACTAGAGACCTAGGGGAATCCAAGGAGGGGTGACTTGCGGGGCTCGGACCAGGTTCTGTTACCCAGAATCCTTTGCAAACCTCAAAATTTGGCTAAAAAAACACATGTTCCTCACATTTCTGTGGCAGAAAGTTCTGGAATCTGAGAGGAGCTACAAATTTCCTTCCACCCAACGTTCCCCCAAGTCTCCCGATAAAAATGATACCTCACTTGCGTGGGTAGGCCTAGCGCCGGCGACAGGAAACACCCCAAAGCGCAACGTGGACACATCCTAAATTTTGGAAAAAAACAGAGGTGTTTTTTGCGAAGTGCCTACCTGTAGATTTTGGCCTCTAGCTCAGCCGGCACCTAGGGAAACCTACCAAACCTGTGCATTTCTGAAAACTAGAGACCTAGGGGAATCCAAGGAGGGGTGACTTGCGGGGCTCGGATCAGGTTCTGTTACCCAGAATCCTTTGCAAACCTCAAAATTTGGCTAAACAAACACATGTTCCTCACATTTCTGTGGCAGAAAGTTCTGGAATCTGAGAGGAGCTACAAATTTCCTTCCACCCAGCATTCCCCCAAGTCTCCCGATAAAAATGATACCTCACTTGTGTGGGTAGGCCTAGCGCCGGCTACAGGAAACACCCCAAAAGCGCAACGTGGACACATCCTAAATTTTGGAAAAAAACAGAGGTGTTTTTTGCGAAGTGCCTACCTGTAGATTTTGGCCTCTAGCTCAACCGGCACCTAGGGAAACCTACCAAACCTGTGCATTTCTGAAAACTAGAGACCTAGGGGAATGCAAGGAGGGGTGACTTGCGGGGCTCGGACCAGGTTCTGTTACCCAGAATCCTTTGCAAACCTCAAAATTTGGCTAAAAAAACACATTTTCCTCACATTTCTGTGGCAGAAAGTTCTGGAATCTGAGAGGAGCTCCAAATTTCCTTCCACCCAGCGTTCCCCCAAGTCTCCCCATAAAAATGATACCTCACTTGCGTGGGTAGGCCTAGCGCCGGCGACAGGAAACACCCCAAAGCGCAACGTGGACACATCCTAAATTTTGGAAAAAAACAGAGGTGTTTTTTGCGAAGTGCCTACCTGTAGATTTTGGCCTCTAGCTCAGCCGGCACCTAGGGAAACCTACCAAACCTGTGCATTTCTGAAAACTAGAGACCTAGGGGAATCCAAGGAGGGGTGACTTGCGGGGCTCGGACCAGGTTCTGTTACCCAGAATCCTTTGCAAACCTCAAAATTTGGCTAAAAAAACACATGTTCCTCACATTTCTGTGGCAGAAAGTTCTGGAATCTGAGAGGAGCTACAAATTTCCTTCCACCCAGCGTTCCCCCAAGTCTCCCGATAAAAATGATACCTCACTTGCGTGGCTAGGCCTAGCGCCGGCGACAGGAAACACCCCAAAGCGCAACGTGGACACATCCTAAATTTTGGAAAAAAACAGAGGTGTTTTTTGCGAAGTGCCTACCTGTAGATTTTGGCCTCTAGCTCAGCCGGCACCTAGGGAAACCTACCAAACCTGTGCATTTCTGAAAACTAGAGACCTAGGGGAATCCAAGGAGGGGTGACTTGCGGGGCTCGGACCAGGTTCTGTTACCCAGAATCCTTTGCAAACCTCAAAATTTGGCTAAAAAAACACATGTTCCTCACATTTCTGTGGCAGAAAGTTCTGGAATCTGAGAGGAGCTACAAATTTCCTTCACCCAGCGTTCCCCCAAGTCTCCCGATCAAAATGATACCTCACTTGCGTGGGTAGGCCTAGCGCCGGCGACAGGAAACACCCCAAAGCGCAACGTGGACACATCCTAAATTTTGGAAAAAAACAGAGGTGTTTTTTGCGAAGTGCCTACCTGTAGATTTTGGCCTGTAGCTCAGCAGGCACCTAGGGAAACCTACCAAACCTGTGCATTTCTGAAAACTAGAGACCTAGGGGAATCCAAGGAGGGGTGACTTGCGGGGCTCGGACCAGGTTCTGTTACCCAGAATCCTTTGCAAACCTCAAAATTTGGCTAAAAAAACACATGTTCCTCACATTTCTGTGGCAGAAAGTTCTGGAATCTGAGAGGAGCTACAAATTTCCTTCCACCCAGCGTTCCCCCAAGTCTCCCGATAAAAATGATACCTCACTTGCGTGGGTAGGCCTAGCGCCGGCGACAGGAAACACCCCAAAGCGAAACGTGGACACATCCTAAATTTTGGAAAAAAACGGAGGTGTTTTTTGCGAAGTGCCTACCTGTAGATTTTGGCCTCTAGCTCAGCCGGCACCTAGGGAAACCTACCAAACCTGTGCATTTCTGAAAACTAGAGACCTAGGGGAATCCAAGGAGGGGTGACTTGCGGGGCTCAGACCAGGTTCTGTTACCCAGAATCCTTTGCAAACCTCAAAATTTGGCTAAAAAAACACATGTTCCTCACATTTCTGTGGCAGAAAGTTCTGGAATCTGAGAGGAGCTACAAATCTCCTTCCACCCAGCGTTCCCCCAAGTCTCCCGATAAAAATGATACCTCACTTGCGTGGGTAGGCCTAGCACCGGCGACAGGAAACACCCCAAAGCGCAACGTGGACACATCCTAAATTTTGGAAAAAAACGGAGGTGTTTTTTGCGAAGTGCCTACCTGTAGATTTTGGCCTGTAGCTCAGCCGGCAC
This sequence comes from Pleurodeles waltl, assembly GCF_031143425.1. Lineage (NCBI taxonomy): Eukaryota > Metazoa > Chordata > Amphibia > Caudata > Salamandridae > Pleurodeles > Pleurodeles waltl. The sequence goes on from NW_027149924.1 coordinate 240,727, forward strand.
CTAGGGAAACCTACCAAACCTGTGCATTTCTGAAAACTAGAGACCTAGGGGAATCCAAGGAGGAGTGACTTGCGGGGCTCGGACCAGGTTCTGTTACCCAGAATCCTTTGCAAACCTCAAAATTTGGCTAAAAAAACACATGTTCCTCACATTTCTGTGGCAGAAAGTTCTGGAATCTGAGAGGAGCTACAAATTTCCTTCACCCAGCGTTCCCCCAAGTCTCCCGATCAAAATGATACCTCACTTGCGTGGGTAGGCCTAGCGCCGGCGACAGGAAACACCCCAAAGCGCAACGTGGACACATCCTAAATTTTGGAAAAAAACAGAGGTGTTTTTTGCGAAGTGCCTACCTGTAGATTTTGGCCTGTAGCTCAGCAGGCACCTAGGGAAACCTACCAAACCTGTGCATTTCTGAAAACTAGAGACTAAGGGGAATCCAAGGAGGGGTGACTTGCGGGGCTCGGACCAGGTTCTGTTACCCAGAATCCTTTGCAAACCTCAAAATTTGGCTAAAAAAACACATGTTCCTCACATTTCTGTGGCAGAAAGTTCTGGAATCTGAGAGGAGCTACAAATTTCCTTCCACCCAGCGTTCCCCCAAGTCTCCCGATAAAAATGATACCTCACTTGCGTGGGTAGGCCTAGCGCCGGCGACAGGAAACACCCCAAAGCGAAACGTGGACACATCCTAAATTTTGGAAAAAAACTGAGGTGTTTTTTGCGAAGTGCCTACCTGTAGGTTTTGGCCTCTAGCTCAGCCGGCACCTAGGGAAACCTACCAAACCTGTGCATTTCTGAAAACTAGAGACCTAGGGGAATCCAAGGAGGGGTGACTTGCGGGGCTCGGACCAGGTTCTGTTACCCAGAATCCTTTGCAAACCTCAAAATTTGGCTAAAAAAACACATGTTCCTCACATTTCTGTGGCAGAAAGTTCTGGAATCTGAGAGGAGCTAGAAATTTCCTTCCACCCAGCGTTCCCCCAAGTCTCCCGATAAAAATGATACCTCACTTGCGTGGGTAGGCCTAGCGCCGGCGACAGGAAACACCCCAAAGCGCAACGTGGACACATCCTAAATTTTGGAAAAAAACAGAGGTGTTTTTTGCGAAGTGCCTACCTGTAGATTTTGGCCTCTAGCTCAGCCGGCACCTAGGGAAACCTACCAAACCTGTGCATTTCTGAAAACTAGAGACCTAGGGGAATCCAAGGAGGGGTGACTTGCGGGGCTCGGACCAGGTTCTGTTACCCAGAATCCTTTGCAAACCTCAAAATTTGGCTAAACAAACACATGTTCCTCACATTTCTGTGGCAGAAAGTTCTGGAATCTGAGAGGAGCTACAAATTTCCTTCCACCCAGCGTTCCCCCAAGTCTCCCGATAAAAATGATACCTCACTTGCGTGGGTAGGCCTAGCGCCGGCTACAGGAAACACCCCAAAAGCGCAACGTGGACACATCCTAAATTTTGGAAAAAAACAGAGGTGTTTTTTGCGAAGTGCCTACCTGTAGATTTTGGCCTCTAGCTCAACCGGCACCTAGGGAAACCTACCAAACCTGTGCATTTCTGAAAACTAGAGACCTAGGGGAATCCAAGGAGGGGTGACTTGCGGGGCTCGGACCAGGTTCTGTTACCCAGAATCCTTTGCAAACCTCAAAATTTGGCTAAACAAACACATGTTCCCCATATTTCTCTGGCAGAAAGTTCTGGAATCTGAGAGGAGCTACAAATTTCCTTCCACCCAGCGTTCCCCCAAGTCTCCCGATAAAAATGATACCTCACTTGCGTGGGTAGGCCTAGCGCCGGCGACAGGAAACACCCCAAAGCGCAACGTGGACACATCCTAAATTTTGGAAAAAAACAGAGGTGTTTTTTGCGAAGTGCCTACCTGTAGATTTTGGCCTCTAGCTCAGCCGGCACCTAGGGAAACCTACCAAACCTGTGCATTTCTGAAAACTAGAGACCTAGGGGAATCCAAGGAGGGGTGACTTGCGGGGCTCGGACCAGGTTCTGTTACCCAGAATCCTTTGCAAACCTCATAATTTGGCTAAAAAAACACATGTTCCTCACATTTCTGTGGCAGAAAGTTCTGGAATCTGAGAGGAGCTACAAATTTCCTTCCACCCAACGTTCCCCCAAGTCTCCCGATAAAAATGATACCTCACTTGCGTGGGTAGGCCTAGCGCCGGCGACAGGAAACACCCCAAAGCGCAACGTGGACACATCCTACATTTTGGAAAAAACCAGAGGTGTTTTTTGCGAAGTGCCTACCTGTAGATTTTGGCCTCTAGCTCAGCCGGCACATAGGGAAACCTACCAAACCTGTGCATTTCTGAAAACTAGAGACCTAGGGGAATCCAAGGAGGGGTGACTTGCGGGGCTCGGACCAGGTTCTGTTACCCAGAATCCTTTGCAAACCTCAAAATTTGGCTAAAAAAACACATGTTCCTCACATTTCTGTGGCAGAAAGTTCTGGAATCTGAGAGGAGCTACAAATTTCCTTCCACCCAACGTTCCCCCAAGTCTCCCGATAAAAATGATACCTCACTTGCGTGGGTAGGCCTAGCGCCGGCGACAGGAAACACCCCAAAGCGCAACGTGGACACATCCTACATTTTGGAAAAAACCAGAGGTGTTTTTTGCGAAGTGCCTACCTGTAGATTTTGGCCTCTAGCTCAGCCGGCACCTAGGGAAACCTACCAAACCTGTGCATTTCTGAAAACTAGAGACCTAGGGGAATCCAAGGAGGGGTGACTTGCGGGGCTCGGACCAGGTTCTGTTACCCAGAATCCTTTGCAAACCTCAAAATTTGGCTAAAAAAACACATGTTCCTCACATTTCTGTGGCAGAAAGTTCTGGAATCTGAGAGGAGCTACAAATTTCCTTCCACCCAGCGTTCCCCCAAGTCTCCCGATAAAAATGATACCTCACTTGCGTGGGTAGGCCTAGCGCCGGCGACAGGAAACACCCCAAAGCGCAACGTGGACACATCCTAAATTTTTGAAAAAAACAGAGGTGTTTTTTGCGAAGTGCCTACCTGTAGATTTTGGCCTCTAGCTCAGCCGGCACCTAGGGAAACCTACCAAACCTGTGCATTTCTGAAAACTAGAGACCTAGGGGAATCCAAGGAGGGGTGACTTGCGGGGCTCATACCAGGTTCTGTTACCCAGAATCCTTTGCAAACCTCAAAATTTGGCTAAAAAAACACATGTTCCTCACATTTCTGTGGCAGAAAGTTCTGGAATCTGAGAGGAGCTACAAATTTCCTTCCACCCAGCGTTCCCCCAAGTCTCCCGATAAAAATGATACCTCACTTGCGTGGGTAGGCCTAGCGCCGGCGACAGGAAACACCCCAAAGCGCAACGTGGACACATCCTAAATTTTGGAAAAAAACGGAGGTGTTTTTTGCGAAGTGCCTACCTGTAGATTTTGGCCTCTAGCTCAGCCGGCACCTAGGGAAACCTACCAAACCTGTGCATTTCTGAAAACTAGAGACCTAGGGGAATCCAAGGAGGGGTGACTTGCGGGGCTCGGACCAGGTTCTGTTACCCAGAATCCTTTGCAAACCTCAAAATTTGGCTAAAAAAACACATTTTCCTCACATTTCTGTGGCAGAAAGTTCTGGAATCTGAGAGGAGCTCCAAATTTCCTTCCACCCAGCGTTCCCCCAAGTCTCCCCATAAAAATGATACCTCACTTGCGTGGGTAGGCCTAGCGCCGGCGACAGGAAACACCCCAAAGCGCAACGTGGACACATCCTAAATTTTGGAAAAAAACAGAGGTGTTTTTTGCGAAGTGCCTACCTGTAGATTTTGGCCTCTAGCTCAGCCGGCACCTAGGGAAACCTACCAAACCTGTGCATTTCTGAAAACTAGAGACCTAGGGGAATCCAAGGAGGGGTGACTTGCGGGGCTCGGACCAGGTTCTGTTACCCAGAATCCTTTGCAAACCTCAAAATTTGGCTAAAAAAACACATGTTCCTCACATTTCTGTGGCAGAAAGTTCTGGAATCTGAGAGGAGCTACAAATTTCCTTCCACCCAGCGTTCCCCCAAGTCTCCCGATAAAAATGATACCTCACTTGCGTGGGTAGGCCTAGCGCCGGCGACAGGAAACACCCCAAAGCGCAACGTGGACACATCCTAAATTTTGGAAAAAAACAGAGGTGTTTTTTGCGAAGTGCCTACCTGTAGATTTTGGCCTCTAGCTCAGCCGGCACCTAGGGAAACCTACCAAACCTGTGCATTTCTGAAAACTAGAGACCTAGGGGAATCCAAGGAGGGGTGACTTGCGGGGCTCGGACCAGGTTCTGTTACCCAGAATCCTTTGCAAACCTCAAAATTTGGCTAAAAAAACACATGTTCCTCACATTTCTGTGGCAGAAAGTTCTGGAATCTGAGAGGAGCTACAAATTTCCTTCCACCCAACGTTCCCCCAAGTCTCCCGATAAAAATGATACCTCACTTGCGTGGGTAGGCCTAGCGCCGGCGACAGGAAACACCCCAAAGCGCAACGTGGACACATCCTAAATTTTGGAAAAAAACAGAGGTGTTTTTTGCGAAGTGCCTACCTGTAGATTTTGGCCTCTAGCTCAGCCGGCACCTAGGGAAACCTACCAAACCTGTGCATTTCTGAAAACTAGAGACCTAGGGGAATCCAAGGAGGGGTGACTTGCGGGGCTCGGACCAGGTTCTGTTACCCAGAATCCTTTGCAAACCTCAAAATTTGGCTAAACAAACACATGTTCCTCACATTTCTGTGGCAGAAAGTTCTGGAATCTGAGAGGAGCTACAAATTTCCTTCCACCCAGCGTTCCCCCAAGTCTCCCGATAAAAATGATACCTCACTTGCGTGGGTAGGCCTAGCGCCGGCTACAGGAAACACCCCAAAAGCGCAACGTGGACACATCCTAAATTTTGGAAAAAAACAGAGGTGTTTTTTGCGAAGTGCCTACCTGTAGATTTTGGCCTCTAGCTCAACCGGCACCTAGGGAAACCTACCAAACCTGTGCATTTCTGAAAACTAGAGACCTAGGGGAATCCAAGGAGGGGTGACTTGCGGGGCTCGGACCAGGTTCTGTTACCCAGAATCCTTTGCAAACCTCAAAATTTGGCTAAAAAAACACATTTTCCTCACATTTCTGTGGCAGAAAGTTCTGGAATCTGAGAGGAGCTCCAAATTTCCTTCCACCCAGCGTTCCCCCAAGTCTCCCCATAAAAATGATACCTCACTTGCGTGGGTAGGCCTAGCGCCGGCGACAGGAAACACCCCAAAGCGCAACGTGGACACATCCTAAATTTTTGAAAAAAACAGAGGTGTTTTTTGCGAAGTGCCTACCTGTAGATTTTGGCCTCTAGCTCAGCCGGCACCTAGGGAAACCTACCAAACCTGTGCATTTCTGAAAACTAGAGACCTAGGGGAATCCAAGGAGGGGTGACTTGCGGGGCTCGGACCAGGTTCTGTTACCCAGAATCCTTTGCAAACCTCAAAATTTGGCTAAAAAAACACATGTTCCTCACATTTCTGTGGCAGAAAGTTCTGGAATCTGAGAGGAGCTACAAATTTCCTTCCACCCAGCGTTCCCCCAAGTCTCCCGATAAAAATGATACCTCACTTGCGTGGGTAGGCCTAGCGCCGGCGACAGGAAACACCCCAAAGCGCAACGTGGACACATCCTAAATTTTGGAAAAAAACAGAGGTGTTTTTTGCGAAGTGCCTACCTGTAGATTTTGGCCTCTAGCTCAGCCGGCACCTAGGGAAACCTACCAAACCTGTGCATTTCTGAAAACTAGAGACCTAGGGGAATCCAAGGAGGGGTGACTTGCGGGGCTCGGACCAGGTTCTGTTACCCAGAATCCTTTGCAAACCTCAAAATTTGGCTAAAAAAACACATGTTCCTCACATTTCTGTGGCAGAAAGTTCTGGAATCTGAGAGGAGCTACAAATTTCCTTCCACCCAGCGTTCCCCCAAGTCTCCCGATAAAAATGATACCTCACTTGCGTGGGTAGGCCTAGCGCCGGCGACAGGAAACACCCCAAAGCGCAACGTGGACACATCCTAAATTTTGGAAAAAAACAGAGGTGTTTTTTGCGAAGTGCCTACCTGTAGATTTTGGCCTCTAGCTCAGCCGGCACCTAGGGAAACCTACCAAACCTGTGCATTTCTGACAACTAGAGACCTAGGGGAATCCAAGGAGGGGTGACTTGCGGGGCTCGGACCAAGTTCTGTTACCCAGAATCCTTTGCAAACCTCAAAATTTGGCTAAAAAAACACATGTTCCTCACATTTCTGTGGCAGAAAGTTCTGGAATCTGAGAGGAGCTACAAATTTCCTTCCACCCAACGTTCCCCCAAGTCTCCCGATAAAAATGATACCTCACTTGCGTGGGTAGGCCTAGCGCCGGCGACAGGAAACACCCCAAAGCGCAACGTGGACACATCCTAAATTTTGGAAAAAAACAGAGGTGTTTTTTGCGAAGTGCCTACCTGTAGATTTTGGCCTGTAGCTCAGCCGGCACCTAGGGAAACCTACCAAACCTGTGCATTTCTGAAAACTAGAGACCTAGGGGAATCCAAGGAGGGGTGACTTGCGGGGCTCGGACCAGGTTCTGTTACCCAGAATCCTTTGCAAACCTCAAAATTTGGCTAAAAAAACACATGTCCCTCACATTTCTGTGGCAGAAAGTTCTGGAATCTGAGAGGAGCTACAAATTTCCTTCCACCCAGCGTTCCCCCAAGTCTCCCGATAAAAATGATACCTCACTTGCGTGGGTAGGCCTAGCGCCGGCGACAGGAAACACCCCAAAGCGCAACGTGGACACATCCTAAATTTTGGAAAAAAACAGAGGTGTTTTTTGCGAAGTGCCTACTTGTAGATTTTGGCCTCTAGCTCAGCCGGCACCTAGGGAAACCTACCAAACCTGTGCATTTCTGAAAACTAGAGACCTAGGGGAATCCAAGGAGGGGTGACTTGCGGGGCTCGGACCAGGTTCTGTTACCCAGAATCCTTTGCAAACCTCAAAATTTGGCTAAAAAAACACATGTCCCTCACATTTCTGTGGCAGAAAGTTCTGGAATCTGAGAGGAGCTACAAATTTCCTTCCACCCAGCGTTCCCCCAAGTCTCCCGATAAAAATGATACCTCACTTGCGTGGGTAGGCCTAGCGCCGGGGACAGGAAACACCCCAAAGCGCAACGTGGACACATCCTAAATTTTGGAAAAAAACAGAGGTGTTTTTTGCGAAGTGCCTACCTGTAGATTTTGGCCTCTAGCTCAGCCGGCACCTAGGGAAACCTACCAAACCTGTGCATTTCTGAAAACTAGAGACCTAGGGGAATCCAAGGAGGGGTGACTTGCGGGGCTCGGACCAGGTTCTGTTACCCAGAATCCTTTGCAAACCTCAAAATTTGGCTAAAAAAACACATGTTCCTCACATTTCTGTGGCAGAAAGTTCTGGAATCTGAGAGGAGCTACAAATTTCCTTCACCCAGCGTTCCCCCAAGTCTCCCGATCAAAATGATACCTCACTTGCGTGGGTAGGCCTAGCGCCGGCGACAGGAAACACCCCAAAGCGCAACGTGGACACATCCTAAATTTTGGAAAAAAACAGAGGTGTTTTTTGCGAAGTGCCTACCTGTAGATTTTGGCCTGTAGCTCAGCAGGCACCTAGGGAAACCTACCAAACCTGTGCATTTCTGAAAACTAGAGACCTAGGGGAATCCAAGGAGGGGTGACTTGCGGGGCTCGGACCAGGTTCTGTTACCCAGAATCCTTTGCAAACCTCAAAATTTGGCTAAAAAAACACATGTTCCTCACATTTCTGTGGCAGAAAGTTCTGGAATCTGAGAGGAGCTACAAATTTCCTTCCACCCAGCGTTCCCCCAAGTCTCCCGATAAAAATGATACCTCACTTGCGTGGGTAGGCCTAGCGCCGGCGACAGGAAACACCCCAAAGCGAAACGTGGACACATCCTAAATTTTGGAAAAAAACGGAGGTGTTTTTTGCGAAGTGCCTACCTGTAGATTTTGGCCTCTAGCTCAGCCGGCACCTAGGGAAACCTACCAAACCTGTGCATTTCTGAAAACTAGAGACCTAGGGGAATCCAAGGAGGGGTGACTTGCGGGGCTCGGACCAGGTTCTGTTACCCAGAATCCTTTGCAAACCTCAAAATTTGGCTAAAAAAACACATGTTCCTCACATTTCTGTGGCAGAAAGTTCTGGAATCTGAGAGGAGCTACAAATTTCCTTCCACCCAACGTTCCCCCAAGTCTCCCGATAAAAATGATACCTCACTTGCGTGGGTAGGCCTAGCGCCGGCGACAGGAAACACCCCAAAGCGCAACGTGGACACATCCTAAATTTTGGAAAAAAACAGAGGTGTTTTTTGCGAAGTGCCTACCTGTAGATTTTGGCCTCTAGCTCAGCCGGCACCTAGGGAAACCTACCAAACCTGTGCATTTCTGAAAACTAGAGACCTAGGGGAATCCAAGGAGGGGTGACTTGCGGGGCTCGGATCAGGTTCTGTTACCCAGAATCCTTTGCAAACCTCAAAATTTGGCTAAACAAACACATGTTCCTCACATTTCTGTGGCAGAAAGTTCTGGAATCTGAGAGGAGCTACAAATTTCCTTCCACCCAGCGTTCCCCCAAGTCTCCCGATAAAAATGATACCTCACTTGTGTGGGTAGGCCTAGCGCCGGCTACAGGAAACACCCCAAAAGCGCAACGTGGACACATCCTAAATTTTGGAAAAAAACAGAGGTGTTTTTTGCGAAGTGCCTACCTGTAGATTTTGGCCTCTAGCTCAACCGGCACCTAGGGAAACCTACCAAACCTGTGCATTTCTGAAAACTAGAGACCTAGGGGAATGCAAGGAGGGGTGACTTGCGGGGCTCGGACCAGGTTCTGTTACCCAGAATCCTTTGCAAACCTCAAAATTTGGCTAAAAAAACACATTTTCCTCACATTTCTGTGGCAGAAAGTTCTGGAATCTGAGAGGAGCTCCAAATTTCCTTCCACCCAGCGTTCCCCCAAGTCTCCCCATAAAAATGATACCTCACTTGCGTGGGTAGGCCTAGCGCCGGCGACAGGAAACACCCCAAAGCGCAACGTGGACACATCCTAAATTTTGGAAAAAAACAGAGGTGTTTTTTGCGAAGTGCCTACCTGTAGATTTTGGCCTCTAGCTCAGCCGGCACCTAGGGAAACCTACCAAACCTGTGCATTTCTGAAAACTAGAGACCTAGGGGAATCCAAGGAGGGGTGACTTGCGGGGCTCGGACCAGGTTCTGTTACCCAGAATCCTTTGCAAACCTCAAAATTTGGCTAAAAAAACACATGTTCCTCACATTTCTGTGGCAGAAAGTTCTGGAATCTGAGAGGAGCTACAAATTTCCTTCCACCCAGCGTTCCCCCAAGTCTCCCGATAAAAATGATACCTCACTTGCGTGGCTAGGCCTAGCGCCGGCGACAGGAAACACCCCAAAGCGCAACGTGGACACATCCTAAATTTTGGAAAAAAACAGAGGTGTTTTTTGCGAAGTGCCTACCTGTAGATTTTGGCCTCTAGCTCAGCCGGCACCTAGGGAAACCTACCAAACCTGTGCATTTCTGAAAACTAGAGACCTAGGGGAATCCAAGGAGGGGTGACTTGCGGGGCTCGGACCAGGTTCTGTTACCCAGAATCCTTTGCAAACCTCAAAATTTGGCTAAAAAAACACATGTTCCTCACATTTCTGTGGCAGAAAGTTCTGGAATCTGAGAGGAGCTACAAATTTCCTTCACCCAGCGTTCCCCCAAGTCTCCCGATCAAAATGATACCTCACTTGCGTGGGTAGGCCTAGCGCCGGCGACAGGAAACACCCCAAAGCGCAACGTGGACACATCCTAAATTTTGGAAAAAAACAGAGGTGTTTTTTGCGAAGTGCCTACCTGTAGATTTTGGCCTGTAGCTCAGCAGGCACCTAGGGAAACCTACCAAACCTGTGCATTTCTGAAAACTAGAGACCTAGGGGAATCCAAGGAGGGGTGACTTGCGGGGCTCGGACCAGGTTCTGTTACCCAGAATCCTTTGCAAACCTCAAAATTTGGCTAAAAAAACACATGTTCCTCACATTTCTGTGGCAGAAAGTTCTGGAATCTGAGAGGAGCTACAAATTTCCTTCCACCCAGCGTTCCCCCAAGTCTCCCGATAAAAATGATACCTCACTTGCGTGGGTAGGCCTAGCGCCGGCGACAGGAAACACCCCAAAGCGAAACGTGGACACATCCTAAATTTTGGAAAAAAACGGAGGTGTTTTTTGCGAAGTGCCTACCTGTAGATTTTGGCCTCTAGCTCAGCCGGCACCTAGGGAAACCTACCAAACCTGTGCATTTCTGAAAACTAGAGACCTAGGGGAATCCAAGGAGGGGTGACTTGCGGGGCTCAGACCAGGTTCTGTTACCCAGAATCCTTTGCAAACCTCAAAATTTGGCTAAAAAAACACATGTTCCTCACATTTCTGTGGCAGAAAGTTCTGGAATCTGAGAGGAGCTACAAATCTCCTTCCACCCAGCGTTCCCCCAAGTCTCCCGATAAAAATGATACCTCACTTGCGTGGGTAGGCCTAGCGCCGGCGACAGGAAACACCCCAAAGCGAAACGTGGACACATCCTAAATTTTGGAAAAAAACGGAGGTGTTTTTTGCGAAGTGCCTACCTGTAGATTTTGGCCTCTAGCTCAGCCGGCACCTAGGGAAACCTACCAAACCTGTGCATTTCTGAAAACTAGAGACCTAGGGGAATCCAAGGAGGGGTGACTTGCGGGGCTCGGACCAGGTTCTGTTACCCAGAATCCTTTGCAAACCTCAAAATTTGGCTAAAAAAACACATGTTCCTCACATTTCTGTGGCAGAAAGTTCTGGAATCTGAGAGGAGCTACAAATTTCCTTCCACCCAACGTTCCCCCAAGTCTCCCGATAAAAATGATACCTCACTTGCGTGGGTAGGCCTAGCGCCGGCGACAGGAAACACCCCAAAGCGCAACGTGGACACATCCTAAATTTTGGAAAAAAACAGAGGAGTTTTTTGCGAAGTGCCTACCTGTAGATTTTGGCCTCTAGCTCAGCCGGCACCTAGGGAAACCTACCAAACCTGTGCATTTCTGAAAACTAGAGACCTAGGGGAATCCAAGGAGGGGTGACTTGCGGGGCTCGGATCAGGTTCTGTTACCCAGAATCCTTTGCAAACCTCAAAATTTGGCTAAACAAACACATGTTCCTCACATTTCTGTGGCAGAAAGTTCTGGAATCTGAGAGGAGCTACAAATTTCCTTCCACCCAGCGTTCCCCCAAGTCTCCCGATAAAAATGATACCTCACTTGTGTGGGTAGGCCTAGCGCCGGCTACAGGAAACACCCCAAAAGCGCAACGTGGACACATCCTAAATTTTGGAAAAAAACAGAGGTGTTTTTTGCGAAGTGCCTACCTGTAGATTTTGGCCTCTAGCTCAACCGGCACCTAGGGAAACCTACCAAACCTGTGCATTTCTGAAAACTAGAGACCTAGGGGAATGCAAGGAGGGGTGACTTGCGGGGCTCGGACCAGGTTCTGTTACCCAGAATCCTTTGCAAACCTCAAAATTTGGCTAAAAAAACACATTTTCCTCACATTTCTGTGGCAGAAAGTTCTGGAATCTGAGAGGAGCTCCAAATTTCCTTCCACCCAGCGTTCCCCCAAGTCTCCCCATAAAAATGATACCTCACTTGCGTGGGTAGGCCTAGCGCCGGCGACAGGAAACACCCCAAAGCGCAACGTGGACACATCCTAAATTTTGGAAAAAAACAGAGGTGTTTTTTGCGAAGTGCCTACCTGTAGATTTTGGCCTCTAGCTCAGCCGGCACCTAGGGAAACCTACCAAACCTGTGCATTTCTGAAAACTAGAGACCTAGGGGAATCCAAGGAGGGGTGACTTGCGGGGCTCGGACCAGGTTCTGTTACCCAGAATCCTTTGCAAACCTCAAAATTTGGCTAAAAAAACACATGTTCCTCACATTTCTGTGGCAGAAAGTTCTGGAATCTGAGAGGAGCTACAAATTTCCTTCCACCCAGCGTTCCCCCAAGTCTCCCGATAAAAATGATACCTCACTTGCGTGGCTAGGCCTAGCGCCGGCGACAGGAAACACCCCAAAGCGCAACGTGGACACATCCTAAATTTTGGAAAAAAACAGAGGTGTTTTTTGCGAAGTGCCTACCTGTAGATTTTGGCCTCTAGCTCAGCCGGCACCTAGGGAAACCTACCAAACCTGTGCATTTCTGAAAACTAGAGACCTAGGGGAATCCAAGGAGGGGTGACTTGCGGGGCTCGGACCAGGTTCTGTTACCCAGAATCCTTTGCAAACCTCAAAATTTGGCTAAAAAAACACATGTTCCTCACATTTCTGTGGCAGAAAGTTCTGGAATCTGAGAGGAGCTACAAATTTCCTTCACCCAGCGTTCCCCCAAGTCTCCCGATCAAAATGATACCTCACTTGCGTGGGTAGGCCTAGCGCCGGCGACAGGAAACACCCCAAAGCGCAACGTGGACACATCCTAAATTTTGGAAAAAAACAGAGGTGTTTTTTGCGAAGTGCCTACCTGTAGATTTTGGCCTGTAGCTCAGCAGGCACCTAGGGAAACCTACCAAACCTGTGCATTTCTGAAAACTAGAGACCTAGGGGAATCCAAGGAGGGGTGACTTGCGGGGCTCGGACCAGGTTCTGTTACCCAGAATCCTTTGCAAACCTCAAAATTTGGCTAAAAAAACACATGTTCCTCACATTTCTGTGGCAGAAAGTTCTGGAATCTGAGAGGAGCTACAAATTTCCTTCCACCCAGCGTTCCCCCAAGTCTCCCGATAAAAATGATACCTCACTTGCGTGGGTAGGCCTAGCGCCGGCGACAGGAAACACCCCAAAGCGAAACGTGGACACATCCTAAATTTTGGAAAAAAACGGAGGTGTTTTTTGCGAAGTGCCTACCTGTAGATTTTGGCCTCTAGCTCAGCCGGCACCTAGGGAAACCTACCAAACCTGTGCATTTCTGAAAACTAGAGACCTAGGGGAATCCAAGGAGGGGTGACTTGCGGGGCTCAGACCAGGTTCTGTTACCCAGAATCCTTTGCAAACCTCAAAATTTGGCTAAAAAAACACATGTTCCTCACATTTCTGTGGCAGAAAGTTCTGGAATCTGAGAGGAGCTACAAATCTCCTTCCACCCAGCGTTCCCCCAAGTCTCCCGATAAAAATGATACCTCACTTGCGTGGGTAGGCCTAGCACCGGCGACAGGAAACACCCCAAAGCGCAACGTGGACACATCCTAAATTTTGGAAAAAAACGGAGGTGTTTTTTGCGAAGTGCCTACCTGTAGATTTTGGCCTGTAGCTCAGCCGGCACCTAGGGAAACCTACCAAACCTGTGCATTTCTGAAAACTAGAGACCTAGGGGAATCCAAGGAGGAGTGACTTGCGGGGCTCGGACCAGGTTCTGTTACCCAGAATCCTTTGCAAACCTCAAAATTTGGCTAAAAAAACACATGTTCCTCACATTTCTGTGGCAGAAAGTTCTGGAATCTGAGAGGAGCTACAAATTTCCTTCACCCAGCGTTCCCCCAAGTCTCCCGATCAAAATGATACCTCACTTGCGTGGGTAGGCCTAGCGCCGGCGACAGGAAACACCCCAAAGCGCAACGTGGACACATCCTAAATTTTGGAAAAAAACAGAGGTGTTTTTTGCGAAGTGCCTACCTGTAGATTTTGGCCTGTAGCTCAGCAGGCACCTAGGGAAACCTACCAAACCTGTGCATTTCTGAAAACTAGAGACCTAGGGGAATCCAAGGAGGGGTGACTTGCGGGGCTCGGACCAGGTTCTGTTACCCAGAATCCTTTGCAAACCTCAAAATTTGGCTAAAAAAACACATGTTCCTCACATTTCTGTGGCAGAAAGTTCTGGAATCTGAGAGGAGCTACAAATTTCCTTCCACCCAGCGTTCCCCCAAGTCTCCCGATAAAAATGATACCTCACTTGCGTGGGTAGGCCTAGCGCCGGCGACAGGAAACACCCCAAAGCGAAACGTGGACACATCCTAAATTTTGGAAAAAAACTGAGGTGTTTTTTGCGAAGTGCCTACCTGTAGGTTTTGGCCTCTAGCTCAGCCGGCACCTAGGGAAACCTACCAAACCTGTGCATTTCTGAAAACTAGAGACCTAGGGGAATCCAAGGAGGGGTGACTTGCGGGGCTCGGACCAGGTTCTGTTACCCAGAATCCTTTGCAAACCTCAAAATTTGGCTAAAAAAACACATGTTCCTCACATTTCTGTGGCAGAAAGTTCTGGAATCTGAGAGGAGCTAGAAATTTCCTTCCACCCAGCGTTCCCCCAAGTCTCCCGATAAAAATGATACCTCACTTGCGTGGGTAGGCCTAGCGCCGGCGACAGGAAACACCCCAAAGCGCAACGTGGACACATCCTAAATTTTGGAAAAAAACAGAGGTGTTTTTTGCGAAGTGCCTACCTGTAGATTTTGGCCTCTAGCTCAGCCGGCACCTAGGGAAACCTACCAAACCTGTGCATTTCTGAAAACTAGAGACCTAGGGGAATCCAAGGAGGGGTGACTTGCGGGGCTCGGACCAGGTTCTGTTACCCAGAATCCTTTGCAAACCTCAAAATTTGGCTAAACAAACACATGTTCCTCACATTTCTGTGGCAGAAAGTTCTGGAATCTGAGAGGAGCTACAAATTTCCTTCCACCCAGCGTTCCCCCAAGTCTCCCGATAAAAATGATACCTCACTTGCGTGGGTAGGCCTAGCGCCGGCTACAGGAAACACCCCAAAAGCGCAACGTGGACACATCCTAAATTTTGGAAAAAAACAGAGGTGTTTTTTGCGAAGTGCCTACCTGTAGATTTTGGCCTCTAGCTCAACCGGCACCTAGGGAAACCTACCAAACCTGTGCATTTCTGAAAACTAGAGACCTAGGGGAATCCAAGGAGGGGTGACTTGCGGGGCTCGGACTAGGTTCTGTTACCCAGAATCCTTTGCAAACCTCAAAATTTGGCTAAACAAACACATGTTCCCCATATTTCTCTGGCAGAAAGTTCTGGAATCTGAGAGGAGCTACAAATTTCCTTCCACCCAGCGTTCCCCCAAGTCTCCCGATAAAAATGATACCTCACTTGCGTGGGTAGGCCTAGCGCCGGCGACAGGAAACACCCCAAAGCGCAACGTGGACACATCCTAAATTTTGGAAAAAAACAGAGGTGTTTTTTGCGAAGTGCCTACCTGTAGATTTTGGCCTCTAGCTCAGCCGGCACCTAGGGAAACCTACCAAACCTGTGCATTTCTGAAAACTAGAGACCTAGGGGAATCCAAGGAGGGGTGACTTGCGGGGCTCGGACCAGGTTCTGTTACCCAGAATCCTTTGCAAACCTCATAATTTGGCTAAAAAAACACATGTTCCTCACATTTCTGTGGCAGAAAGTTCTGGAATCTGAGAGGAGCTACAAATTTCCTTCCACCCAACGTTCCCCCAAGTCTCCCGATAAAAATGATACCTCACTTGCGTGGGTAGGCCTAGCGCCGGCGACAGGAAACACCCCAAAGCGCAACGTGGACACATCCTACATTTTGGAAAAAACCAGAGGTGTTTTTTGCGAAGTGCCTACCTGTAGATTTTGGCCTCTAGCTCAGCCGGCACCTAGGGAAACCTACCAAACCTGTGCATTTCTGAAAACTAGAGACCTAGGGGAATCCAAGGAGGGGTGACTTGCGGGGCTCGGACCAGGTTCTGTTACCCAGAATCCTTTGCAAACCTCAAAATTTGGCTAAAAAAACACATGTTCCTCACATTTCTGTGGCAGAAAGTTCTGGAATCTGAGAGGAGCTACAAATTTCCTTCCACCCAACGTTCCCCCAAGTCTCCCGATAAAAATGATACCTCACTTGCGTGGGTAGGCCTAGCGCCGGCGACAGGAAACACCCCAAAGCGCAACGTGGACACATCCTACATTTTGGAAAAAACCAGAGGTGTTTTTTGCGAAGTGCCTACCTGTAGATTTTGGCCTCTAGCTCAGCCGGCACCTAGGGAAACCTACCAAACCTGTGCATTTCTGAAAACTAGAGACCTAGGGGAATCCAAGGAGGGGTGACTTGCGTGGCTCGGACCAGGTTCTGTTACCCAGAATCCTTTGCAAACCTCAAAATTTGGCTAAAAAAACACATGTTCCTCACATTTCTGTGGCAGAAAGTTCTGGAATCTGAGAGGAGCTACAAATTTCCTTCCACCCAGCGTTCCCCCAAGTCTCCCGATAAAAATGATACCTCACTTGCGTGGGTAGGCCTAGCGCCGGCGACAGGAAACACCCCAAAGCGCAACGTGGACACATCCTAAATTTTTGAAAAAAACAGAGGTGTTTTTTGCGAAGTGCCTACCTGTAGATTTTGGCCTCTAGCTCAGCCGGCACCTAGGGAAACCTACCAAACCTGTGCATTTCTGAAAACTAGAGACCTAGGGGAATCCAAGGAGGGGTGACTTGCGGGGCTCATACCAGGTTCTGTTACCCAGAATCCTTTGCAAACCTCAAAATTTGGCTAAAAAAACACATGTTCCTCACATTTCTGTGGCAGAAAGTTCTGGAATCTGAGAGGAGCTACAAATTTCCTTCCACCCAGCGTTCCCCCAAGTCTCCCGATAAAAATGATACCTCACTTGCGTGGGTAGGCCTAGCGCCGGCGACAGGAAACACCCCAAAGCGCAACGTGGACACATCCTAAATTTTGGAAAAAAACGGAGGTGTTTTTTGCGAAGTGCCTACCTGTAGATTTTGGCCTCTAGCTCAGCCGGCACCTAGGGAAACCTACCAAACCTGTGCATTTCTGAAAACTAGAGACCTAGGGGAATCCAAGGAGGGGTGACTTGCGGGGCTCGGACCAGGTTCTGTTACCCAGAATCCTTTGCAAACCTCAAAATTTGGCTAAAAAAACACATTTTCCTCACATTTCTGTGGCAGAAAGTTCTGGAATCTGAGAGGAGCTCCAAATTTCCTTCCACCCAGCGTTCCCCCAAGTCTCCCCATAAAAATGATACCTCACTTGCGTGGGTAGGCCTAGCGCCGGCGACAGGAAACACCCCAAAGCGCAACGTGGACACATCCTAAATTTTGGAAAAAAACAGAGGTGTTTTTTGCGAAGTGCCTACCTGTAGATTTTGGCCTCTAGCTCAGCCGGCACCTAGGGAAACCTACCAAACCTGTGCATTTCTGAAAACTAGAGACCTAGGGGAATCCAAGGAGGGGTGACTTGCGGGGCTCGGACCAGGTTCTGTTACCCAGAATCCTTTGCAAACCTCAAAATTTGGCTAAAAAAACACATGTTCCTCACATTTCTGTGGCAGAAAGTTCTGGAATCTGAGAGGAGCTACAAATTTCCTTCCACCCAGCGTTCCCCCAAGTCTCCCGATAAAAATGATACCTCACTTGCGTGGGTAGGCCTAGCGCCGGCGACAGGAAACACCCCAAAGCGCAACGTGGACACATCCTAAATTTTGGAAAAAAACAGAGGTGTTTTTTGCGAAGTGCCTACCTGTAGATTTTGGCCTCTAGCTCAGCCGGCACCTAGGGAAACCTACCAAACCTGTGCATTTCTGAAAACTAGAGACCTAGGGGAATCCAAGGAGGGGTGACTTGCGGGGCTCGGACCAGGTTCTGTTACCCAGAATCCTTTGCAAACCTCAAAATTTGGCTAAAAAAACACATGTTCCTCACATTTCTGTGGCAGAAAGTTCTGGAATCTGAGAGGAGCTACAAATTTCCTTCCACCCAACGTTCCCCCAAGTCTCCCGATAAAAATGATACCTCACTTGCGTGGGTAGGCCTAGCGCCGGCGACAGGAAACACCCCAAAGCGCAACGTGGACACATCCTAAATTTTGGAAAAAAACAGAGGTGTTTTTTGCGAAGTGCCTACCTGTAGATTTTGGCCTCTAGCTCAGCCGGCACCTAGGGAAACCTACCAAACCTGTGCATTTCTGAAAACTAGAGACCTAGGGGAATCCAAGGAGGGGTGACTTGCGGGGCTTGGACCAGGTTCTGTTACCCAGAATCCTTTGCAAACCTCAAAATTTGGCTAAACAAACACATGTTCCTCACATTTCTGTGGCAGAAAGTTCTGGAATCTGAGAGGAGCTACAAATTTCCTTCCACCCAGCGTTCCCCCAAGTCTCCCGATAAAAATGATACCTCACTTGCGTGGGTAGGCCTAGCGCCGGCTACAGGAAACACCCCAAAAGCGCAACGTGGACACATCCTAAATTTTGGAAAAAAACAGAGGTGTTTTTTGCGAAGTGCCTACCTGTAGATTTTGGCCTCTAGCTCAACCGGCACCTAGGGAAACCTACCAAACCTGTGCATTTCTGAAAACTAGAGACCTAGGGGAATCCAAGGAGGGGTGACTTGCGGGGCTCGGACCAGGTTCTGTTACCCAGAATCCTTTGCAAACCTCAAAATTTGGCTAAAAAAACACATTTTCCTCACATTTCTGTGGCAGAAAGTTCTGGAATCTGAGAGGAGCTCCAAATTTCCTTCCACCCAGCGTTCCCCCAAGTCTCCCCATAAAAATGATACCTCACTTGCGTGGGTAGGCCTAGCGCCGGCGACAGGAAACACCCCAAAGCGCAACGTGGACACATCCTAAATTTTTGAAAAAAACAGAGGTGTTTTTTGCGAAGTGCCTACCTGTAGATTTTGGCCTCTAGCTCAGCCGGCACCTAGGGAAACCTACCAAACCTGTGCATTTCTGAAAACTAGAGACCTAGGGGAATCCAAGGAGGGGTGACTTGCGGGGCTCGGACCAGGTTCTGTTACCCAGAATCCTTTGCAAACCTCAAAATTTGGCTAAAAAAACACATGTTCCTCACATTTCTGTGGCAGAAAGTTCTGGAATCTGAGAGGAGCTACAAATTTCCTTCCACCCAGCGTTCCCCCAAGTCTCCCGATAAAAATGATACCTCACTTGCGTGGGTAGGCCTAGCGCCGGCGACAGGAAACACCCCAAAGCGCAACGTGGACACATCCTAAATTTTGGAAAAAAACAGAGGTGTTTTTTGCGAAGTGCCTACCTGTAGATTTTGGCCTCTAGCTCAGCCGGCACCTAGGGAAACCTACCAAACCTGTGCATTTCTGAAAACTAGAGACCTAGGGGAATCCAAGGAGGGGTGACTTGCGGGGCTCGGACCAGGTTCTGTTACCCAGAATCCTTTGCAAACCTCAAAATTTGGCTAAAAAAACACATGTTCCTCACATTTCTGTGGCAGAAAGTTCTGGAATCTGAGAGGAGCTACAAATTTCCTTCCACCCAGCGTTCCCCCAAGTCTCCCGATAAAAATGATACCTCACTTGCGTGGGTAGGCCTAGCGCCGGCGACAGGAAACACCCCAAAGCGCAACGTGGACACATCCTAAATTTTGGAAAAAAACAGAGGTGTTTTTTGCGAAGTGCCTACCTGTAGATTTTGGCCTCTAGCTCAGCCGGCACCTAGGGAAACCTACCAAACCTGTGCATTTCTGACAACTAGAGACCTAGGGGAATCCAAGGAGGGGTGACTTGCGGGGCTCGGACCAAGTTCTGTTACCCAGAATCCTTTGCAAACCTCAAAATTTGGCTAAAAAAACACATGTTCCTCACATTTCTGTGGCAGAAAGTTCTGGAATCTGAGAGGAGCTACAAATTTCCTTCCACCCAACGTTCCCCCAAGTCTCCCGATAAAAATGATACCTCACTTGCGTGGGTAGGCCTAGCGCCGGCGACAGGAAACACCCCAAAGCGCAACGTGGACACATCCTAAATTTTGGAAAAAAACAGAGGTGTTTTTTGCGAAGTGCCTACCTGTAGATTTTGGCCTGTAGCTCAGCCGGCACCTAGGGAAACCTACCAAACCTGTGCATTTCTGAAAACTAGAGACCTAGGGGAATCCAAGGAGGGGTGACTTGCGGGGCTCGGACCAGGTTCTGTTACCCAGAATCCTTTGCAAACCTCAAAATTTGGCTAAAAAAACACATGTCCCTCACATTTCTGTGGCAGAAAGTTCTGGAATCTGAGAGGAGCTACAAATTTCCTTCCACCCAGCGTTCCCCCAAGTCTCCCGATAAAAATGATACCTCACTTGCGTGGGTAGGCCTAGCGCCGGCGACAGGAAACACCCCAAAGCGCAACGTGGACACATCCTAAATTTTGGAAAAAAACAGAGGTGTTTTTTGCGAAGTGCCTACTTGTAGATTTTGGCCTCTAGCTCAGCCGGCACCTAGGGAAACCTACCAAACCTGTGCATTTCTGAAAACTAGAGACCTAGGGGAATCCAAGGAGGGGTGACTTGCGGGGCTCGGACCAGGTTCTGTTACCCAGAATCCTTTGCAAACCTCAAAATTTGGCTAAAAAAACACATGTCCCTCACATTTCTGTGGCAGAAAGTTCTGGAATCTGAGAGGAGCTACAAATTTCCTTCCACCCAGCGTTCCCCCAAGTCTCCCGATAAAAATGATACCTCACTTGCGTGGGTAGGCCTAGCGCCGGGGACAGGAAACACCCCAAAGCGCAACGTGGACACATCCTAAATTTTGGAAAAAAACAGAGGTGTTTTTTGCGAAGTGCCTACCTGTAGATTTTGGCCTCTAGCTCAGCCGGCACCTAGGGAAACCTACCAAACCTGTGCATTTCTGAAAACTAGAGACCTAGGGGAATCCAAGGAGGGGTGACTTGCGGGGCTCGGACCAGGTTCTGTTACCCAGAATCCTTTGCAAACCTCAAAATTTGGCTAAAAAAACACATGTTCCTCACATTTCTGTGGCAGAAAGTTCTGGAATCTGAGAGGAGCTACAAATTTCCTTCACCCAGCGTTCCCCCAAGTCTCCCGATCAAAATGATACCTCACTTGCGTGGGTAGGCCTAGCGCCGGCGACAGGAAACACCCCAAAGCGCAACGTGGACACATCCTAAATTTTGGAAAAAAACAGAGGTGTTTTTTGCGAAGTGCCTACCTGTAGATTTTGGCCTGTAGCTCAGCAGGCACCTAGGGAAACCTACCAAACCTGTGCATTTCTGAAAACTAGAGACCTAGGGGAATCCAAGGAGGGGTGACTTGCGGGGCTCGGACCAGGTTCTGTTACCCAGAATCCTTTGCAAACCTCAAAATTTGGCTAAAAAAACACATCTTCCTCACATTTCTGTGGCAGAAAGTTCTGGAATCTGAGAGGAGCTACAAATTTCCTTCCACCCAGCGTTCCCCCAAGTCTCCCGATAAAAATGATACCTCACTTGCGTGGGTAGGCCTAGCGCCGGCGACAGGAAACACCCCAAAGCGAAACGTGGACACATCCTAAATTTTGGAAAAAAACGGAGGTGTTTTTTGCGAAGTGCCTACCTGTAGATTTTGGCCTCTAGCTCAGCCGGCACCTAGGGAAACCTACCAAACCTGTGCATTTCTGAAAACTAGAGTCCTAGGGGAATCCAAGGAGGGGTGACTTGCGGGGCTCAGACCAGGTTCTGTTACCCAGAATCCTTTGCAAACCTCAAAATTTGGCTAAAAAAACACATGTTCCTCACATTTCTGTGGCAGAAAGTTCTGGAATCTGAGAGGAGCTACAAATCTCCTTCCACCCAGCGTTCCCCCAAGTCTCCCGATAAAAATGATACCTCACTTGCGTGGGTAGGCCTAGCGCCGGCGACAGGAAACACCCCAAAGCGCAACGTGGACACATCCTAAATTTTGGAAAAAAACGGAGGTGTTTTTTGCGAAGTGCCTACCTGTAGATTTTGGCCTGTAGCTCAGCCGGCACCTAGGGAAACCTACCAAACCTGTGCATTTCTGAAAACTAGAGACCTAGGGGAATCCAAGGAGGAGTGACTTGCGGGGCTCGGACCAGGTTCTGTTACCCAGAATCCTTTGCAAACCTCAAAATTTGGCTAAAAAAACACATGTTCCTCACATTTCTGTGGCAGAAAGTTCTGGAATCTGAGAGGAGCTACAAATTTCCTTCACCCAGCGTTCCCCCAAGTCTCCCGATCAAAATGATACCTCACTTGCGTGGGTAGGCCTAGCGCCGGCAACAGGAAACACCCCAAAGCGCAACGTGGACACATCCTAAATTTTGGAAAAAAACAGAGGTGTTTTTTGCGAAGTGCCTACCTGTAGGTTTTGGCCTGTAGCTCAGCAGGCACCTAGGGAAACCTACCAAACCTGTGCATTTCTGAAAACTAGAGACCTAGGGGAATCCAAGGAGGGGTGACTTGCGGGGCTCGGACCAGGTTCTGTTACCCAGAATCCTTTGCAAACCTCAAAATTTGGCTAAAAAAACACATGTTCCTCACATTTCTGTGGCAGAAAGTTCTGGAATCTGAGAGGAGCTACAAATTTCCTTCCACCCAGCGTTCCCCCAAGTCTCCCGATAAAAATGATACCTCACTTGCGTGGGTAGGCCTAGCGCCGGCGACAGGAAACACCCCAAAGCGAAACGTGGACACATCCTAAATTTTGGGAAAAAACAGAGGTGTTTTTTGCGAAGTGCCTACCTGTAGATTTTGGCCTCTAGCTCAGCCGGCACCTAGGGAAACCTACCAAACCTGTGCATTTCTGAAAACTAGAGACCTAGGGGAATCCAAGGAGGGGTGACTTGCGGGGCTCGGACCAGGTTCTGTTACCCAGAATCCTTTGCAAACCTCAAAATTTGGCTAAAAAAACACATGTTCCTCACATTTCTGTGGCAGAAAGTTCTGGAATCTGAGAGGAGCTACAAATCTCCTTCCACCCAGCGTTCCCCCAAGTCTCCCGATAAAAATGATACCTCACTTGCGTGGGTAGGCCTAGCGCCGGCGACAGGAAACACCCCAAAGCGCAACGTGGACACATCCTAAATTTTGGAAAAAAACAGAGGTGTTTTTTGCGAAGTGCCTACCTGTAGATTTTGGCCTCTAGCTCAGCCGGCACCTAGGGAAACCTACCAAACCTGTGCATTTCTGACAACTAGAGACCTAGGGGAATCCAAGGAGGGGTGACTTGCGGGGCTCGGACCAAGTTCTGTTACCCAGAATCCTTTGCAAACCTCAAAATTTGGCTAAAAAAACACATGTTCCTCACATTTCTGTGGCAGAAAGTTCTGGAATCTGAGAGGAGCTACAAATTTCCTTCCACCCAGCGTTCCCCCAAGTCTCCCGATAAAAATGATACCTCACTTGCGTGGGTAGGCCTAGCGCCGGCGACAGGAAACACCCCAAAGCGCAACGTGGACACATCCTAAATTTTGGAAAAAAACAGAGGTGTTTTTTGCGAAGTGCCTACCTGTAGATTTTGGCCTCTAGCTCAGCCGGCACCTAGGGAAACCTACCAAACCTGTGCATTCCTGAAAACTAGAGACCTAGCGGAATCCAAGGAGGGGTGACTTGCGGGGCTCGGACCAGGTTCTGTTACCCAGAATCCTTTGCAAACCTCAAAATTTGGCTAAAAAAACACATGTTCCTCACATTTCTGTGGCAGAAAGTTCTGGAATCTGAGAGGAGCTACAAATTTCCTTCCACCCAGCGTTCCCCCAAGTCTCCCGATAAAAATGATACCTCACTTGCGTGGGTAGGCCTAGCACCGGCGACAGGAAACACCCCAAAGCGCAACGTGGACACATCCTAAATTTTGGAAAAAAACAGAGGTGTTTTTTGCGAAGTGCCTACCTGTAGATTTTGGCCTCTAGCTCAGCCGGCACCTAGGGAAACCTACCAAACCTGTGCATTTCTGACAACTAGAGACCTAGGGGAATCCAAGGAGGGGTGACTTGCGGGGCTCGGACCAAGTTCTGTTACCCAGAATCCTTTGCAAACCTCAAAATTTGGCTAAAAAAACACATGTTCCTCACATTTCTGTGGCAGAAAGTTCTGGAATCTGAGAGGAGCTACAAATTTCCTTCCACCCAACGTTCCCCCAAGTCTCCCGATAAAAATGATACCTCACTTGCGTGGGTAGGCCTAGCGCCGGCGACAGGAAACACCCCAAAGCGCAACGTGGACACATCCTACATTTTGGAAAAAACCAGAGGTGTTTTTTGCGAAGTGCCTACCTGTAGATTTTGGCCTCTAGCTCAGCCGGCACCTAGGGAAACCTACCAAACCTGTGCATTTCTGAAAACTAGAGACCTAGGGGAATCCAAGGAGGGGTGACTTGCGGGGCTCGGACCAGGTTCTGTTACCCAGAATCCTTTGCAAACCTCAAAATTTGGCTAAAAAAACACATGTTCCTCACATTTCTGTGGCAGAAAGTTCTGGAATCTGAGAGGAGCTACAAATTTCCTTCCACCCAGCGTTCCCCCAAGTCTCCCGATAAAAATGATACCTCACTTGCGTGGGTAGGCCTAGCGCCGGCGACAGGAAACACCCCAAAGCGCAACGTGGACACATCCTAAATTTTTGAAAAAAACAGAGGTGTTTTTTGCGAAGTGCCTACCTGTAGATTTTGGCCTCTAGCTCAGCCGGCACCTAGGGAAACCTACCAAACCTGTGCATTTCTGAAAACTAGAGACCTAGGGGAATCCAAGGAGGGGTGACTTGCGGGGCTCATACCAGGTTCTGTTACCCAGAATCCTTTGCAAACCTCAAAATTTGGCTAAAAAAACACATGTTCCTCACATTTCTGTGGCAGAAAGTTCTGGAATCTGAGAGGAGCTACAAATTTCCTTCCACCCAGCGTTCCCCCAAGTCTCCCGATAAAAATGATACCTCACTTGCGTGGGTAGGCCTAGCGCCGGCGACAGGAAACACCCCAAAGCGCAACGTGGACACATCCTAAATTTTGGAAAAAAACGGAGGTGTTTTTTGCGAAGTGCCTACCTGTAGATTTTGGCCTCTAGCTCAGCCGGCACCTAGGGAAACCTACCAAACCTGTGCATTTCTGAAAACTAGAGACCTAGGGGAATCCAAGGAGGGGTGACTTGCGGGGCTCGGACCAGGTTCTGTTACCCAGAATCCTTTGCAAACCTCAAAATTTGGCTAAAAAAACACATTTTCCTCACATTTCTGTGGCAGAAAGTTCTGGAATCTGAGAGGAGCTCCAAATTTCCTTCCACCCAGCGTTCCCCCAAGTCTCCCCATAAAAATGATACCTCACTTGCGTGGGTAGGCCTAGCGCCGGCGACAGGAAACACCCCAAAGCGCAACGTGGACACATCCTAAATTTTGGAAAAAAACAGAGGTGTTTTTTGCGAAGTGCCTACCTGTAGATTTTGGCCTCTAGCTCAGCCGGCACCTAGGGAAACCTACCAAACCTGTGCATTTCTGAAAACTAGAGACCTAGGGGAATCCAAGGAGGGGTGACTTGCGGGGCTCGGACCAGGTTCTGTTACCCAGAATCCTTTGCAAACCTCAAAATTTGGCTAAAAAAACACATGTTCCTCACATTTCTGTGGCAGAAAGTTCTGGAATCTGAGAGGAGCTACAAATTTCCTTCCACCCAGCGTTCCCCCAAGTCTCCCGATAAAAATGATACCTCACTTGCGTGGGTAGGCCTAGCGCCGGCGACAGGAAACACCCCAAAGCGCAACGTGGACACATCCTAAATTTTGGAAAAAAACAGAGGTGTTTTTTGCGAAGTGCCTACCTGTAGATTTTGGCCTCTAGCTCAGCCGGCACCTAGGGAAACCTACCAAACCTGTGCATTTCTGAAAACTAGAGACCTAGGGGAATCCAAGGAGGGGTGACTTGCGGGGCTCGGACCAGGTTCTGTTACCCAGAATCCTTTGCAAACCTCAAAATTTGGCTAAAAAAACACATGTTCCTCACATTTCTGTGGCAGAAAGTTCTGGAATCTGAGAGGAGCTACAAATTTCCTTCCACCCAACGTTCCCCCAAGTCTCCCGATAAAAATGATACCTCACTTGCGTGGGTAGGCCTAGCGCCGGCGACAGGAAACACCCCAAAGCGCAACGTGGACACATCCTAAATTTTGGAAAAAAACAGAGGTGTTTTTTGCGAAGTGCCTACCTGTAGATTTTGGCCTCTAGCTCAGCCGGCACCTAGGGAAACCTACCAAACCTGTGCATTTCTGAAAACTAGAGACCTAGGGGAATCCAAGGAGGGGTGACTTGCGGGGCTCGGACCAGGTTCTGTTACCCAGAATCCTTTGCAAACCTCAAAATTTGGCTAAACAAACACATGTTCCTCATATTTCTGTGGCAGAAAGTTCTGGAATCTGAGAGGAGCTACAAATTTCCTTCCACCCAGCGTTCCCCCAAGTCTCCCGATAAAAATGATACCTCACTTGCGTGGGTAGGCCTAGCGCCGGCGACAGGAAACACCCCAAAGCGAAACGTGGACACATCCTAAATTTTGGAAAAAAACGGAGGTGTTTTTTGCGAAGTGCCTACCTGTAGATTTTGGCCTCTAGCTCAGCCGGCACCTAGGGAAACCTACCAAACCTGTGCATTTCTGAAAACTAGAGACCTAGGGGAATCCAAGGAGGGGTGACTTGCGGGGCTCAGACCAGGTTCTGTTACCCAGAATCCTTTGCAAACCTCAAAATTTGGCTAAAAAAACACATGTTCCTCACATTTCTGTGGCAGAAAGTTCTGGAATCTGAGAGGAGCTACAAATCTCCTTCCACCCAGCGTTCCCCCAAGTCTCCCGATAAAAATGATACCTCACTTGCGTGGGTAGGCCTAGCACCGGCGACAGGAAACACCCCAAAGCGCAACGTGGACACATCCTAAATTTTGGAAAAAAACGGAGGTGTTTTTTGCGAAGTGCCTACCTGTAGATTTTGGCCTGTAGCTCAGCCGGCACCTAGGGAAACCTACCAAACCTGTGCATTTCTGAAAACTAGAGACCTAGGGGAATCCAAGGAGGAGTGACTTGCGGGGCTCGGACCAGGTTCTGTTACCCAGAATCCTTTGCAAACCTCAAAATTTGGCTAAAAAAACACATGTTCCTCACATTTCTGTGGCAGAAAGTTCTGGAATCTGAGAGGACCTACAAATTTCCTTCACCCAGCGTTCCCCCAAGTCTCCCGATCAAAATGATACCTCACTTGCGTGGGTAGGCCTAGCGCCGGCGACAGGAAACACCCCAAAGCGCAACGTGGACACATCCTAAATTTTGGAAAAAAACAGAGGTGTTTTTTGCGAAGTGCCTACCTGTAGATTTTGGCCTGTAGCTCAGCAGGCACCTAGGGAAACCTACCAAACCTGTGCATTTCTGAAAACTAGAGACCTAGGGGAATCCAAGGAGGGGTGACTTGCGGGGCTCGGACCAGGTTCTGTTACCCAGAATCCTTTGCAAACCTCAAAATTTGGCTAAAAAAACACATGTTCCTCACATTTCTGTGGCAGAAAGTTCTGGAATCTGAGAGGAGCTACAAATTTCCTTCCACCCAGCGTTCCCCCAAGTCTCCCGATAAAAATGATACCTCACTTGCGTGGGTAGGCCTAGCGCCGGCGACAGGAAACACCCCAAAGCGAAACGTGGACACATCCTAAATTTTGGAAAAAAACTGAGGTGTTTTTTGCGAAGTGCCTACCTGTAGGTTTTGGCCTCTAGCTCAGCCGGCACCTAGGGAAACCTACCAAACCTGTGCATTTCTGAAAACTAGAGACCTAGGGGAATCCAAGGAGGGGT
This sequence comes from Pleurodeles waltl, assembly GCF_031143425.1. NCBI lineage: Eukaryota > Metazoa > Chordata > Amphibia > Caudata > Salamandridae > Pleurodeles > Pleurodeles waltl. Next base: position 268,367 of record NW_027149924.1, read on the forward strand.
GACTTGCGGGGCTCGGACCAGGTTCTGTTACCCAGAATCCTTTGCAAACCTCAAAATTTGGCTAAAAAAACACATGTTCCTCACATTTCTGTGGCAGAAAGTTCTGGAATCTGAGAGGAGCTAGAAATTTCCTTCCACCCAGCGTTCCCCCAAGTCTCCCGATAAAAATGATACCTCACTTGCGTGGGTAGGCCTAGCGCCGGCGACAGGAAACACCCCAAAGCGCAACGTGGACACATCCTAAATTTTGGAAAAAAACAGAGGTGTTTTTTGCGAAGTGCCTACCTGTAGATTTTGGCCTCTAGCTCAGCCGGCACCTAGGGAAACCTACCAAACCTGTGCATTTCTGAAAACTAGAGACCTAGGGGAATCCAAGGAGGGGTGACTTGCGGGGCTCGGACCAGGTTCTGTTACTCAGAATCCTTTGCAAACCTCAAAATTTGGCTAAACAAACACATGTTCCTCACATTTCTGTGGCAGAAAGTTCTGGAATCTGAGAGGAGCTACAAATTTCCTTCCACCCAGCGTTCCCCCAAGTCTCCCGATAAAAATGATACCTCACTTGCGTGGGTAGGCCTAGCGCCGGCTACAGGAAACACCCCAAAAGCGCAACGTGGACACATCCTAAATTTTGGAAAAAAACAGAGGTGTTTTTTGCGAAGTGCCTACCTGTAGATTTTGGCCTCTAGCTCAACCGGCACCTAGGGAAACCTACCAAACCTGTGCATTTCTGAAAACTAGAGACCTAGGGGAATCCAAGGAGGGGTGACTTGCGGGGCTCGGACCAGGTTCTGTTACCCAGAATCCTTTGCAAACCTCAAAATTTGGCTAAACAAACACATGTTCCCCATATTTCTCTGGCAGAAAGTTCTGGAATCTGAGAGGAGCTACAAATTTCCTTCCACCCAGCGTTCCCCCAAGTCTCCCGATAAAAATGATACCTCACTTGCGTGGGTAGGCCTAGCGCCGGCGACAGGAAACACCCCAAAGCGCAACGTGGACACATCCTAAATTTTGGAAAAAAACAGAGGTGTTTTTTGCGAAGTGCCTACCTGTAGATTTTGGCCTCTAGCTCAGCCGGCACCTAGGGAAACCTACCAAACCTGTGCATTTCTGAAAACTAGAGACCTAGGGGAATCCAAGGAGGGGTGACTTGCGGGGCTCGGACCAGGTTCTGTTACCCAGAATCCTTTGCAAACCTCATAATTTGGCTAAAAAAACACATGTTCCTCACATTTCTGTGGCAGAAAGTTCTGGAATCTGAGAGGAGCTACAAATTTCCTTCCACCCAACGTTCCCCCAAGTCTCCCGATAAAAATGATACCTCACTTGCGTGGGTAGGCCTAGCGCCGGCGACAGGAAACACCCCAAAGCGCAACGTGGACACATCCTAAATTTTGGAAAAAAACAGAGGTGTTTTTTGCGAAGTGCCTACCTGTAGATTTTGGCCTCTAGCTCAGCCGGCACCTAGGGAAACCTACCAAACCTGTGCATTTCTGAAAACTAGAGACCTAGGGGAATCCAAGGAGGGGTGACTTGCGGGGCTCGGACCAGGTTCTGTTACCCAGAATCCTTTGCAAACCTCAAAATTTGGCTAAACAAACACATGTTCCTCATATTTCTGTGGCAGAAAAATCTGGAATCTGAGAGGAGCTACAAATTTCCTTCCACCCAGCGTTCCCCCAAGTCTCCCGATAAAAATGATACCTCACTTGCGTGGGTAGGCCTAGCGCCGGCGACAGGAAACACCCCAAAGCGAAACGTGGACACATCCTAAATTTTGGAAAAAAACGGAGGTGTTTTTTGCGAAGTGCCTACCTGTAGATTTTGGCCTCTAGCTCAGCCGGCACCTAGGGAAACCTACCAAACCTGTGCATTTCTGAAAACTAGAGACCTAGGGGAATCCAAGGAGGGGTGACTTGCGGGGCTCAGACCAGGTTCTGTTACCCAGAATCCTTTGCAAACCTCAAAATTTGGCTAAAAAAACACATGTTCCTCACATTTCTGTGGCAGAAAGTTCTGGAATCTGAGAGGAGCTACAAATCTCCTTCCACCCAGCGTTCCCCCAAGTCTCCCGATAAAAATGATACCTCACTTGCGTGGGTAGGCCTAGCACCGGCGACAGGAAACACCCCAAAGCGCAACGTGGACACATCCTAAATTTTGGAAAAAAACGGAGGTGTTTTTTGCGAAGTGCCTACCTGTAGATTTTGGCCTGTAGCTCAGCCGGCACCTAGGGAAACCTACCAAACCTGTGCATTTCTGAAAACTAGAGACCTAGGGGAATCCAAGGAGGAGTGACTTGCGGGGCTCGGACCAGGTTCTGTTACCCAGAATCCTTTGCAAACCTCAAAATTTGGCTAAAAAAACACATGTTCCTCACATTTCTGTGGCAGAAAGTTCTGGAATCTGAGAGGACCTACAAATTTCCTTCACCCAGCGTTCCCCCAAGTCTCCCGATCAAAATGATACCTCACTTGCGTGGGTAGGCCTAGCGCCGGCGACAGGAAACACCCCAAAGCGCAACGTGGACACATCCTAAATTTTGGAAAAAAACAGAGGTGTTTTTTGCGAAGTGCCTACCTGTAGATTTTGGCCTGTAGCTCAGCAGGCACCTAGGGAAACCTACCAAACCTGTGCATTTCTGAAAACTAGAGACCTAGGGGAATCCAAGGAGGGGTGACTTGCGGGGCTCGGACCAGGTTCTGTTACCCAGAATCCTTTGCAAACCTCAAAATTTGGCTAAAAAAACACATGTTCCTCACATTTCTGTGGCAGAAAGTTCTGGAATCTGAGAGGAGCTACAAATTTCCTTCCACCCAGCGTTCCCCCAAGTCTCCCGATAAAAATGATACCTCACTTGCGTGGGTAGGCCTAGCGCCGGCGACAGGAAACACCCCAAAGCGAAACGTGGACACATCCTAAATTTTGGAAAAAAACTGAGGTGTTTTTTGCGAAGTGCCTACCTGTAGGTTTTGGCCTCTAGCTCAGCCGGCACCTAGGGAAACCTACCAAACCTGTGCATTTCTGAAAACTAGAGACCTAGGGGAATCCAAGGAGGGGTGACTTGCGGGGCTCGGACCAGGTTCTGTTACCCAGAATCCTTTGCAAACCTCAAAATTTGGCTAAAAAAACACATGTTCCTCACATTTCTGTGGCAGAAAGTTCTGGAATCTGAGAGGAGCTAGAAATTTCCTTCCACCCAGCGTTCCCCCAAGTCTCCCGATAAAAATGATACCTCACTTGCGTGGGTAGGCCTAGCGCCGGCGACAGGAAACACCCCAAAGCGCAACGTGGACACATCCTAAATTTTGGAAAAAAACAGAGGTGTTTTTTGCGAAGTGCCTACCTGTAGATTTTGGCCTCTAGCTCAGCCGGCACCTAGGGAAACCTACCAAACCTGTGCATTTCTGAAAACTAGAGACCTAGGGGAATCCAAGGAGGGGTGACTTGCGGGGCTCGGACCAGGTTCTGTTACTCAGAATCCTTTGCAAACCTCAAAATTTGGCTAAACAAACACATGTTCCTCACATTTCTGTGGCAGAAAGTTCTGGAATCTGAGAGGAGCTACAAATTTCCTTCCACCCAGCGTTCCCCCAAGTCTCCCGATAAAAATGATACCTCACTTGCGTGGGTAGGCCTAGCGCCGGCTACAGGAAACACCCCAAAAGCGCAACGTGGACACATCCTAAATTTTGGAAAAAAACAGAGGTGTTTTTTGCGAAGTGCCTACCTGTAGATTTTGGCCTCTAGCTCAACCGGCACCTAGGGAAACCTACCAAACCTGTGCATTTCTGAAAACTAGAGACCTAGGGGAATCCAAGGAGGGGTGACTTGCGGGGCTCGGACCAGGTTCTGTTACCCAGAATCCTTTGCAAACCTCAAAATTTGGCTAAACAAACACATGTTCCCCATATTTCTCTGGCAGAAAGTTCTGGAATCTGAGAGGAGCTACAAATTTCCTTCCACCCAGCGTTCCCCCAAGTCTCCCGATAAAAATGATACCTCACTTGCGTGGGTAGGCCTAGCGCCGGCGACAGGAAACACCCCAAAGCGCAACGTGGACACATCCTAAATTTTGGAAAAAAACAGAGGTGTTTTTTGCGAAGTGCCTACCTGTAGATTTTGGCCTCTAGCTCAGCCGGCACCTAGGGAAACCTACCAAACCTGTGCATTTCTGAAAACTAGAGACCTAGGGGAATCCAAGGAGGGGTGACTTGCGGGGCTCGGACCAGGTTCTGTTACCCAGAATCCTTTGCAAACCTCATAATTTGGCTAAAAAAACACATGTTCCTCACATTTCTGTGGCAGAAAGTTCTGGAATCTGAGAGGAGCTACAAATTTCCTTCCACCCAGCGTTCCCCCAAGTCTCCCGATAAAAATGATACCTCACTTGCGTGGGTAGGCCTAGCGCCGGCGACAGGAAACACCCCAAAGCGCAACGTGGACACATCCTAAATTTTGGAAAAAAACAGAGGTGTTTTTTGCGAAGTGCCTACCTGTAGATTTTGGCCTCTAGCTCAGCCGGCACCTAGGGAAACCTACCAAACCTGTGCATTTCTGACAACTAGAGACCTAGGGGAATCCAAGGAGGGGTGACTTGCGGGGCTCGGACCAAGTTCTGTTACCCAGAATCCTTTGCAAACCTCAAAATTTGGCTAAAAAAACACATGTTCCTCACATTTCTGTGGCAGAAAGTTCTGGAATCTGAGAGGAGCTACAAATTTCCTTCCACCCAACGTTCCCCCAAGTCTCCCGATAAAAATGATACCTCACTTGCGTGGGTAGGCCTAGCGCCGGCGACAGGAAACACCCCAAAGCGCAACGTGGACACATCCTACATTTTGGAAAAAACCAGAGGTGTTTTTTGCGAAGTGCCTACCTGTAGATTTTGGCCTCTAGCTCAGCCGGCACCTAGGGAAACCTACCAAACCTGTGCATTTCTGAAAACTAGAGACCTAGGGGAATCCAAGGAGGGGTGACTTGCGGGGCTCGGACCAGGTTCTGTTACCCAGAATCCTTTGCAAACCTCAAAATTTGGCTAAAAAAACACATGTTCCTCACATTTCTGTGGCAGAAAGTTCTGGAATCTGAGAGGAGCTACAAATTTCCTTCCACCCAGCGTTCCCCCAAGTCTCCCGATAAAAATGATACCTCACTTGCGTGGGTAGGCCTAGCGCCGGCGACAGGAAACACCCCAAAGCGCAACGTGGACACATCCTAAATTTTTGAAAAAAACAGAGGTGTTTTTTGCGAAGTGCCTACCTGTAGATTTTGGCCTCTAGCTCAGCCGGCACCTAGGGAAACCTACCAAACCTGTGCATTTCTGAAAACTAGAGACCTAGGGGAATCCAAGGAGGGGTGACTTGCGGGGCTCATACCAGGTTCTGTTACCCAGAATCCTTTGCAAACCTCAAAATTTGGCTAAAAAATCACATGTTCCTCACATTTCTGTGGCAGAAAGTTCTGGAATCTGAGAGGAGCTACAAATTTCCTTCCACCCAGCGTTCCCCCAAGTCTCCCGATAAAAATGATACCTCACTTGCGTGGGTAGGCCTAGCGCCGGCGACAGGAAACACCCCAAAGCGCAACGTGGACACATCCTAAATTTTGGAAAAAAACGGAGGTGTTTTTTGCGAAGTGCCTACCTGTAGATTTTGGCCTCTAGCTCAGCCGGCACCTAGGGAAACCTACCAAACCTGTGCATTTCTGAAAACTAGAGACCTAGGGGAATCCAAGGAGGGGTGACTTGCGGGGCTCGGACCAGGTTCTGTTACCCAGAATCCTTTGCAAACCTCAAAATTTGGCTAAAAAAACACATTTTCCTCACATTTCTGTGGCAGAAAGTTCTGGAATCTGAGAGGAGCTCCAAATTTCCTTCCACCCAGCGTTCCCCCAAGTCTCCCCATAAAAATGATACCTCACTTGCGTGGGTAGGCCTAGCGCCGGCGACAGGAAACACCCCAAAGCGCAACGTGGACACATCCTAAATTTTGGAAAAAAACAGAGGTGTTTTTTGCGAAGTGCCTACCTGTAGATTTTGGCCTCTAGCTCAGCCGGCACCTAGGGAAACCTACCAAACCTGTGCATTTCTGAAAACTAGAGACCTAGGGGAATCCAAGGAGGGGTGACTTGCGGGGCTCGGACCAGGTTCTGTTACCCAGAATCCTTTGCAAACCTCAAAATTTGGCTAAAAAAACACATGTTCCTCACATTTCTGTGGCAGAAAGTTCTGGAATCTGAGAGGAGCTACAAATTTCCTTCCACCCAGCGTTCCCCCAAGTCTCCCGATAAAAATGATACCTCACTTGCGTGGGTAGGCCTAGCGCCGGCGACAGGAAACACCCCAAAGCGCAACGTGGACACATCCTAAATTTTGGAAAAAAACAGAGGTGTTTTTTGCGAAGTGCCTACCTGTAGATTTTGGCCTCTAGCTCAGCCGGCACCTAGGGAAACCTACCAAACCTGTGCATTTCTGAAAACTAGAGACCTAGGGGAATCCAAGGAGGGGTGACTTGCGGGGCTCGGACCAGGTTCTGTTACCCAGAATCCTTTGCAAACCTCAAAATTTGGCTAAAAAAACACATGTTCCTCACATTTCTGTGGCAGAAAGTTCTGGAATCTGAGAGGAGCTACAAATTTCCTTCCACCCAACGTTCCCCCAAGTCTCCCGATAAAAATGATACCTCACTTGCGTGGGTAGGCCTAGCGCCGGCGACAGGAAACACCCCAAAGCGCAACGTGGACACATCCTAAATTTTGGAAAAAAACAGAGGTGTTTTTTGCGAAGTGCCTACCTGTAGATTTTGGCCTCTAGCTCAGCCGGCACCTAGGGAAACCTACCAAACCTGTGCATTTCTGAAAACTAGAGACCTAGGGGAATCCAAGGAGGGGTGACTTGCGGGGCTCGGACCAGGTTCTGTTACCCAGAATCCTTTGCAAACCTCAAAATTTGGCTAAACAAACACATGTTCCTCACATTTCTGTGGCAGAAAGTTCTGGAATCTGAGAGGAGCTACAAATTTCCTTCCACCCAGCGTTCCCCCAAGTCTCCCGATAAAAATGATACCTCACTTGCGTGGGTAGGCCTAGCGCCGGCGACAGGAAACACCCCAAAGCGAAACGTGGACACATCCTAAATTTTGGAAAAAAACGGAGGTGTTTTTTGCGAAGTGCCTACCTGTAGATTTTGGCCTCTAGCTCAGCCGGCACCTAGGGAAACCTACCAAACCTGTGCATTTCTGAAAACTAGAGACCTAGGGGAATCCAAAGAGGGGTGACTTGCGGGGCTCAGACCAGGTTCTGTTACCCAGAATCCTTTGCAAACCTCAAAATTTGGCTAAAAAAACACATGTTCCTCACATTTCTGTGGCAGAAAGTTCTGGAATCTGAGAGGAGCTACAAATCTCCTTCCACCCAGCGTTCCCCCAAGTCTCCCGATAAAAATGATACCTCACTTGCGTGGGTAGGCCTAGCACCGGCGACAGGAAACACCCCAAAGCGCAACGTGGACACATCCTAAATTTTGGAAAAAAACGGAGGTGTTTTTTGCGAAGTGCCTACCTGTAGATTTTGGCCTGTAGCTCAGCCGGCACCTAGGGAAACCTACCAAACCTGTGCATTTCTGAAAACTAGAGACCTAGGGGAATCCAAGGAGGAGTGACTTGCGGGGCTCGGACCAGGTTCTGTTACCCAGAATCCTTTGCAAACCTCAAAATTTGGCTAAAAAAACACATGTTCCTCACATTTCTGTGGCAGAAAGTTCTGGAATCTGAGAGGAGCTACAAATTTCCTTCACCCAGCGTTCCCCCAAGTCTCCCGATCAAAATGATACCTCACTTGCGTGGGTAGGCCTAGCGCCGGCGACAGGAAACACCCCAAAGCGCAACGTGGACACATCCTAAATTTTGGAAAAAAACAGAGGTGTTTTTTGCGAAGTGCCTACCTGTAGATTTTGGCCTCTAGCTCAGCCGGCACCTAGGGAAACCTACCAAACCTGTGCATTTCTGAAAACTAGAGACCTAGGGGAATCCAAGGAGGGGTGACTTGCGGGGCTCGGACCAGGTTCTGTTACCCAGAATCCTTTGCAAACCTCAAAATTTGGCTAAAAAAACACATGTTCCTCACATTTCTGTGGCAGAAAGTTCTGGAATCTGAGAGGAGCTACAAATTTCCTTCCACCCAACGTTCCCCCAAGTCTCCCGATAAAAATGATACCTCACTTGCGTGGGTAGGCCTAGCGCCGGCGACAGGAAACACCCCAAAGCGCAACGTGGACACATCCTAAATTTTGGAAAAAAACAGAGGTGTTTTTTGCGAAGTGCCTACCTGTAGATTTTGGCCTCTAGCTCAGCCGGCACCTAGGGAAACCTACCAAACCTGTGCATTTCTGAAAACTAGAGACCTAGGGGAATCCAAGGAGGGGTGACTTGCGGGGCTCGGACCAGGTTCTGTTACCCAGAATCCTTTGCAAACCTCAAAATTTGGCTAAACAAACACATGTTCCTCACATTTCTGTGGCAGAAAGTTCTGGAATCTGAGAGGAGCTACAAATTTCCTTCCACCCAGCGTTCCCCCAAGTCTCCCGATAAAAATGATACCTCACTTGCGTGGGTAGGCCTAGCGCCGGCGACAGGAAACACCCCAAAGCGAAACGTGGACACATCCTAAATTTTGGAAAAAAACGGAGGTGTTTTTTGCGAAGTGCCTACCTGTAGATTTTGGCCTCTAGCTCAGCCGGCACCTAGGGAAACCTACCAAACCTGTGCATTTCTGAAAACTAGAGACCTAGGGGAATCCAAGGAGGGGTGACTTGCGGGGCTCAGACCAGGTTCTGTTACCCAGAATCCTTTGCAAACCTCAAAATTTGGCTAAAAAAACACATGTTCCTCACATTTCTGTGGCAGAAAGTTCTGGAATCTGAGAGGAGCTACAAATCTCCTTCCACCCAGCGTTCCCCCAAGTCTCCCGATAAAAATGATACCTCACTTGCGTGGGTAGGCCTAGCACCGGCGACAGGAAACACCCCAAAGCGCAACGTGGACACATCCAAAATTTTGGAAAAAAACGGAGGTGTTTTTTGCGAAGTGCCTACCTGTAGATTTTGGCCTGTAGCTCAGCCGGCACCTAGGGAAACCTACCAAACCTGTGCATTTCTGAAAACTAGAGACCTAGGGGAATCCAAGGAGGAGTGACTTGCGGGGCTCGGACCAGGTTCTGTTACCCAGAATCCTTTGCAAACCTCAAAATTTGGCTAAAAAAACACATGTTCCTCACATTTCTGTGGCAGAAAGTTCTGGAATCTGAGAGGAGCTACAAATTTCCTTCACCCAGCGTTCCCCCAAGTCTCCCGATCAAAATGATACCTCACTTGCGTGGGTAGGCCTAGCGCCGGCGACAGGAAACACCCCAAAGCGCAACGTGGACACATCCTAAATTTTGGAAAAAAACAGAGGTGTTTTTTGCGAAGTGCCTACCTGTAGATTTTGGCCTGTAGCTCAGCAGGCACCTAGGGAAACCTACCAAACCTGTGCATTTCTGAAAACTAGAGACCTAGGGGAATCCAAGGAGGGGTGACTTGCGGGGCTCGGACCAGGTTCTGTTACCCAGAATCCTTTGCAAACCTCAAAATTTGGCTAAAAAAACACATGTTCCTCACATTTCTGTGGCAGAAAGTTCTGGAATCTGAGAGGAGCTACAAATTTCCTTCCACCCAGCGTTCCCCCAAGTCTCCCGATAAAAATGATACCTCACTTGCGTGGGTAGGCCTAGCGCCGGCGACAGGAAACACCCCAAAGCGAAACGTGGACACATCCTAAATTTTGGAAAAAAACTGAGGTGTTTTTTGCGAAGTGCCTACCTGTAGGTTTTGGCCTCTAGCTCAGCCGGCACCTAGGGAAACCTACCAAACCTGTGCATTTCTGAAAACTAGAGACCTAGGGGAATCCAAGGAGGGGTGACTTGCGGGGCTCGGACCAGGTTCTGTTACCCAGAATCCTTTGCAAACCTCAAAATTTGGCTAAAAAAACACATGTTCCTCACATTTCTGTGGCAGAAAGTTCTGGAATCTGAGAGGAGCTAGAAATTTCCTTCCACCCAGCGTTCCCCCAAGTCTCCCGATAAAAATGATACCTCACTTGCGTGGGTAGGCCTAGCGCCGGCGACAGGAAACACCCCAAAGCGCAACGTGGACACATCCTAAATTTTGGAAAAAAACAGAGGTGTTTTTTGCGAAGTGCCTACCTGTAGATTTTGGCCTCTAGCTCAGCCGGCACCTAGGGAAACCTACCAAACCTGTGCATTTCTGAAAACTAGAGACCTAGGGGAATCCAAGGAGGGGTGACTTGCGGGGCTCGGACCAGGTTCTGTTACCCAGAATCCTTTGCAAACCTCAAAATTTGGCTAAACAAACACATGTTCCTCACATTTCTGTGGCAGAAAGTTCTGGAATCTGAGAGGAGCTACAAATTTCCTTCCACCCAGCGTTCCCCCAAGTCTCCCGATAAAAATGATACCTCACTTGCGTGGGTAGGCCTAGCGCCGGCTACAGGAAACACCCCAAAAGCGCAACGTGGACACATCCTAAATTTTGGAAAAAAACAGAGGTGTTTTTTGCGAAGTGCCTACCTGTAGATTTTGGCCTCTAGCTCAACCGGCACCTAGGGAAACCTACCAAACCTGTGCATTTCTGAAAACTAGAGACCTAGGGGAATCCAAGGAGGGGTGACTTGCGGGGCTCGGACCAGGTTCTGTTACCCAGAATCCTTTGCAAACCTCAAAATTTGGCTAAACAAACACATGTTCCCCATATTTCTCTGGCAGAAAGTTCTGGAATCTGAGAGGAGCTACAAATTTCCTTCCACCCAGCGTTCCCCCAAGTCTCCCGATAAAAATGATACCTCACTTGCGTGGGTAGGCCTAGCGCCGGCGACAGGAAACACCCCAAAGCGCAACGTGGACACATCCTAAATTTTGGAAAAAAACAGAGGTGTTTTTTGCGAAGTGCCTACCTGTAGATTTTGGCCTCTAGCTCAGCCGGCACCTAGGGAAACCTACCAAACCTGTGCATTTCTGAAAACTAGAGACCTAGGGGAATCCAAGGAGGGGTGACTTGCGGGGCTCGGACCAGGTTCTGTTACCCAGAATCCTTTGCAAACCTCATAATTTGGCTAAAAAAACACATGTTCCTCACATTTCTGTGGCAGAAAGTTCTGGAATCTGAGAGGAGCTACAAATTTCCTTCCACCCAACGTTCCCCCAAGTCTCCCGATAAAAATGATACCTCACTTGCGTGGGTAGGCCTAGCGCCGGCGACAGGAAACACCCCAAAGCGCAACGTGGACACATCCTACATTTTGGAAAAAACCAGAGGTGTTTTTTGCGAAGTGCCTACCTGTAGATTTTGGCCTCTAGCTCAGCCGGCACCTAGGGAAACCTACCAAACCTGTGCATTTCTGAAAACTAGAGACCTAGGGGAATCCAAGGAGGGGTGACTTGCGGGGCTCGGACCAGGTTCTGTTACCCAGAATCCTTTGCAAACCTCAAAATTTGGCTAAAAAAACACATGTTCCTCACATTTCTGTGGCAGAAAGTTCTGGAATCTGAGAGGAGCTACAAATTTCCTTCCACCCAGCGTTCCCCCAAGTCTCCCGATAAAAATGATACCTCACTTGCGTGGGTAGGCCTAGCGCCGGCGACAGGAAACACCCCAAAGCGCAACGTGGACACATCCTAAATTTTTGAAAAAAACAGAGGTGTTTTTTGCGAAGTGCCTACCTGTAGATTTTGGCCTCTAGCTCAGCCGGCACCTAGGGAAACCTACCAAACCTGTGCATTTCTGAAAACTAGAGACCTAGGGGAATCCAAGGAGGGGTGACTTGCGGGGCTCATACCAGGTTCTGTTACCCAGAATCCTTTGCAAACCTCAAAATTTGGCTAAAAAAACACATGTTCCTCACATTTCTGTGGCAGAAAGTTCTGGAATCTGAGAGGAGCTACAAATTTCCTTCCACCCAGCGTTCCCCCAAGTCTCCCGATAAAAATGATACCTCACTTGCGTGGGTAGGCCTAGCGCCGGCGACAGGAAACACCCCAAAGCGCAACGTGGACACATCCTAAATTTTGGAAAAAAACGGAGGTGTTTTTTGCGAAGTGCCTACCTGTAGATTTTGGCCTCTAGCTCAGCCGGCACCTAGGGAAACCTACCAAACCTGTGCATTTCTGAAAACTAGAGACCTAGGGGAATCCAAGGAGGGGTGACTTGCGGGGCTCGGACCAGGTTCTGTTACCCAGAATCCTTTGCAAACCTCAAAATTTGGCTAAAAAAACACATTTTCCTCACATTTCTGTGGCAGAAAGTTCTGGAATCTGAGAGGAGCTCCAAATTTCCTTCCACCCAGCGTTCCCCCAAGTCTCCCCATAAAAATGATACCTCACTTGCGTGGGTAGGCCTAGCGCCGGCGACAGGAAACACCCCAAAGCGCAACGTGGACACATCCTAAATTTTGGAAAAAAACAGAGGTGTTTTTTGCGAAGTGCCTACCTGTAGATTTTGGCCTCTAGCTCAGCCGGCACCTAGGGAAACCTACCAAACCTGTGCATTTCTGAAAACTAGAGACCTAGGGGAATCCAAGGAGGGGTGACTTGCGGGGCTCGGACCAGGTTCTGTTACCCAGAATCCTTTGCAAACCTCAAAATTTGGCTAAAAAAACACATGTTCCTCACATTTCTGTGGCAGAAAGTTCTGGAATCTGAGAGGAGCTACAAATTTCCTTCCACCCAGCGTTCCCCCAAGTCTCCCGATAAAAATGATACCTCACTTGCGTGGGTAGGCCTAGCGCCGGCGACAGGAAACACCCCAAAGCGCAACGTGGACACATCCTAAATTTTGGAAAAAAACAGAGGTGTTTTTTGCGAAGTGCCTACCTGTAGATTTTGGCCTCTAGCTCAGCCGGCACCTAGGGAAACCTACCAAACCTGTGCATTTCTGAAAACTAGAGACCTAGGGGAATCCAAGGAGGGGTGACTTGCGGGGCTCGGACCAGGTTCTGTTACCCAGAATCCTTTGCAAACCTCAAAATTTGGCTAAAAAAACACATGTTCCTCACATTTCTGTGGCAGAAAGTTCTGGAATCTGAGAGGAGCTACAAATTTCCTTCCACCCAACGTTCCCCCAAGTCTCCCGATAAAAATTATACCTCACTTGCGTGGGTAGGCCTAGCGCCGGCGACAGGAAACACCCCAAAGCGCAACGTGGACACATCCTAAATTTTGGAAAAAAACAGAGGTGTTTTTTGCGAAGTGCCTACCTGTAGATTTTGGCCTCTAGCTCAGCCGGCACCTAGGGAAACCTACCAAACCTGTGCATTTCTGAAAACTAGAGACCTAGGGGAATCCAAGGAGGGGTGACTTGCGGGGCTCGGACCAGGTTCTGTTACCCAGAATCCTTTGCAAACCTCAAAATTTGGCTAAACAAACTTATGTTCCTCACATTTCTGTGGCAGAAAGTTTTGGAATCTGAGAGGAGCTACAAATTTCCTTCCACCCAGCGTTCCCCCAAGTCTCCCGATAAAAATGATACCTCACTTGCGTGGGTAGGCCTAGCGCCGGCTACAGGAAACACCCCAAAAGCGCAACGTGGACACATCCTAAATTTTGGAAAAAAACAGAGGTGTTTTTTGCGAAGTGCCTACCTGTAGATTTTGGCCTCTAGCTCAACCGGCACCTAGGGAAACCTACCAAACCTGTGCATTTCTGAAAACTAGAGACCTAGGGGAATCCAAGGAGGGGTGACTTGCGGGGCTCGGACCAGGTTCTGTTACCCAGAATCCTTTGCAAACCTCAAAATTTGGCTAAAAAAACACATTTTCCTCACATTTCTGTGGCAGAAAGTTCTGGAATCTGAGAGGAGCTCCAAATTTCCTTCCACCCAGCGTTCCCCCAAGTCTCCCCATAAAAATGATACCTCACTTGCGTGGGTAGGCCTAGCGCCGGCGACAGGAAACACCCCAAAGCGCAACGTGGACACATCCTAAATTTTGGAAAAAAACAGAGGTGTTTTTTGCGAAGTGCCTACCTGTAGATTTTGGCCTCTAGCTCAGCCGGCACCTAGGGAAACCTACCAAACCTGTGCATTTCTGAAAACTAGAGACCTAGGGGAATCCAAGGAGGGGTGACTTGCGGGGCTCGGACCAGGTTCTGTTACCCAGAATCCTTTGCAAACCTCAAAATTTGGCTAAAAAAACACATGTTCCTCACATTTCTGTGGCAGAAAGTTCTGGAATCTGAGAGGAGCTACAAATTTCCTTCCACCCAGCGTTCCCCCAAGTCTCCCGATAAAAATGATACCTCACTTGCGTGGGTAGGCCTAGCGCCGGCGACAGGAAACACCCCAAAGCGCAACGTGGACACATCCTAAATTTTGGAAAAAAACAGAGGTGTTTTTTGCGAAGTGCCTACCTGTAGATTTTGGCCTCTAGCTCAGCCGGCACCTAGGGAAACCTACCAAACCTGTGCATTTCTGAAAACTAGAGACCTAGGGGAATCCAAGGAGGGGTGACTTGCGGGGCTCGGACCAGGTTCTGTTACCCAGAATCCTTTGCAAACCTCAAAATTTGGCTAAAAAAACACATGTTCCTCACATTTCTGTGGCAGAAAGTTCTGGAATCTGAGAGGAGCTACAAATTTCCTTCCACCCAGCGTTCCCCCAAGTCTCCCGATAAAAATGATACCTCACTTGCGTGGGTAGGCCTAGCGCCGGCGACAGGAAACACCCCAAAGCGCAACGTGGACACATCCTAAATTTTGGAAAAAAACAGAGGTGTTTTTTGCGAAGTGCCTACCTGTAGATTTTGGCCTCTAGCTCAGCCGGCACCTAGGGAAACCTACCAAACCTGTGCATTTCTGACAACTAGAGACTTAGGGGAATCCAAGGAGGGGTGACTTGCGGGGCTCGGACCAAGTTCTGTTACCCAGAATCCTTTGCAAACCTCAAAATTTGGCTAAAAAAACACATGTTCCTCACATTTCTGTGGCAGAAAGTTCTGGAATCTGAGAGGAGCTACAAATTTCCTTCCACCCAACGTTCCCCCAAGTCTCCCGATAAAAATGATACCTCACTTGCGTGGGTAGGCCTAGCGCCGGCGACAGGAAACACCCCAAAGCGCAACGTGGACACATCCTAAATTTTGGAAAAAAACAGAGGTGTTTTTTGCGAAGTGCCTACCTGTAGATTTTGGCCTGTAGCTCAGCCGGCACCTAGGGAAACCTACCAAACCTGTGCATTTCTGAAAACTAGAGACCTAGGGGAATCCAAGGAGGGGTGACTTGCGGGGCTCGGACCAGGTTCTGTTACCCAGAATCCTTTGCAAACCTCAAAATTTGGCTAAAAAAACACATGTCCCTCACATTTCTGTGGCAGAAAGTTCTGGAATCTGAGAGGAGCTACAAATTTCCTTCCACCCAGCGTTCCCCCAAGTCTCCCGATAAAAATGATACCTCACTTGCGTGGGTAGGCCTAGCGCCGGCGACAGGAAACACCCCAAAGCGCAACGTGGACACATCCTAAATTTTGGAAAAAAACAGAGGTGTTTTTTGCGAAGTGCCTACCTGTAGATTTTGGCCTCTAGCTCAGCCGGCACCTAGGGAAACCTACCAAACCTGTGCATTTCTGAAAACTAGAGACCTAGGGGAATCCAAGGAGGGGTGACTTGCGGGGCTCGGACCAGGTTCTGTTACCCAGAATCCTTTGCAAACCTCAAAATTTGGCTAAAAAAACACATGTCCCTCACATTTCTGTGGCAGAAAGTTCTGGAATCTGAGAGGAGCTACAAATTTCCTTCCACCCAGCGTTCCCCCAAGTCTCCCGATAAAAATGATACCTCACTTGCGTGGGTAGGCCTAGCGCCGGGGACAGGAAACACCCCAAAGCGCAACGTGGACACATCCTAAATTTTGGAAAAAAACAGAGGTGTTTTTTGCGAAGTGCCTACCTGTAGATTTTGGCCTCTAGCTCAGCCGGCACCTAGGGAAACCTACCAAACCTGTGCATTTCTGAAAACTAGAGACCTAGGGGAATCCAAGGAGGGGTGACTTGCGGGGCTCGGACCAGGTTCTGTTACCCAGAATCCTTTGCAAACCTCAAAATTTGGCTAAAAAAACACATGTTCCTCACATTTCTGTGGCAGAAAGTTCTGGAATCTGAGAGGAGCTACAAATTTCCTTCACCCAGCGTTCCCCCAAGTCTCCCGATCAAAATGATACCTCACTTGCGTGGGTAGGCCTAGCGCCGGCGACAGGAAACACCCCAAAGCGCAACGTGGACACATCCTAAATTTTGGAAAAAAACAGAGGTGTTTTTTGCGAAGTGCCTACCTGTAGATTTTGGCCTGTAGCTCAGCAGGCACCTAGGGAAACCTACCAAACCTGTGCATTTCTGAAAACTAGAGACCTAGGGGAATCCAAGGAGGGGTGACTTGCGGGGCTCGGACCAGGTTCTGTTACCCAGAATCCTTTGCAAACCTCAAAATTTGGCTAAAAAAACACATGTTCCTCACATTTCTGTGGCAGAAAGTTCTGGAATCTGAGAGGAGCTACAAATTTCCTTCCACCCAGCGTTCCCCCAAGTCTCCCGATAAAAATGATACCTCACTTGCGTGGGTAGGCCTAGCGCCGGCGACAGGAAACACCCCAAAGCGAAACGTGGACACATCCTAAATTTTGGAAAAAAACGGAGGTGTTTTTTACGAAGTGCCTACCTGTAGATTTTGGCCTCTAGCTCAGCCGGCACCTAGGGAAACCTACCAAACCTGTGCATTTCTGAAAACTAGAGTCCTAGGGGAATCCAAGGAGGGGTGACTTGCGGGGCTCAGACCAGGTTCTGTTACCCAGAATCCTTTGCAAACCTCAAAATTTGGCTAAAAAAACACATGTTCCTCACATTTCTGTGGCAGAAAGTTCTGGAATCTGAGAGGAGCTACAAATCTCCTTCCACCCAGCGTTCCCCCAAGTCTCCCGATAAAAATGATACCTCACTTGCGTGGGTAGGCCTAGCGCCGGCGACAGGAAACACCCCAAAGCGCAACGTGGACACATCCTAAATTTTGGAAAAAAACGGAGGTGTTTTTTGCGAAGTGCCTACCTGTAGATTTTGGCCTGTAGCTCAGCCGGCACCTAGGGAAACCTACCAAACCTGTGCATTTCTGAAAACTAGAGACCTAGGGGAATCCAAGGAGGAGTGACTTGCGGGGCTCGGACCAGGTTCTGTTACCCAGAATCCTTTGCAAACCTCAAAATTTGGCTAAAAAAACACATGTTCCTCACATTTCTGTGGCAGAAAGTTCTGGAATCTGAGAGGAGCTACAAATTTCCTTCACCCAGCGTTCCCCCAAGTCTCCCGATCAAAATGATACCTCACTTGCGTGGGTAGGCCTAGCGCCGGCGACAGGAAACACCCCAAAGCGCAACGTGGACACATCCTAAATTTTGGAAAAAAACAGAGGTGTTTTTTGCGAAGTGCCTACCTGTAGGTTTTGGCCTGTAGCTCAGCAGGCACCTAGGGAAACCTACCAAACCTGTGCATTTCTGAAAACTAGAGACCTAGGGGAATCCAAGGAGGGGTGACTTGCGGGGCTCGGACCAGGTTCTGTTACCCAGAATCCTTTGCAAACCTCAAAATTTGGCTAAAAAAACACATGTTCCTCACATTTCTGTGGCAGAAAGTTCTGGAATCTGAGAGGAGCTACAAATTTCCTTCCACCCAGCGTTCCCCCAAGTCTCCCGATAAAAATGATACCTCACTTGCGTGGGTAGGCCTAGCGCCGGCGACAGGAAACACCCCAAAGCGAAACGTGGACACATCCTAAATTTTGGGAAAAAACGGAGGTGTTTTTTGCGAAGTGCCTACCTGTAGATTTTGGCCTCTAGCTCAGCCGGCACCTAGGGAAACCTACCAAACCTGTGCATTTCTGAAAACTAGAGACCTAGGGGAATCCAAGGAGGGGTGACTTGCGGGGCTCGGACCAGGTTCTGTTACCCAGAATCCTTTGCAAACCTCAAAATTTGGCTAAAAAAACACATGTTCCTCACATTTCTGTGGCAGAAAGTTCTGGAATCTGAGAGGAGCTACAAATTTCCTTCCACCCAGCGTTCCCCCAAGTCTCCCGATAAAAATGATACCTCACTTGCGTGGGTAGGCCTAGCGCCGGCGACAGGAAACACCCCAAAGCGCAACGTGGACACATCCTAAATTTTGGAAAAAAACAGAGGTGTTTTTTGCGAAGTGCCTACCTGTAGATTTTGGCCTCTAGCTCAGCCGGCACCTAGGGAAACCTACCAAACCTGTGCATTTCTGAAAACTAGAGACCTAGGGGAATCCAAGGAGGGGTGACTTGCGGGGCTCGGACCAGGTTCTGTTACCCAGAATCCTTTGCAAACCTCAAAATTTGGCTAAAAAAACACATGTTCCTCACATTTCTGTGGCAGAAAGTTCTGGAATCTGAGAGGAGCTACAAATTTCCTTCCACCCAACGTTCCCCCAAGTCTCCCGATAAAAATGATACCTCACTTGCGTGGGTAGGCCTAGCGCCGGCGACAGGAAACACCCCAAAGCGCAACGTGGACACATCCTAAATTTTGGAAAAAAACAGAGGTGTTTTTTGCGAAGTGCCTACCTGTAGATTTTGGCCTCTAGCTCAGCCGGCACCTAGGGAAACCTACCAAACCTGTGCATTTCTGAAAACTAGAGACCTAGGGGAATCCAAGGAGGGGTGACTTGCGGGGCTCGGACCAGGTTCTGTTACCCAGAATCCTTTGCAAACCTCAAAATTTGGCTAAACAAACACATGTTCCTCACATTTCTGTGGCAGAAAGTTCTGGAATCTGAGAGGAGCTACAAATTTCCTTCCACCCAGCGTTCCCCCAAGTCTCCCGATAAAAATGATACCTCACTTGCGTGGGTAGGCCTAGCGCCGGCGACAGGAAACACCCCAAAGCGAAACGTGGACACATCCTAAATTTTGGAAAAAAACGGAGGTGTTTTTTGCGAAGTGCCTACCTGTAGATTTTGGCCTCTAGCTCAGCCGGCACCTAGGGAAACCTACCAAACCTGTGCATTTCTGAAAACTAGAGACCTAGGGGAATCCAAAGAGGGGTGACTTGCGGGGCTCAGACCAGGTTCTGTTACCCAGAATCCTTTGCAAACCTCAAAATTTGGCTAAAAAAACACATGTTCCTCACATTTCTGTGGCAGAAAGTTCTGGAATCTGAGAGGAGCTACAAATCTCCTTCCACCCAGCGTTCCCCCAAGTCTCCCGATAAAAATGATACCTCACTTGCGTGGGTAGGCCTAGCACCGGCGACAGGAAACACCCCAAAGCGCAACGTGGACACATCCTAAATTTTGGAAAAAAACGGAGGTGTTTTTTGCGAAGTGCCTACCTGTAGATTTTGGCCTGTAGCTCAGCCGGCACCTAGGGAAACCTACCAAACCTGTGCATTTCTGAAAACTAGAGACCTAGGGGAATCCAAGGAGGAGTGACTTGCGGGGCTCGGACCAGGTTCTGTTACCCAGAATCCTTTGCAAACCTCAAAATTTGGCTAAAAAAACACATGTTCCTCACATTTCTGTGGCAGAAAGTTCTGGAATCTGAGAGGAGCTACAAATTTCCTTCACCCAGCGTTCCCCCAAGTCTCCCGATCAAAATGATACCTCACTTGCGTGGGTAGGCCTAGCGCCGGCGACAGGAAACACCCCAAAGCGCAACGTGGACACATCCTAAATTTTGGAAAAAAACAGAGGTGTTTTTTGCGAAGTGCCTACCTGTAGATTTTGGCCTCTAGCTCAGCCGGCACCTAGGGAAACCTACCAAACCTGTGCATTTCTGAAAACTAGAGACCTAGGGGAATCCAAGGAGGGGTGACTTGCGGGGCTCGGACCAGGTTCTGTTACCCAGAATCCTTTGCAAACCTCAAAATTTGGCTAAAAAAACACATGTTCCTCACATTTCTGTGGCAGAAAGTTCTGGAATCTGAGAGGAGCTACAAATTTCCTTCCACCCAACGTTCCCCCAAGTCTCCCGATAAAAATGATACCTCACTTGCGTGGGTAGGCCTAGCGCCGGCGACAGGAAACACCCCAAAGCGCAACGTGGACACATCCTAAATTTTGGAAAAAAACAGAGGTGTTTTTTGCGAAGTGCCTACCTGTAGATTTTGGCCTCTAGCTCAGCCGGCACCTAGGGAAACCTACCAAACCTGTGCATTTCTGAAAACTAGAGACCTAGGGGAATCCAAGGAGGGGTGACTTGCGGGGCTCGGACCAGGTTCTGTTACCCAGAATCCTTTGCAAACCTCAAAATTTGGCTAAACAAACACATGTTCCTCACATTTCTGTGGCAGAAAGTTCTGGAATCTGAGAGGAGCTACAAATTTCCTTCCACCCAGCGTTCCCCCAAGTCTCCCGATAAAAATGATACCTCACTTGCGTGGGTAGGCCTAGCGCCGGCGACAGGAAACACCCCAAAGCGAAACGTGGACACATCCTAAATTTTGGAAAAAAACGGAGGTGTTTTTTGCGAAGTGCCTACCTGTAGATTTTGGCCTCTAGCTCAGCCGGCACCTAGGGAAACCTACCAAACCTGTGCATTTCTGAAAACTAGAGACCTAGGGGAATCCAAGGAGGAGTGACTTGCGGGGCTCGGACCAGGTTCTGTTACCCAGAATCCTTTGCAAACCTCAAAATTTGGCTAAAAAAACACATGTTCCTCACATTTCTGTGGCAGAAAGTTCTGGAATCTGAGAGGAGCTACAAATTTCCTTCACCCAGCGTTCCCCCAAGTCTCCCGATCAAAATGATACCTCACTTGCGTGGGTAGGCCTAGCGCCGGCGACAGGAAACACCCCAAAGCGCAACGTGGACACATCCTAAATTTTGGAAAAAAACAGAGGTGTTTTTTGCGAAGTGCCTACCTGTAGATTTTGGCCTGTAGCTCAGCAGGCACCTAGGGAAACCTACCAAACCTGTGCATTTCTGAAAACTAGAGACCTAGGGGAATCCAAGGAGGGGTGACTTGCGGGGCTCGGACCAGGTTCTGTTACCCAGAATCCTTTGCAAACCTCAAAATTTGGCTAAAAAAACACATGTTCCTCACATTTCTGTGGCAGAAAGTTCTGGAATCTGAGAGGAGCTACAAATTTCCTTCCACCCAGCGTTCCCCCAAGTCTCCCGATAAAAATGATACCTCACTTGCGTGGGTAGGCCTAGCGCCGGCGACAGGAAACACCCCAAAGCGAAACGTGGACACATCCTAAATTTTGGAAAAAAACTGAGGTGTTTTTTGCGAAGTGCCTACCTGTAGGTTTTGGCCTCTAGCTCAGCCGGCACCTAGGGAAACCTACCAAACCTGTGCATTTCTGAAAACTAGAGACCTAGGGGAATCCAAGGAGGGGTGACTTGCGGGGCTCGGACCAGGTTCTGTTACCCAGAATCCTTTGCAAACCTCAAAATTTGGCTAAAAAAACACATGTTCCTCACATTTCTGTGGCAGAAAGTTCTGGAATCTGAGAGGAGCTAGAAATTTCCTTCCACCCAGCGTTCCCCCAAGTCTCCCGATAAAAATGATACCTCACTTGCGTGGGTAGGCCTAGCGCCGGCGACAGGAAACACCCCAAAGCGCAACGTGGACACATCCTAAATTTTGGAAAAAAACAGAGGTGTTTTTTTGCGAAGTGCCTACCTGTAGATTTTGGCCTCTAGCTCAGCCGGCACCTAGGGAAACCTACCAAACCTGTGCATTTCTGAAAACTAGAGACCTAGGGGAATCCAAGGAGGGGTGACTTGCGGGGCTCGGACCAGGTTCTGTTACCCAGAATCCTTTGCAAACCTCAAAATTTGGCTAAACAAACACATGTTCCTCACATTTCTGTGGCAGAAAGTTCTGGAATCTGAGAGGAGCTACAAATTTCCTTCCACCC
The DNA here is from genome assembly GCF_031143425.1 of Pleurodeles waltl. NCBI lineage: Eukaryota > Metazoa > Chordata > Amphibia > Caudata > Salamandridae > Pleurodeles > Pleurodeles waltl. The sequence goes on from NW_027149924.1 coordinate 290,336, forward strand.
AGCGTTCCCCCAAGTCTCCCGATAAAAATGATACCTCACTTGCGTGGGTAGGCCTAGCGCCGGCTACAGGAAACACCCCAAAAGCGCAACGTGGACACATCCTAAATTTTGGAAAAAAACAGAGGTGTTTTTTGCGAAGTGCCTACCTGTAGATTTTGGCCTCTAGCTCAACCGGCACCTAGGGAAACCTACCAAACCTGTGCATTTCTGAAAACTAGAGACCTAGGGGAATCCAAGGAGGGGTGACTTGCGGGGCTCGGACCAGGTTCTGTTACCCAGAATCCTTTGCAAACCTCAAAATTTGGCTAAACAAACACATGTTCCCCATATTTCTCTGGCAGAAAGTTCTGGAATCTGAGAGGAGCTACAAATTTCCTTCCACCCAGCGTTCCCCCAAGTCTCCCGATAAAAATGATACCTCACTTGCGTGGGTAGGCCTAGCGCCGGCGACAGGAAACACCCCAAAGCGCAACGTGGACACATCCTAAATTTTGGAAAAAAACAGAGGTGTTTTTGCGAAGTGCCTACCTGTAGATTTTGGCCTCTAGCTCAGCCGGCACCTAGGGAAACCTACCAAACCTGTGCATTTCTGAAAACTAGAGACCTAGGGGAATCCAAGGAGGGGTGACTTGCGGGGCTCGGACCAGGTTCTGTTACCCAGAATCCTTTGCAAACCTCATAATTTGGCTAAAAAAACACATGTTCCTCACATTTCTGTGGCAGAAAGTTCTGGAATCTGAGAGGAGCTACAAATTTCCTTCCACCCAACGTTCCCCCAAGTCTCCCGATAAAAATGATACCTCACTTGCGTGGGTAGGCCTAGCGCCGGCGACAGGAAACACCCCAAAGCGCAACGTGGACACATCCTACATTTTGGAAAAAACCAGAGGTGTTTTTTGCGAAGTGCCTACCTGTAGATTTTGGCCTCTAGCTCAGCCGGCACCTAGGGAAACCTACCAAACCTGTGCATTTCTGAAAACTAGAGACCTAGGGGAATCCAAGGAGGGGTGACTTGCGGGGCTCGGACCAGGTTCTGTTACCCAGAATCCTTTGCAAACCTCAAAATTTGGCTAAAAAAACACATGTTCCTCACATTTCTGTGGCAGAAAGTTCTGGAATCTGAGAGGAGCTACAAATTTCCTTCCACCCAGCGTTCCCCCAAGTCTCCCGATAAAAATGATACCTCACTTGCGTGGGTAGGCCTAGCGCCGGCGACAGGAAACACCCCAAAGCGCAACGTGGACACATCCTAAATTTTTGAAAAAAACAGAGGTGTTTTTTGCGAAGTGCCTACCTGTAGATTTTGGCCTCTAGCTCAGCCGGCACCTAGGGAAACCTACCAAACCTGTGCATTTCTGAAAACTAGAGACCTAGGGGAATCCAAGGAGGGGTGACTTGCGGGGCTCATACCAGGTTCTGTTACCCAGAATCCTTTGCAAACCTCAAAATTTGGCTAAAAAAACACATGTTCCTCACATTTCTGTGGCAGAAAGTTCTGGAATCTGAGAGGAGCTACAAATTTCCTTCCACCCAGCGTTCCCCCAAGTCTCCCGATAAAAATGATACCTCACTTGCGTGGGTAGGCCTAGCGCCGGCGACAGGAAACACCCCAAAGCGCAACGTGGACACATCCTAAATTTTGGAAAAAAACGGAGGTGTTTTTTGCGAAGTGCCTACCTGTAGATTTTGGCCTCTAGCTCAGCCGGCACCTAGGGAAACCTACCAAACCTGTGCATTTCTGAAAACTAGAGACCTAGGGGAATCCAAGGAGGGGTGACTTGCGGGGCTCGGACCAGGTTCTGTTACCCAGAATCCTTTGCAAACCTCAAAATTTGGCTAAAAAAACACATTTTCCTCACATTTCTGTGGCAGAAAGTTCTGGAATCTGAGAGGAGCTCCAAATTTCCTTCCACCCAGCGTTCCCCCAAGTCTCCCCATAAAAATGATACCTCACTTGCGTGGGTAGGCCTAGCGCCGGCGACAGGAAACACCCCAAAGCGCAACGTGGACACATCCTAAATTTTGGAAAAAAACAGAGGTGTTTTTTGCGAAGTGCCTACCTGTAGATTTTGGCCTCTAGCTCAGCCGGCACCTAGGGAAACCTACCAAACCTGTGCATTTCTGAAAACTAGAGACCTAGGGGAATCCAAGGAGGGGTGACTTGCGGGGCTCGGACCAGGTTCTGTTACCCAGAATCCTTTGCAAACCTCAAAATTTGGCTAAAAAAAACACATGTTCCTCACATTTCTGTGGCAGAAAGTTCTGGAATCTGAGAGGAGCTACAAATTTCCTTCCACCCAGCGTTCCCCCAAGTCTCCCGATAAAAATGATACCTCACTTGCGTGGGTAGGCCTAGCGCCGGCGACAGGAAACACCCCAAAGCGCAACGTGGACACATCCTAAATTTTGGAAAAAAACAGAGGTGTTTTTTGCGAAGTGCCTACCTGTAGATTTTGGCCTCTAGCTCAGCCGGCACCTAGGGAAACCTACCAAACCTGTGCATTTCTGAAAACTAGAGACCTAGGGGAATCCAAGGAGGGGTGACTTGCGGGGCTCGGACCAGGTTCTGTTACCCAGAATCCTTTGCAAACCTCAAAATTTGGCTAAAAAAACACATGTTCCTCACATTTCTGTGGCAGAAAGTTCTGGAATCTGAGAGGAGCTACAAATTTCCTTCCACCCAACGTTCCCCCCAAGTCTCCCGATAAAAATGATACCTCACTTGCGTGGGTAGGCCTAGCGCCGGCGACAGGAAACACCCCAAAGCGCAACGTGGACACATCCTAAATTTTGGAAAAAAACAGAGGTGTTTTTTGCGAAGTGCCTACCTGTAGATTTTGGCCTCTAGCTCAGCCGGCACCTAGGGAAACCTACCAAACCTGTGCATTTCTGAAAACTAGAGACCTAGGGGAATCCAAGGAGGGGTGACTTGCGGGGCTCGGACCAGGTTCTGTTACCCAGAATCCTTTGCAAACCTCAAAATTTGGCTAAACAAACTTATGTTCCTCACATTTCTGTGGCAGAAAGTTCTGGAATCTGAGAGGAGCTACAAATTTCCTTCCACCCAGCGTTCCCCCAAGTCTCCCGATAAAAATGATACCTCACTTGCGTGGGTAGGCCTAGCGCCGGCTACAGGAAACACCCCAAAAGCGCAACGTGGACACATCCTAAATTTGGAAAAAAACAGAGGTGTTTTTTGCGAAGTGCCTACCTGTAGATTTTGGCCTCTAGCTCAACCGGCACCTAGGGAAACCTACCAAACCTGTGCATTTCTGAAAACTAGAGACCTAGGGGAATCCAAGGAGGGGTGACTTGCGGGGCTCGGACCAGGTTCTGTTACCCAGAATCCTTTGCAAACCTCAAAATTTGGCTAAAAAAAACACATTTTCCTCACATTTCTGTGGCAGAAAGTTCTGGAATCTGAGAGGAGCTCCAAATTTCCTTCCACCCAGCGTTCCCCCAAGTCTCCCCATAAAAATGATACCTCACTTGCGTGGGTAGGCCTAGCGCCGGCGACAGGAAACACCCCAAAGCGCAACGTGGACACATCCTAAATTTTGGAAAAAAACAGAGGTGTTTTTTGCGAAGTGCCTACCTGTAGATTTTGGCCTCTAGCTCAGCCGGCACCTAGGGAAACCTACCAAACCTGTGCATTTCTGAAAACTAGAGACCCTAGGGGAATCCAAGGAGGGGTGACTTGCGGGGCTCGGACCAGGTTCTGTTACCCAGAATCCTTTGCAAACCTCAAAATTTGGCTAAAAAAAACACATGTTCCTCACATTTCTGTGGCAGAAAGTTCTAGAATCTGAGAGGAGCTACAAATTTCCTTCCACCCAGCGTTCCCCCAAGTCTCCCGATAAAAATGATACCTCACTTGCGTGGGTAGGCCTAGCGCCGGCGACAGGAAACACCCCAAAGCGCAACGTGGACACATCCTAAATTTTGGAAAAAAACAGAGGTGTTTTTTGCGAAGTGCCTACCTGTAGATTTTGGCCTCTAGCTCAGCCGGCACCTAGGGAAACCTACCAAACCTGTGCATTTCTGAAAACTAGAGACCTAGGGGAATCCAAGGAGGGGTGACTTGCGGGGCTCGGACCAGGTTCTGTTACCCAGAATCCTTTGCAAACCTCAAAATTTGGCTAAAAAAACACATGTTCCTCACATTTCTGTGGCAGAAAGTTCTGGAATCTGAGAGGAGCTACAAATTTCCTTCCACCCAGCGTTCCCCCAAGTCTCCCGATAAAAATGATACCTCACTTGCGTGGGTAGGCCTAGCGCCGGCGACAGGAAACACCCCAAAGCGCAACGTGGACACATCCTAAATTTTGGAAAAAAACAGAGGTGTTTTTTGCGAAGTGCCTACCTGTAGATTTTGGCCTCTAGCTCAGCCGGCACCTAGGGAAACCTACCAAACCTGTGCATTTCTGACAACTAGAGACCTAGGGGAATCCAAGGAGGGGTGACTTGCGGGGCTCGGACCAAGTTCTGTTACCCAGAATCCTTTGCAAACCTCAAAATTTGGCTAAAAAAAACACATGTTCCTCACATTTCTGTGGCAGAAAGTTCTGGAATCTGAGAGGAGCTACAAATTTCCTTCCACCCAACGTTCCCCCAAGTCTCCCGATAAAAATGATACCTCACTTGCGTGGGTAGGCCTAGCGCCGGCGACAGGAAACACCCCAAAGCGCAACGTGGACACATCCTAAATTTGGAAAAAAACAGAGGTGTTTTTTGCGAAGTGCCTACCTGTAGATTTTGGCCTGTAGCTCAGCCGGCACCTAGGGAAACCTACCAAACCTGTGCATTTCTGAAAACTAGAGACCTAGGGGAATCCAAGGAGGGGTGACTTGCGGGGCTCGGACCAGGTTCTGTTACCCAGAATCCTTTGCAAACCTCAAAATTTGGCTAAAAAAACACATGTCCCTCACATTTCTGTGGCAGAAAGTTCTGGAATCTGAGAGGAGCTACAAATTTCCTTCC